>NC_088606.1:3143333-3512500 GCF_036013475.1 Columba livia
ACCAGCCCATAAATTGGAACTTGCACTTGCCTGGCACTGATATGTGAGATGAGTAGAAGAGTTCTGAGTTTCCCTCTTCGGACAGTTTTGGGGATTTTGGCCATGGTGACAGTTCCCTCAGACCTTACACCTTGTTGGATGAATGAAGTTAAAGCACAGCACTGCCTGTGATCATCACTACGTAAGGTTATGGAGTGGCTCATGTTATAACCAGCTGCTCTTCAACGCTTGGTCTGAGCTGCTCGGAGCTGGATGAATTGGGGACACACCTGGAGCAAGGCTGAGCTTTGGCTTTCCAAGTCAGTGACAGGATACCCCAATCCTTCTGCCACGTATTCTTACCGCCCCATTTGACTTTTGGAACTCATTATGTTTATCTTTTTCAGTGCCGTCCCCAGGGAGCGCTGGGGGATGCGTCCCAGACACATTAATAAAACGCCACATCGCGAACTATCAGAAGGAGCCAGCAGAATTTATTATGCCCGCTCTTTCTCTGACCTTCCATAATTGCTTCTGATTATTCTATTACAGCAGCACATTTTCAAGTAATTGTGGAGATCGGATGCAAGTGTAAAACCACAAAGGTATTCCTAAAATTTACAAAATCATGGACAGGCATCCAAATTGTGCATCAGCGGGATGTTACCCAGGCTGAATAATGATTTGTTCCTCAGATGAAGCTGCATGGTGAAGAGTGGCAGAACCTGACGTGGCCTTTGGTATTTATTGTTGCTGTTGATCCAGATTCCAGAGTCGGGGGAAGTTTTGTCTGTTTACAGTGTGTGGGGTTTGGCCACTTTCAAGTAATTTTTGGTGAGTTCTGCAGGTTGAGCAGTGGTCATCTCATAAGAGGATTGCAGAACTGTCAGAGTTCTGGAGAAATAACTGGGGTCTTAATGAGCAGGGTCACCTATGGCATTCTTAATGGATACATGTCTAATCCATGTTTAAAATGTGAGTGGTGGATATCACCCAACCTTCCAGGCTGTCAGTTTCAGTGCTTCACTTGCTCTGGTTTCCTCATGGCTAAATCTTTCCTGCTGTGGTTCAGACCCATTACTTGTCCTGGTCACCTTCTGACCTATCCTTTCCTCTGCAGCACAGGAGGTTCCACTTAGATTTGAAAAGCAACTTCTTCTCAGTAAGGGCAACAGAACATGGCCCAGGCTGCCCAGGGGGGTTGTGGAGTCTCCTTCTGTGCAGACATTCCAACCCGCCTGGACACCTTCCTGTGTAACCTCATCTGGGTGTTCCTGCTCCATGGGGGGATTGCACTGGATGAGCTTTCCAGGTCCATTCTAACCCCTGACATTCTGGGATTCTGTGATCTACCATAATATATATGGTGTATCCCACCTTGGGCAGGAGGATCTCCTGTCCAGAAATGGTCTCTGGGAGGAGACATCTCCTTACAGCACCCAAGGGAAAGGCCCAACAAGCTGAACTCTTCATCACCTGCCACATCCCAAGCCCTGGCTGGGTTGGTTATGACCATATTGGTTTCTGAAAATTCCTGGAAATCAGTTTTTGAGCTCGTAAACGCCAGTGTGTTTCTTGCTAGTGTGACTCTCACTAATATTTTAAAGTTTGTTGTTTGTTTTTTTTTTTTTCCTGGTGCTCTGTATGTCTGTGATGTGTTATGTTCCTGGTGGCCTAACCTTGGTTTAAGCATAAAAATCCTCATACAGCTCAAAGTGGGTTGACAACTCATCTGTCTTCAAACTACTGTTCTGTGTCTTTGGAGACTGTAGCGGTGTGTGGTGTATGTGATATTTTTTGATCGAACTGTCAACCTTTTTTTTTTGTTTTAAAAAAATAATGTTAAAAGTTAGAAATCTGTCTTTATAGCTGAGAGCCTGGTGCGGTTGTGGGGCTCCAGAGAAATAGTTGTGAATAACTGGACTCTAAATCCAGCGTTTCAGATGACAAATTCTGTGTTGCATGGGAGCTTCATACAGCAGAGCCCATTGGAGATGCTGTAGGAAAGAAAACAGGACGTGAACAAAGTGCCCCCTCCCAATGTGAGGCCATTGGTCACTTTCAGAATCAAAACTTGAGCTTTGCATGTCGGTGACAAACCCTTTGGCTTTGCCGTTGGCTGGAGCTGGCGGGCATGGAGCATTCGCTGTGTCGTGGGGAATGGAGAAGCAGCGAACAATGGGCAAAATCTTGCTCTCTCTTACATGATTTAGAGGGAGGCACTGATTTACCAGTGGAGTTGTTTGTGGGTTGGTTATTCAGCTCTAATCAGGGTTCTAGAGCTGGAGTCCTGACCCAAGCAAAATATTGAAATTAATGGGAATATTGCCTTGAGTCAGGTCTTGTTTCCCCGTTGCAGTATTTTGTCTTGTTCGATTCTGCTTGCAAATAGACTTGTACTTACTGGTGCATAGAGTTAATTTTGATTTTGGCTTGTACTTATTTGCAGGTACTCATCTATCAGCGCTATGCTTGTAACTTGCTTTATTTTGCCTTCTTCAGTGATTTCTGCAGACCCGAACTTGCAAACTAGAACGGATCAAACTGGGAGAGCAGATCGCTTGGGAGATGTTCGTCTGTTGCTTTGTGGAGTATATTTGAGTTTTTTTTGTAGAAAAGCAAAGAGCCGACTAATAATCTTAAATGTTATATACCGTTTCAAAGTGATAGCAGCACGGTTAATTTGGTGATTGCAGGGAGATGGGACTGCTCTGGAGGAAAGCAAATGTTACTCCAGTCTTCAAAAAGGGCAAGAAGGAGGACCTGGGTAGCTATAGACCGGTCAGCCTCACCTCCATCCCTGGGAAACTGATGTAATGACTTGTCCTTGATGCCATCTCAAGGCATATCAGGGATAAGAGGGTCATTAGGGGCAGTCAGCATGGCTTTACCAAGGAGAAGTCGTGCTTGACCAACCTCATTGACTCTTATGAGGACATAACAAGATGGATGAATGATGACAGAGCAGTGGACATGGTCTACCTTGACTTGAGTAAGGCATTTGACACAGTCTCCCACAGCATCCTCACAGCTCAACTGAGGGAGTGCGGTCTGGATGATCGGGTGGACTGTGAACTGGCTGAAGGGAAGAAGCCAGAGAGTCGTGGTCAACGGGGCAGAGTCCAGTTGAGGCCTGTATCCAGTGCAGTGCCTCAGGGGGCAGGGCTGGGGCCGGTATTGTTCAACATATTCATCAGTGACTTGGATGAGGGACTAGAGTGTACTATCAGCAAAAGAGTGAGTGTCAGGAGGATGGAGCCAGGCTCTTCTCGGTGATAACCAGTGATAGGACAAGGGGTAATGGATTCAAACTGGAACACAAAAGGCTCCACTTAAATTTGAGAAGAAACTTCTTCCTGGTGAGGGTGCCAGAGCCTGGCCCAGGCTGCCCAGGGGGGTTGTGGAGTCTCCTTCTGTGCAGACATTCCAACCCGCCTGGACACCTTCCTGTGTAACCTCATCTGGGTGTTCCTGCTCCATGGGGGGATTGCACTGGATGAGCTTTCCAGGGCCCTTCAACCCCTGACATTCTGGGATTCTAATCTGACCTCCTCTATTTTTGTATTACACTATATACAAATATGTATGATTCTACAGTCTAACATCTGATATATAAACCAAGACATGTATGTGATGTAATTTTAAGCCGTGTGTGTTAAAACCGTAGTATAGTGGTTAGTGCTTTACTGAAGCTATGAGAAAGTCCCTGCAGTCTCTGGCTGTAGCTGGGCTCAGAATCCCTGGTTTATGTCTCAAGCTTGTGGTGAACTCGGACACTGTGCCCCGCTCCCGGGTTTGGACAGACATTGGTCAGTCCCAGCTGAAGGGAAAGTCATTTCAGGCTCTAAGTGAGTATTTATAGTTACCAATCAATGAACAAGGCAGTACAATTATTTTTAGTCATGGGAGCAAATGCAAACTGGTTTGTTGTCCACAGGCTCATCCTTTGTGTGGCCTCACTCGAGCTTGTGTCAGTGGAGCTTACCTCCTTTTAACAATTAGATATGACTGTAACTATGGGCTCTAGTTGACTTTATCTCTGAATGAAGTTTTGATTTTTATTTTTTTTTTTCATATTCTAAATCTAAAATGGGACCAGCCTTGATGAGAAATTCTAGTTACTTTACTGGTGGAATTAAAGACTAACAGTGGCAATCAGGGGAGATTTTTCCACCTGCTTACCCCAGTGGAAACCTACAGATTTTACTGAAATTGTTGGAGATTTATACTGGTGTAATTGAGAAAATCTGACTTGTGTGTTATAGAATCACAGAACAGTTTGGGTTGAAGGGACCTTCCCAGCTCCCCCAGTGCCCCCCCTGCCATGAGCAGGGACATCTTCACCAGCTCAGGTTGCTCAGAGCCCCGTCCAGCCTGGCCTGGGATGTCTCCAGGGATGGTTCATCCACCACCTCTCTGGCCAACCTGGGCCAGGCTCTCACCACCCTCAGGGACAACAATTTCTTCCTCATGTCCAGCCTGAATCTCCCTCCTTTAGTTTAAACCATCACCCCTTGTCCTATCACAACAGGCCCTGCTCAAAAGTCTGTCCCCATCTTTCCCATAGGCTTCTTTTAAATACTGAAAGTATTGTTTGTTTTTCCCAAAACATGTGTTGCTGTCAATGCATCATATCCAGAGCATAAAATAATAACAGAAAGAAATGTAGAATCCTAGCAAATCATGAAGATTGGCAGATTTTCCTTTTTAATTTCATTGACCTTGGCCAATACCAGTTGTTCTGTCATCCTCAACACTTCAGCTTTTCTTGCCCTGAATCCTCCGTATGGTTTGTAGGGGGGATGTTTGTGTGTGTGGTGGTGGATGCTCAGCAGGTGTGGACCTGCCCAAGGAGGGTCAGAATGGCGATGGGCAATTGCTGTCCATTGCGGTTTTATTGTAATGCTGATCGCGATGAAGCAAACAAACCAACCCAATCAAAGCCCCCCAAACAAGCAAACAAAACCTGACAAACAAAAACCCCCAAAACAAAAACCAACCAGACAAATAAAACTGCCACAACCCACCACAAAACCACCCCCCCCAAAAACCCAACAAACAAAATAACCAAAGCAAACCCCAAAGAACAAACAAGACAAACCCACCAAACAAACAAAATACACCAAAAAAACCACAAAACTACAAACCCCCCAAATCAAACAACAAAAAAAACCCTCAAAAGCCCCAGCAACACTGAAGAGGATTTCTGGAGGTTTTCTCTGTCTCTTCTGTCTTTGATCAGTATAAATCCTGGCTCGTAAGGGTATTTCATGATACATTTTTGCCTGTTTTGCATCCCATCCATCCAAGAAAATAATAAGGAAAAGATAACTGCAGGTATCCAGCTGTCTGTTTCAAGTAGAAATTATTGTACAATACTGAATTAACTGATTCTTAACACGGATGAGACTGATTTGTATGGGAAGACAGGACACATTGACGATAAAAAGATAACTGGATATGACGAAATTAAAAAAATAAGACTAAAAATTCTTTATAGTTTTTCAAGCCAGTAAGTTTGTTTCCAGTGCTGCTAATATGAATTGTTTAGGAGTTTTATAAAGAGGATTGGATTTACTTCATGCTGTCTGATTAGAAGTTCTTGCCTTTTATATGTTTCAACATAATATGTTTGCCAAGCACTCTCATTGCTTCAATCAGTTTAGTTTTCAAAGACTGATGAACCCGACAGAAGCCATTGGCACATCATGTGATCCTGGAAGCTAAAAATACTGTTCTCTATGGGGCTCACTTATTTCATGCTTCAAAGCCTGAGAAATGGTCGTTTTAAGAGGGGAAAAAAAACCCAAAGAAGTTTGCATTTCACTTGATGCCAATAACTTACTGAAGGAAAAATCTGTGATGCTTTTCCTGAAGTCTTGGGGTTGTTTTGTTGTTGCAGGAATGAAGTGTTATTTGTTTTATAGAAGTCCCTGAACACTGTGGTTGGAATCGGGGCCTCATCCTGCTGTGCAGATACACGGAGCAAGAGGCAATGTCTGTACAACAGAGCATCCCCTTGGCTGAGGCTCTGGAGAGGGAGACCAAGGATGGGGCACAGTCACAATCCTGTCACCAGCTGGGACAGGACTAGGACCAGCTTTAGCATCTCATTTGCTTAATCCAGCATTCAAATCTTGGATAACTAAATGGTGTTCTCTTGCCCCAAGAATTGCAATGAGTCTGCGCTGAACTGCGACACCTGAGAGTTGGGGTGTTCGGCTGGAGAAGAGAAGCTCCGGGGAGACCTTATTGTGGCCTTTCCATACTTTAAAGGAGCCTGTAAGAAAGATGGGGACAGACTTTTGAGCAGGGACTGTTGTGATAGGACAAAGGGTGATGGTTTTAAACTAAAGGAGGGAGATTCAGGCTGGGCATGAAGAAGGTTGCCCAGAGCAATGGACAGCAGTTGTCCACTTGCAGGGCCAGCTGCCCATCGCCATTCTGACCCTCGTTGGGCAGGTCCACACCTGCTGAGCATCCACCACCACACACACAAACATCCCCCCTACAAACCATACGGAGGATTCAGGGCAAGAAAAGCTGAAGTGTTGAGAATGACAGAAGAACTCGTATTGGCCAAGGTCAATGAAGTTACAGAGGAAAATCTGCCAGTCTTCATGGTTTTCTAGGATTCTGCATTTCTTTCTGGTTTGTTTCACACTCTGGATATGATGCATTGACAGCAACACGTGTTTTGGGAAAAAACAAACAGTACTTTTAGTACTTTAAAGGGGCCAATAAGAAAGATGGGGACAGACTTTTGAGTAGGGTCTGTTGTGATAGGATAAGGGGTGATGGTTTTAAACCAAACGACAGGAGATTCAGGCTGGACATGAGGAAGAAATTGTTGTCCCTGAGGGTGGTGAGAGCCTGGCCCAGGTTGGCCAGAGAGGGGGTAGATGAACCATCCCTGGAGACATCCCAGGCCAGGCTGGACGGGGCTCTGAGCAACCTGAGCTGGTGAAGATGTCCCTGCTCATGGCAGGGGGGGCACTGGGGGGGCTGGGAAGGTCCCTCCAACCCAAACTGTTCTGTGATTTTCATTTTAGAGAGTGTGTTTTAGAGTCTCTATGTAGCCATTGGTGGGAAGGGACCGTCCAATGTCTCCCACGTTTCTATGACTCTGTAGAACAGCTGCTTTTTATAAATAACTCATTGATGAGCTGTGTTTAATTAGTATCTACGACTGCTGTTGTTGGGAGATTGTGTGTGTTATGGTTGGGGTTTTTTTCTAGTTTTCACCTCCTTCTTTTGGAGCAGGGAATTGGGCAGCAAGGCAGAAAAGGTGCTACTGCATCAAGACTATATTCTGTAGGCTTAGCTTTTGCGCCTGGCTTTGTGTGAGCACAAACTTACAGCTGGAATAGGAGAATTCAGAATGAAACAGTTTTTCCTTTGTCCATGGGGATAAGCTTGACTTCGTTCTTCACACTCGGAGTATTTTCTTTACTAGTGTTATTCCTTGTCCCACAAGTATTAGTGCCCCATCTGGTGATGAGAAGTTCGAGATATGATAACCTGTTGTCTTTCAGCTCCTCTCAGAGTTGTGTTGTGTGGGAAAGCCTGCACGATGGAAGAACTGCTTTTATTTTCCTTGTAGAAGAGCTGCCTTAACAGTACTAAATGCCCCAGCATATTAACTGGGAGCTCCATACTGGTGGAGTCTGCTAACACCTGTATTCCTGGTGGGAAGCGTTGCCTATGCAAAATCTCTGCTCTTCACAAGCAATTCTAAGAAACTTCTTGTAACTTCTGATGGGCCGTTTTGTGACACTTGTATGTTAACGTAGTCCTAATAGAGCCAGGAGGACTTAAAGGCTGATTTGATAAAGATGAGAAAGTTGGAGGTAAATTTTGATGCAAGGAGCTGGAGGGTTACTTAGAGAATTACCTTCTATAATGAAGCATTTGACTCACCATGATTCTCCTGGCAGGGACTTAATATAATTTGCAAGTGGTGAGAGTTCTCTAATGGGATGAACAAACACTCGAAGGGAGGACTAAACAACAACTTGCGCTTTGGGTGTGAGCAGGTATTCTCAGTCCTGCTCTCTTGTCTTTGAGGGGATTTGCTGTGTAAACAGCATCTCAGGCCTGCTGGAAAATCTGGAGGTAGTTTGCTCTTTGTGTGTAAATGTATTATCTTCCTACAAACAGCATGACAAAAAGGAAAGAAGGAATTTTTTTAGATGGCCTGAGGAAAATCTTCCTTGCAAAGTCTAATAAGGATCAAATTAGAGGAAATGAGATTTGATTAGCTCCAGAAAGGCCAGTTTCATAGGACTAATCCTTGGCTTTTTCCCCCGCCTTGAATTACTTAGTCATCAGCCAACGGTAGGATTGCTTTCATCTGCTGGAGGCAGGAAACAAATGATGTGCTGAGAACAACAGTGTCGCCCTTCCCTTCCCTTCCCTTCCCTTCCCTTCCCTTCCCTTCCCTTCCCTTCCCTTCCCTTCCCTTCCCTTCCCTTCCCTTCCCTTCCCTTCCCTTCCCTTCCCTTCCCTTCCCTTCCCTTCCCTTCCCTTCCCTTCCCTTCCCTTCCCTGTGGAGCAAAAGAATTTAAAACCTTCTACCATTTGTTCAGATGTGGTCCTTGGTGATGAAGAAACCCACTACAGTAGGTGCGGTCTGAGCTAATTAAATCAAATGTCCGTCTTCCAGCAATGCTTGTTCACGCTCCATCTAACCACTCATTAAGTCTGTGGTTTTGAGCTAAATTTAAGCCTGAGCTTGCTCAAGGGGCCGTGTCTGCCGTCCCCATCAGCTGGGGTGAGGAGGAGGCTGTTGTGTCATCTCCGGTGGTGGAACAGGGACGTTCAAGGACAGTGTTCCTCAAGGTGATCACTGGCTGTTCCGGGAAGTCTCGGACAACTTCCAGAAAGGGTTTTAGGTTGGCTGAATGAAGAACTATGAGTGCTTGGCAATCCCGCAGCAAGAGGTTGTGCTTTTAGGGTGAGAGGCATGGGGGCTATTTTTTTGTTGGTTTGTTATGGACCTTTGACAAAAGTCTCTTGAAATTCTGCGTAGAATGAAATTGGACAAAAGCAAGTACATGGATTTTTGACTATTTTTGATCAGCTCTTTTGCAGAGCTTTGGCTTAGTTTATCAGTAAAGGGAGCTTTACCTGACTCTCTGGAAAATAATATTGTCTGTAAGAAGTCTTTGGTGAAAGGAGGTATCGAGTGAACTTAAGCCGTTCCTAACTCCAGCAGCGGAGCCTGCGCCTTCTTTTAGAACCAACACACAACGACTGAATAAGACAATCTGATACAAGTATATGGGCTCATTTAACATTCTGGCAATTTGAAGCAGACAAAGTTCATATTAAATTTACTTTTTCCCCTAAAAGATCAGCTTGATGAGACATGCCCTTCAGGGATAAGTTCCTCTAATCATAAATAAAACATGCACTTTCCAAGGAAGACAAAGGAAGGAAACAGAACTGGAAGATTCAGCAGTAAATTAAGACTGTTGCTTTGGTTTTCTGTGGTGCTTTTTTTCCTTAGCAGTATTGCTGACAATTTTGGTTGATGGAGGCAAAGGTTGTGTTTTGATCTCTTCCCATTTAACTTCCTTGACTTTTGCTTTATCCTGGCGTGAAATGATTTGGAGTGTATTAAGTAGGGCTTTTGGTTATTCATTTATTTATTTAAATTGTGCATGTGATGTGTATTTCTTCCACCTCCTATTATTTAATTATGCTTGTGTAAGGGTGCAAGGATGAAAACTCAGAATCAAGATTGTCTGCTAGTTATAGTCATTTCTCTTGAATTGTATTAGTGCAACTGCTGGATTTCTGCCTTTCTGCCTTTCAGACATCTTTATTATGAAGTAAAAAAATACGTGAAGCGGGAATCAATGCCTGACATAATCAATCAGCCTTCCTCAGCGAGGTTCTTTTGCTGCGATGCTAACAAGATCTTTATTAAAGATGAATTATTTCTTTCTTTAGGAAGATTCTTTAACTGCTGGGTGCAGATGATCTCCTGTAGACTGTAAAACAAATACTAAGGTCAACATAAACCGTTGTGATTTGCCCAGCTAAGCTAACCAGGCATGTTTTCCAGAAAATAACTGATTTTGGAGGAGTTGTTCTTGCCTTGCAATTAAGGGAAACAAAATGCAGTATAAAAGCATCACTGTGCTTGACCCTTTGGTGGGAACTTTATGGTTGTATTCTGAAGAACCTGGCATGAATTGTCAAGATCAATACATATCTCAGTGAGTTTGATTTGGTATTGAGCATTTAGGAAATGGAAAAGAGAGGCTAGCAGCAGCGAGCAGTGGTTACAAATGCTCCCATGTGGGCTGGAATTGATTTCAGACACTGCACCACCCTGAGCAGCGATCGCCAGGCTGCTCCTCTGACGTGGCCAGATGTCCACATCAGCACATGGTGCTCGTCATGAGGATCTGCGCTGAGTTCAGGATGGTGGGACCGTTTTGGCTGGTTTTGCTCTGAAGTGAAGGCAAAGAGGAAAGTCGTATCTGTTAAGGCTGCACCTGAGTACTGTGTTCAGTTTTGGGCCCCTCACACCAAGAAAGGCCTTGAGGTGCTGGAGCAAGTTGAGAGAAGGGAACGGAGCTGGTGAGGGGCTGGAGCACAAGTGTGATGGAGCGGCTGAGGGACCTGGGGGGTTCAGCTGGAGAACAGGAGCTGAGGGGAGACCTTCTGATCTCTGAACCGCCTGAGCTTGGAGGGTGGAGGGGTTTTGGTCTCTTCTTCCAAGTCCCAAGTGATGGGACAAGAAGAAATGGCCTCAAGTTGCGCCAGGGGAGGTTGAGGTTGGATGTGGGAACAATTTCTCCATGGAAAGGGTTGTCGGGCATTGGAACAGGCTGCCCAGTAGTGGTGTGACCATCCCTGGAGGGGTTTAAAAGATGCATGGACAAGGCTGTTAGGCCCGTGTTTTAGTGCCAGATATAAGTTATGGTTGGACTAGATGACCTTGAGGGTCTCTTCCAACCAAAGTGATTCTATGGTCTTTTCATTGTTCACCGTTCTGTTGATAATACACATCTGAGCTGCTTATTACCATGGTGTATGGTGCAACATCTGGACTTCACACCTGGAATGTTCTGGTGGATGGTGGTTGTGCAGGTAAAAGCAAATTCCCCTTACTCAGTTCCATGGAGTTTGGCAGAATTTACCCGTCAATGCCAGCAGAGAACTGATCCCAAGATCTCAATGCTCAGACTGCACAGGCACTCGGGTCGGTGGGAACTTCCCAGTCTGTGCTTCCCATTCTTCAGGCCTCTTATTTCCAAGGAAATACACAGCGGCATCAAGCCTCGTGCAGAACTGCGTGTGCAGCTCATAGATGCCTTGTGAAATGGATTGCTTAATGGAATGAGCAATGTAGTAATGAGGCAGGTGAGATCACAATCCTGCTTTTACTTTTAAGAATGATATTTTTTTCTGATGCTTCTTATCTCCGTCTTGTTGCCACAACACAACTGCACAATAATCCAAGGTCTTCATGGACAATTCAGTAATTTTGATACTTAGGTAATCCCACTAAATGTTTTGCTGAAGCATGGATAGTTTTGCAGGGGGTAACAGTGTTTTCCAGCGATCCATTCAGCAGCCTTTGCTCTGGTCCTGCTGCTCTAAGTCTGACTCGTAGTTTCCTGATTTTTGATTGACAGTAGAACAAATGCACATCCTGCTTTGCTCGTGATCCTTTTTATTACATGACGAAGGGTGCAGTGCTGCTGCCTCTGGAGTGTGGGTTGAATGGACTCAGGGCTCTGGTGCACTCTGAAATGTCTTGGGTGATTTTAGGACCTTTCCCATGCTCACAAACATCACTGAGTCATTTGTGCCTTGTATCCCAGTGGCTAGCAACGAAGATGCTGAGGGGTCTGGAGCATCTTTCTTAGGAGGAAAGACACAGAGAGCTGGGGCTGTTCAGCTGGAGATCAGTATCTCAGGGTGGGTGTCAGAGGATGGACCAGACTCTGTTCAGTGGTGCCCAACGCCAGGGTGAGGGGCAACGGGCACAGACTGAAACACAGGAGGGTCCATCTGAACATGAGGAGAAACTTGTTTGCTGGGAGGTGCCAGAGCCTGGTCCAGGCTGCCCAGAGCGGGTGTGGAGTCTCCTGCTCTGAGACATTCAAACCCCCTGGAGCCACCTGTGTGATCTGCTCTGTGACCCTGCGGGAGCAGGGGGGGTGGACTGGGGGATCTACAGAGGTCACTTCAACCCAACCACCCTGTGGTTCTGTGATCCCCCAGACCTGACACTCTTTTGTGCCAGCTCGGTCTGCAATACTCTTTCCCTGCCACTGTTACTTCTGTCCAGATCTACCCTTGGGGTTTTCCTAAAGCAAATCTGAACATCTTGACTTGAGGCTAACACCAGCCTTTTAGCCCTTACCCACCTCTCCAGTGAGGAGAAAGGAGCATAGGGGCCAGACGGCAACTTGCGTAGTTCAAACAGAGATAAGTTTCAGACTGAGGGAGTCCAGCCATGTCTGCACGTGGAAGTGTGTAAACCTCTGCATCTCCACGTGGTTTTTAGCCTCTTGTTGCTGCTGTTTGGTACCCGATGTTGCTCGGGACAGCAATCCATCATTCCTTTGTTTGCCTGCCGTGCTCGGGCTGCATGCCAGCTCTGCAGAGATGGGCTTGGTAACTAAATCCACTGTGCAAATAATCTTGCCTCGCTTGTTTGGCTTTTTCAGACATTTTCTCGGCGGCTTTCATATGCTGAAGCGAGTCCAGTGGAACAACACAAGTGCCAAAGGCTACTGAAAAAGCAGGTGCAGTCTGATGAAGACTTTTCATCAGGTGGAGGACAAGCTATGGAGCTTGCACCCCAGCTTTGCGCTTGCTGGGGCACATTTGCCTCCATGAATGGGACAGTGCAGCGTCTGACTCCATGGAGTGAAATTGAGATTATTGCTCCTCTCTCTGACGGAAGAGCTGGTGCATCCTCTACCTACAGCAATCCTGAGTGTCCCATGGTGGTTTTGCCCAAATACCAGGGTTCTGCCTGCGGGAAGGGTTTGGCATCTCTCTGTGCTTCTTATTTCTCTAAATGCTTACACAGAGTCAGCCCAAGGGAATTTAGAAACAGTTCTGCTCTTGCTAGGCTTCTTGTTCCTAAACCACCTAAACGTTTCTGATTTCTTCGGCTGATCTGGTGAATGAAATACTTCAATTCCAGGTTTTGTGTGTTTTGCTGTGTTTGGAAGACTGAACCTGTCACAGGATCACAGTTCCTGTTGTTGCTGTGCAGAATTCCCGTTGTATGATGGTAGGGCTGGCAGAAAGCGGGGAGACAGGAGTTGGGGAACTAAGGCAATTGGCCACTTTCCAATGTATTTTATTCTACTGTCACATTGCTGAAGTATCATCATTCCACTCATATGCCTTTCTCTTGGTATAATTAGCAGGGAAGAGTTAAGGATGGGCGAGTGCGCAAACCTGCATATCCATCACAGACTGGGATTTGCAGTTTTAACTTGGCAGTTCCTATGCTTGCTTTGTTATCGGATCCTGTAGTGAACATGAATGTGTAGTGAATATTGCCCTGAAAGTGAGGGAGAAACCTGGTTTAGATTAGTTGCTCACAGTGGTCACATCCTGCTTTTAGGTGGCAAAAATGTTAAAACTTGACTGTTATCTACTTTAATTTATGGATGTGTGCTTTCAACTTATCTTGATGTCTTATTTTTTTTGACTTAGTGTTCACATCAGAAAAACAACACAGCCTGAGACAAGTTCAAATTTTGATTTATTTTTTGGTGGTTATTGCTCCTGTTTCCTTAGTCGGTGCAAGAGCAATCAGCAGCTGGTTCTGCTTATCATCCGTCACTATTTAGAGGCATCGATTTGCCACTGGAAGGTGTCGATATTGTTGACTGAATGTTACTACTTTCCTCCGTTTCCAGCCTGTATCAGACACGCGTTCTTATCGATATGTCCTGGGCAGCAAGCAGTGCAGTGTGAAGAGCAGCCAACTGAGGCAGGACAGATCTCCAATGTGAGCAGTGGCTTTATCACATTAACACCCAGCTGGGAATTTTCCAGCTGACAGATGCCAGAAGATGGCGATTTGTTGGAGGGATGGCATTCTTGTGGGAATGCTTCATCCGAACTGACAGATGAGGAACACCTTCCAGGTCAAATGAAAACATTCCGATTGAAGGGAATAACCGGTACAGATGCAAAGTCCTGCCTCTGGGATGGAGCAACCTGCACAGATTCACACCGGGGTTGAGTTGGAAGGGACCTCTGGAGATCATCCGGTCCAACCCACCTGCTAAAGCAGGTTCAGGAACAATTCAGAGCAGGACTTGGGGTTCCTGGGGAGCAGCACATTGAACTTGAGTTGGTGTGTGGGTGTTGAAAACTGATATAGTGGACAGGACTGCATTAGCTGGAGTGAAACCAGCCACTCGAGGGAGGTGATTAATTAACTCTCGTCTCAGCACTGGTGAGGCCACATCTGGACCCCTCTGTTTTGTGGTTCAAGAGAGGCTGGAGATCTCCAGACTAAAGAAAATGGAGTGATGGCCACTAAGGTGGTCAGGACACAGCATGTAGTTGTGGTCTCTAGTTAGTTAAAGATGTGTTAGACAGAAGATGTCCCTCTGCTATGCAGCTCTGAAAAGAGGCAGTGGATATGTTTTCCAACGGGGAAAATTCAATTGGATATGGGTGAGGGGGTGGAATCCACCATGACAGCAAGTAAGTGCAGAAATAGGGTTCAGTTTGGGAATCTTTGTCTTTGGAGACGTGCACAACTTGACTGGATAAGGAACCCTGACTGTGATGTGAGGTCCTGGCTGGATGTGGAGGTTCCCCGCAAGCCTCAGTTAATCTGTCATCATTTAAATATTGATCTTCCAAGTCCTGCTGAGTGCCCCCAGGTTTGGGGTGTTGGCTGTTGTAGGTGAGGTTGTCTGGACCCTGCTTTCCTATTCTAGTGGTTGAACAGCCTGTCAAGGAGGAGATGGGGCCCTTCTCTGGGCTGCTGGAGTGTAGGATGGGCTCCCTGCTCCAGAAGAGCAGGGTCCCTCTCCCTGTTTTGCTATGATAAGTGTTGTAGGCTCTCAGCTTTCTCTCTCTGTAGAAAAACTTTAATGTGAAAATCTTGACGTCTGCTTTCTGGGCAGCTCTTGTGTTTCCAGGATCCCGTGTAGGCTCTGACATTACCGTTGGTTATGGAGGAAAGGAGAGGCCTGGGTTGTGGGTAGGGAAGGGTGATGAACTGATGATGATGGGCCCTGTGCATGCAGATGGCTTGTGACCAGAGGAAAGATGAAGCTGTGAGGCCTTCTCTGCAGAACCTCGTGCTCCCTGAGCCATCATCATCTCCTAGACAGCCTAGACAGGATGACCATGAGCCAGCACTGGGCCCTTGTGGCCAGGAAGCCAATGGTACCTGGGGTGGGTTAGAAGGGGGTGGTCAGTAGGTCAGAGAGGTTCTCCTGCCCCTCTGCTCTGCCCTGGGGAGACCACACCTGGAATATTGTGTCCAGTTGTGGCCCCTCAGTTCCAGCAGGACAGGGAACTGCTGGAGAGAGTCCAGCGCAGCCACCAAGATGCTGAAGGGAGTGGAGCATCTCCCGTGTGAGGAAAGGCTGAGGGAGCTGGGGCTCTGGAGCTGGACAAGAGGAGACTGAGGGGGGACTCATTCCTGGGGATCAATATGGAAAGGGGGAGTGTCAGGAGGATGGAGCCAGGCTGTTCGTGGTGACAACCAGTGACAGGACAAGGGGCAATGGGTTCAAACTGGAACACAGGAGGTTCCATTTAAATTTGAGAAGAAACTTGTTCCCGGTGAGGGTGGCAGAGCCTGGCCCAGGCTGCCCAGGGAGGTTGTGGAGTCTCCTTCTGTGCAGACATTCCAACCCGCCTGGACACCTTCCTGTGTAACCTCATCTGGGTGTTCCTGCTCCATGGGGGGATTGCACTGGATGAGCTTTACAGGGCCCTTCCAACCCCTGACACTCTGGGATTCTGTGACAGCCCATTAGGCCTTGGTAGGGGAAAGGAGGAGCCTCATAGAGGTGCAGGCTGCTCCAGGACATCCTGCAAGTTAATGGGGTTAAAATTGCTGCTCACACTGGGCCTGAAATTGGAAGAAATCTTTCCAATAAATCTTTTGTTGTGGGAAAGTATGGTGATCAGGAGGAGATGGAGTGTGCTTCCCAGCTTGGCAGCCTTTGATAAGGCTGGTCCTCAGCAAAATCTGTGATCTTTTGCTTGTTCAGCAAATGCGAATCACATCCCAGCTCCTGGAGGGGAAAATTTAAACCATTTGGACCAGTTTTGTAGATCCAGTATCACAATTCGTGGTCCTGTCAATGTCAGTCCAGTGTCTTTCTGAAAGCAGATGGGCGATCACCTCTGGCTGAGTCAAATATGTGGTTTGTCCTCAAAGACTGAAAGCACGGGCTTGTTCAGTACGGAACAGAGCGGGCTGAGGTCATGTACAGTGTCTGTCTTCAGAACATTAAAATGAAGGGAATGAGCTGTTCCTCACGTTCCTTGAAGTCAAGGACAAGAAGTCCTTGGGCTGAGACTGCAACAGGAGATGTTTAACTTGCACCTCAGGAAAGATGGGTCTGTGCTTGGAGGTGCAGGGATGGATTTCTCCGCGTGGTGGTTTTCCAGACCAGTCTAGACAAACTTCTGGTTATGTCTTGGACCAGGAAAGGATAAAATGAGACCCAACCACATTTCTGTGCGTGTTTTGGTTGTTTTACATGTGTTGGAGCAGAATACACCAAGAGGAGTGACTCCTCTCTACTACTACACATGAGTAGTTTTCCCTAAAGTCCACGGAGCTGGTTCACCTGCTCGAATGACTCCTTGTTTCAGAGGCACGAAGGAGTTAAGAGGGGGGATGTCTGGGTGCTTCTGCCTTTGTGGCATGAAGGACAAGGTGGAATTGGGCAGGAGGCAGGGCCACAACCACCCCCGTATCATCCCATCTCCAGGTGTGCAGCTGGCTCCTGAAAGCCGGTGTGGGGCACAAGGCCGTGCGTCACAGGACAGCTTGACAGCTCCTGAGGCTGCACGGTTGGGAAGAACGTGGACAGGAGAACAATCTGTTCCGCTTCAGGTCTCTGAAGTGGATTTGTGATGTTGGCACAAAAGCCAGCTCTGTCCCGGAACCCATCTGCTGCCGCGCACAAAGCACAGGTGCCAGGGCCGCTTTCTGCCATGGGGATGTTCAGACGGGTGTGCTCATTGTCTGCCCCGGGCTGTGGTTGATCCAGGTGGCCTTTGTAGCGAGAAGGTCCTGTCCCTTTTCCTGCTGACAGAACCCGGTTGCAGCGTTGCTTGAATGATTTCGGTTTTCTGTCTGAGGAGTTTCTTTTCTAAAACTTTTTTTTCTCTACAGTTTTGTTTGCCTTTGTGTCACCTCCCCTCCCTGCCACACCACCCCTCCCTGGGGTCCTGGGGACAGCAGGGTGACCATGAGCCAGCACTGGGCCCTTGTGGCCAGGAAGGCCAATGGTACCTGGGGTGGGTTAGAAGGGGGGTGGTCAGTAGGTCAGAGAGGTTCTCCTGCCCCTCTGCTCTGCCCTGGGGAGACCACACCTGGAATATTGTGTCCAGTTGTGGCCCCTCAGTTCCAGCAGGACAGGGAACTGCTGGAGAGGGTCCAGCGCAGCCACCAAGATGCTGAAGGGAGTGGAGCATCTCCCGTGTGAGGAAAGGCTGAGGGAGCTGGGGCTCTGGAGCTGGACAAGAGGAGACTGAGGGGGGACTCATTCCTGGGGATCAATATGGAAAGGGGGAGTGTCAGGAGGATGGAGCCAGGCTGTTTATGGTGACAACCAATGGTAGGACAAGGGGTAATGGGTTCCAACTGGAACACAAGAGGTTCCACTTAAATTTGAGAAGCAACTTGTTCCCGGTGAGGGTGGCAGAGCCTGGCCCAGGCTGCCCAGGGGGTTGTGGAGTCTCCTTCTGTGCAGACATTCCAACCCGCCTGGACACCTTCCTGTGTAACCTCATCTGGGTGTTCCTGCTCCATGGGGGGATTGCACTGGATGAGCTTTCCAGGTCCCTTCCAGTCCCTGACATTCTGGGATTCTGGGATGAACTCAGGAGAAGTTTTTTTCCTGTTTCTGTCGCGGTTCCTGCTGGCGCTGTAAGGAACCCAAGGGATGCTGAAAAAATGATATAGGATATAAACCCCACAATTTTATGCAATGCATCTCAGTTTCCCATTCTGGATGGAGATCACTGGTGTGCCGGAGCTGAGGGGTGAGGTTATCCATGTTCTGCTCAGTGATGCTCCCTTCTCCTTTGCTTTACTCTGTATTTTCAGCACATTCTCAGTGGGGGTGATGCCGACTTGTCTGGTGTCACTCAGCACCATTTTACTGCAGTCACCTAACACGTAAATCTCATAAATGAAATATGTCAGCGGGAAGCAAACCCAGACAATACTTTTGTTTGGAAACTGTGCTGTTTTCCTCCATTAACCACCAAGACTTTAGGTTCTCAAATACTGACCCTCACATAGAAGCTGTGAATAAGGCAGCTCTGGGTTTTCTAGGCTAAGCTCTCGAGGTACAGTGCTGGGAGGGTTGCATTTGTGAAAAGGGAAATCTCACCTCTATTTTAGTGTGCCTGATTTATGGTAGACTTTGCAAGCCAAGTTCTCCTTGGGTTAGAAATAAAAATTCATGAAGAAACAGCCTTTTGGGGCAAATTAGAAATAACTGTCTTACAAATGTTAATGTTAGTTCTTGCCTTAACTGTGAAATGAGTGTGCCATAATTTGCCATATTTTGTGCCATAAATGTGCCATAATTTAAAGGCAATAAAAACTAAATAGGTTTATAAAGATGCGTCTGTATGTAGGTCTTTATTATAAAGACCTTGCTCCCAGCTGTAGCAGGCGATGGAGGATTTTTGTAGAGCATCTTTGGTCTGTACCTGAGTTCACCACGTGCACACATTATATATGAAATTGCTCTGGTCAGTCAGTCCTTCCAGCCCAGCCTTGTGTGACTATGGTTGGATTCATCAACTGAGCATGCGAGGAACAGCAGCATAATTGTGTTACGGTGCATCAGCATCTACAAGGAACACCGTATATTTACACAATCTTTGATCTCTCACATTGATCTCGGTTTAAATCAGTGCTGCAACGGATAAGAGACTGTTCCTTTAAAAAAGAAATGAAAGTTTAATGCTCTATGACTCTCTGAGTTGTTTGGTGATAAAGTCATAGACTAACAGGCCGAAAAGAAAAAAATTTAGTAGTAGTAGACCTGACAAATCAGTTTGTCAGTATGTGGAGAGGCTTTATAGCTCAAAATAAGGAAAGGCAGCTCTCTGAATCACTGTCAGGTTGCCGGAATGAAGTACCTACTTACGCAGGCAAAATAGTTCATTGTAATGCTTGAATGGACTGTTATTTAAAGGCCTGCGAGTCTCATTCTATATACAGCAACACTTCAAGGGGTAAAAAGACTACATTTATATTGCTGTTTTATTAAAATTCATGCTGGCGCGGCAGCACTGGGGCTCCAGTGGAAGCTGAGTTGGCTCTTTAGTTCAAAGCCGTGGTTCTGCCTGCTCATAACTTAGTAAAAAATGACCTGTGAAGACAAGGCTTCTCGTTCTTGCTCTCAGCCTGCCAGGATGTGTGCTCTTCTAAATGCTTCATAACTGCTCTCTGCCTGTGGGTTCTTAAGTGATGAGGCTGGAAGAAGGTGTTCTTCTGTTCAGGCTTTCCCTGTATTTAAGGTTTGATGCTATATGTTTTTACTTAAATAATTCTCTGCTGTTACAGAGGCTGGGGACATGGCTTCAACTCTTCCAGTACGAAAGAGGGGGGCTCTTCAGCCTCTGTAGTGGTGGGAAGGGGCAGCTGAATCCTTGGCCATTGCTCTGTGCCCTCAAGCCATCCTCAGTTAATTAGCTCCCCCTTGTAGATCTATTGAGGAAAGGCTGAAGTCACCTCCCCTAGCTCTTGGTCCCATGTTGTCACTTGGCCTCTTGCCTTTGTACTGACGTCCCCTGTGAGGTGCAAGGCTCATATGGAAACAGGAGTTTGATTCACTTTTGTCCCACACTGCTGATGAAAATTAAAAAATAAAGAAGCACATAATTGGAAATAAAGATGACCTCCTTTTACTTAAACACAGCACAGCCTAGATTGAATTGCATGTACTATGTATGCTTACTTTTAATGATCTGTGTCCAGGTCTGGGCTCCCCAGTTTAAGAAGGACAAGGAATTACTGGAGAGGTTCCATGGGAGGGACACAAAGATGCTGAGGGGTCTGGAGCATCTTTGTGATGAGGAGACACTGAGAGAGCTGGGGCTGTTCAGCTGCAGAAGAGAAGCTGAGAGGGATCTGATCAATGGGATCAGTATCTCAGGGTGGGTGTCAGAGGATGGACCAGACTCTGTTCAGTGGTGCCCAGCGCCAGGGTGAGGGGCAACGGGCACAGACTGAAACACAGGAGGGTCCATGTGAACATGAGGAGAAACTTGTTTGCTGGGAGGTGCCAGAGCCTGGCCCAGGCTGCCCAGAGCGGGTGTGGAGTCTCCTGCTCTGAGACATTCAAACCCCCTGGACCCACCTGTGTGATCTGCTCTGTGACCCTGCGGGAGCAGGGGGGTGGACTGGGGGATCTACAGTGGATGGGAGGCAGGACTTGTGTGGGGTGAAAATATCTTGGAAGCTCTTGAGAGGTGAAGGCAGGAAGAGATGCTTGAGTTCTGCCTTTCTTCAAGAGCTGAAATGCAGCTGTCCTCATTTTTTTAACTTGTGACTTTGTCTTCCAGTACGTGGTCAAGAAGAGAAACTAAAATGAGCAACTCATTCTCCTTTTTTTTTTTTTTTCGGTGTGTTTTTTTTCCCCCTCCACATTTCATAAACATATCAACAGGATTGTGACCTGAGACTAGAAAACTCCTGGCTTCCTTCACTTGTTCTGTTCTTGCTTCTTAATGAGCAGAGAGAGGGTCTCTTTCGGGGGCTTTTCTGGCGCCGATGGCCGAGGTGGGAGCGGGTTGGCAGGGCTGGTGTGATCCCCTCACAGCACTCAGGCTCTTGCCTGTGTTTCTGAAGCATTGTCCTGCTCTCTGGTGTTTTTTATGTTTTGATTAAGAATGTGTCAAGGTGGTTGTGTTTGGATTCTCTGTCTAGTCTGGGTTGTTCATGCAAGGTCTCACTTTGCGTTTCACGGTCCTGTAGTAGCTGTGGACTCTGTTCCTTTCCCACCGCTGTGATTTAGGGCTTGGTGCAGCAAAGCTCTTAAGCCCATAGTTTATTCTGAGCCTGCAGAGGATTTAATTGAGAACAGAGTTTAGGTTTCTGTTCCAGTTTTTGTTGTCGTTATTTCAGTGATAATCACAGAGCTCAGGTGAGACAGGTAGAACCAGAGGTTGTTCTTTTATTGCCAGCATCTCTGCAGCGAAGAAGCCAGTGGAAGAATCCTGTGTAGTGGTACAGATACAGAGCAGATGCTCCAGCGGGCTGGGCTGGTTCCAGGTGTGTGCCTTTATGAGAAATACGCTCCTTGGATCTCACTGGCGTCTGGTGGGGGGTGGGTGCTGGTGGGTCCACAGAGGGACAGTGTCTCTGCTGGTGACAGCAGCTCCTTCTGTCAGTCACCCAGCTGTTTCTGTAATGCTATTGAAGCACATGGCTTTACCCTAGGCTTGTCTGTTTTGATGACTAAGCCGTTACAAGCATGAGGAAGAGAAGCACTGAGAAATTTTCTGCTTTGGAAGGGAATATCGTTGCTTGGTTGATTTGAAAGCCAATTTATGGCATCAGGTCAAAGGCGGTTGCTTCTGGTGCTTCCCAATTAGAAGACTTACTTATTGATGGACGGCCGAGGCGAGGAAGTGAAAAATCTTGATTTGCTTTTCCTCCTGGAAGAGTTGGCTTGTTATCGAAGTGGCCGTTTCTCTTCTCCTCTGAGTAGGTCCTCATTTATCTTAGGAGTGTGATGATACCAGTAATCATTGTGGCTGTTTTCATGCTGTGGAGATACATTCCATCAAAACTGGCCTCTGCTGCTTCGGTGACTCATTTTCCTTCTGGGATGTTCTGAGGATATGCCGTGGAACAAGCTCCGTCATGCTGACCTTACAGATGAGGGATTGTGCTTTGGAGGGATGAAGTAATTTGCCCAAGGTTACCCAGGCAATCTGGGGCAGGGCAGGGATTCAGATTTGCCTCTTAATGCCTTTTGGGTCGTGCTTCCTTCTGCCAGCAGAGCCTGCCATGGCTGAAATGGAACTAGTAATGCAGGAAGAATGACTTTCTTGTACTTTCTGTCCCTCCTGGAGGTGGTGCTGTCATATAATCACACAAAATTCTATGTTTGGGTTGCACGATGAAGGAGTTTCAGCATAACTCAAGGTCACCACTCTCTGCTTTCCCCTTTCTGTGTTTTTTTCCCCCGGTAAACATAGGTAGGCCCGGTGTGTTGGTGATCATAGGACCAGCCACATGTTTATCCCAGTCCTGGTCTCTGTGCTGCCATTCGCGGTCAGAGTGTGTGTTCAGTCCTCCTGACACAGTTTGACACATCTCAGCATCCCCTGCCCCAGCAGGTCCCATCCCTGCAGTTTCTCCTGTGACCGCGCAGCCTTCTTGTGCCACCGCTGGGGCACAAAAGGAGACAAGACAAGTCAACAGTCAGCACGACAATCCCATGGATGTCGTGGCCTTGCTTTGTTTGATATCTATCCATGTTTCCAGGCACAAGGTTGACAGCTCCCTCTTATCCTCCAAGCAGCTGCTCCCAGCTGTTCATCTTCCATGGAGGCTTAAAAAAGACCCATTTCTCAATCTTTGTGGTTTCCCGTGAGCACTCAGCAAAGCAGTTCAGTAGCAGTCAGGAGAAGGCAGCATCATGTGTAGCATCATGTAGGGTCTTGCATCTGGGCAGGAACAACCCCAGGTTCCAGTATAAGTTGAGAAACAACCCATTAGAGAGCAGTGTAGGGGAAAGGGATCTGGGGTTCCTGGGGACAGCAGGGTGACCATGAGCCAGCACTGGGCTTTTTATCAGGAGAGACTTCACAAAGATTCAACAGGGGAAAACATATGAAACAGTGGGACTGACTGAAAAGGAGTGCCCGCTGCTTGTGACTATTCTTTTATTTTCTGAACAGGATGATTGGCAGTTTGTCAGCAATGGTAAGTGTAGCAGAGCCTGTCATAAGGCTGAGCGAGGGGCAGAGGACTCCTGAGGTCCCTTCCAGCACTGTCTGCTGTGCTTTCTGGCTTTTTTGGGTGTCGAGGGTTTTGATTGCGGGGTGACAATAAAACCCTGGCAGATGTATTGTTAACCTCCTCTCGCCTCTGCTTCCCCACTCAGCACAAGCGATCAGGAGAGACAGAAGGACAGAGAGAAGAGAGCTGGAAAAATTAAAAATGTTTTACTAATGCTACCAATAAAAATTGAGAAAATAATACAAAATATACAAAACCAATCTTGAAAGTCTCAGCAACTGCTGGGCTGGCACCCGAAGTCCTGGACTGGACTCTGCAGCCAACCGGAGCTGGATTCAGTCTGTCACTGGCCTCAGTTCACAGGGACGACTAGCAAGGTCCTCTCCTAACGTTGGCCATAAGGAAAAGGGACGAGATCCTCGTGATCTCCCACTTTTATATGAAGTATCACGTGAATGGGATGTTATACACAGTTGGTCAGTTTCTTGGTCACCTGTTTCTCATTGTCCCTCTGGCGAGATGTGCGTCCGTTCTTATCAATGACCTTGCATTCCATTGCTGTGTCTACCAAAACATGCATCTGGCTTTCAGGAAAATGCAGCAAATATGGAGCTTTAGCTGACAGGCAAATTCAGTAAAAGAGAAATTTGTTTTCAACAAAACCAGGACATTAGGGCAGGTGGATTTTGGAGCAGAACAGGCTTGTGGAGAAGGGTTGTTTTCAGGTGACCCAGAAGATGCAGTTGATCTTCCCAGGGGGAAGAATAAGATGAAGGAGGAATTGTCACTGTGAGCAGGTTTAAGCTCCTTCCTCCTCCTCTTCTGCCCTTTCTCACCATGTTCCTGCTTTGGCAGCCGAATTGGGCTCAGCAGAACCACCAGCGCATGTCCATGGTCATTTCTCATGCAAATCACTGTTCCTGCTCTGGTGGAAGGTGGAGAAGGATGGGGAATGTCCTGCTGCATGTGTTACCAGCTGGGATGGGCTCTGAAGTGCCTGTGTTTGATGATGGGGGCTGAGGGGCTTTCAAATGGCAGAAGATTGAACTGGGAGAGTGGTCTGAAGGCAAATTTTAAGGGATTTGGAGGGGTCCAGCTTGTGGCCCTACTTCTCCTTGTCCATGTGGTGCTTAAAGAGTCCCTGAGGCACAACATTAGGCTTAAGGTGACAGCTCTAACCCTCAGCAGGTTCTTGTGGGGGGTGGAAATGAAAAACCCAAGTCTCAGATGACTTTTGCTGCATTTCCAGCGTGTAGCACTGAAACACTGCAAGGTACGTGCTGCTACTTTACTTGCGTATGACCCAGTGCTGTGCTGGTTTAACTCACTAAGATGGCAGAAATCAAACGTTGGGGGAGAGAAGGAAGCAGGAATATTCTTTTTATTTCGTTCATCTAGCAATTTTAAACACCGGGAGATGTGCAGGGAAGAGCTGAGACTATGTGGCTGGAGGCAAAAGGAGGATTGCTGTGGAAAGAAGAACAAGGGCAGGTAGTGGGTGCAGAGATCTTTTTCCTAATGGTCACAGTGCAAAATACACCCCTGGCTGCACAAATCCTATGGGGGATCACACAAGCACATTGCACCAATATCTCAGGTTCCCAGAAGAAGAAAACCCTAAAGAAACCCTTTGAGCACCTGGGGAAAGGGGCTGGGCTGAGCTTTCTGTCTATGGAAATGTGCAATGCCTGTTCTGTGCTCACTTTCCCCTTCCTCTTATTCAGATCAGATAACGCTGCCCCATCTCAGCTGAATAATTTTAGTATTCACATGCTTGTGCCCTGCCAGGCGAAGGACTTTGGTTATCGAACAAGATAAAGCTGTCAGCCCCTGTGCAGCAAACGACCTCAGTTCTTAATCTTCTTCACTCAAAATAACAAGTTACTGTATGAAACATTGCAGAGAAAATGCGTCTGAGAAACTGCACAGTAAATCCTGGCTTCAGGCGGATGAAAAATGTTGTTAGAGTTTATTTCTTGACTGTATTTTAGCATAATTTCTTGGGAGACAATTGAGATTGTGTGTTGGTGCAGTTCACCTTGTTCGTACTCAGTGCCTTATTTAAAACAAGCTAGATGCAGATCTTGGGGTTATTTGGTCTTAGAAATTATTCTTATTGGAATAACAATTAATGATTAGCATTAAGGTCCTATAAATCCCATCAGTAATTAGTTAGTATTGGAAGTCAGAGAACTGATGCAAGAGGCCAGTGTGGAGCGGCAAAGCCATAAGATTTGCTGGCTCTGCTGTTCTGGGTTTGCTTATTTCCATGCCAAGGGGACTCGAGCGTGTCCAGTGTTCCAGTATAAGTTGGGGAATGACCTATTAGAGAGCAGCGTAGGGGAAAGGGACCTGGGGGTCCTGGGGACAGCAGGGTGACCATGAGCCAGCACTGGGCCCTTGTGGCCAGGAAGGCCAATGGTACCTGGGGTGGGTTAGAAGGGGGTGGTCAGTAGGTCAGAGAGGTTCTCCTGCCCCTCTGCTCTGCCCTGGGGAGACCACACCTGGAATATTGTGTCCAGTTGTGGCCCCTCAGTTCCAGCAGGACAGGGAACTGCTGGAGAGAGTCCAGCGCAGCCACCAAGATGCTGCAGGGAGTGGAGCATCTCCCGTGTGAGGAAAGGCTGAGGGAGCTGGGGCTCTGGAGCTGGACAAGAGGAGACTGAGGGGGGACTCATTCCTGGGGATCAATATGGAAAGGGTGAGTGTCAGGAGGATGGAGCGAGGCTCTTCTGGTGACAACCAATGACAGGACAAGGGGCAATGGGTGCAAACTGGAACACAAGAGGTTCCACTTAAATTTGAGAAGAAACTCCTTCCCGGTGAGGGTGGCAGAGCCTGGCCCAGGCTGCCCAGGGGGGTTGTGGAGTCTCCTTCTGTGCAGACATTCCAACCCGCCTGGACACCTTCCTGTGTAACCTCATCTGGGTGTTCCTGCTCCATGGGGGGATTGCACTGGATGAGCTTTCCAGGGCCCTTCCAGTCCCTGACATTCTGGGATTCTGTGATTCTGTGATGACTGGAAGTCAAAAGGCACAAAAAGTACCAAGGGAGGTTTTCAAATGCATTTTAGCTTTGTGTTACTAATTTTTTTTTATCCCAAGTGCACCAGATTTTTTTCTTTCCCCTACCTCCAAACGAGGCCAAATCCTCCTGTTTCCTAGATTCTGCCAAAACTGAGCAGTCATTTTTCATGTAATCCCACCTTGCACCTGTGATGAGGACGTGCCGCAAGTTACTTTGCATGAGATTTTTCAGCAGTTGTTGATGATGAACCTGAACTGATTAAAATAAGTCCCCAGTTTCGTTGCCAATTAAACAATATAACTTGGCCCAACTTCCCAAACGTGGCTTAGCCAGCAGCTACGTTCACAGAATCACAGAATTGACTGGATTGGAAAAGACCTCAGAGATCATCGAGTCCAACCCTTGGTCCAGCTCTAGTCTGTTTACTAGATCATGACACTAAGTGCCATGTCCAGTCTCAGTTTAAAAACCTCCAGGGCCGGTGAGTCCAGCACCTCCCTGGGCAGCCATTCCAATCCTGACCACTCTCTCTGCACAGAATTGCTTTCTCATCTCCAGCCTCAATTTCCCCTGGCAGAGTTGAAGCCCATGGCCCCTTGTCCTATTGCTGATGCCTGGGAGAAGAGCCCAATCCCCCCCTGGCTAGAACTGCCCTTCAGGTAGTTCTAGAGAGTGCTGAGCTCAGCTCTAAGCCTCCTCTTCTCCAGACTAAACAAGCCCAGCTCCCTCAGCCTCTCCCCATAGGGCTTGTGCTCAAGTCCCTTCCCCAGTCTTGTTGCTCTTCTCCGGACCCGCTCCAGCACTTCAATCTCTTTCCTGAGCTGAGGGGCCCAGAACTGAACACAACACTCCAGGTGTGGCCTCCCCAATGCAGAGCACAGGGGAAGGATCACTGCCCTTGTCCTGCTGACCACGCTGGTTTGGATACAGGACAGGACACCATTGGCCTTCTTGGCCACCTGGGCACACTGTTGGCTCCTCTTGAGCTTCCTGTCCATTAGTCCCCCCAGGTCCCTTTCTGTCTGACTGCTCTGCAGCCACTCTGTGCCCAGCCTGGAGCGCTGCAGGGGGTTGTTGTGGCCAAAATGCAGGACCTGCCACTTGGCCTTGTTGAACTGAATCCCTGTGATTTTTTACTGATTCCAACCACCTTCCCCTGGCAATGGGACTATAGACAGAGGAAAATGGCAGATGTGGCACTTTTTTTGTGACATGCGCTCACATCCATTAGGTGATGGGGTGGAGATATCTTTCAGGAAGATGTGCACAGATGCCGGAACAGTCAGGTGTAGCAAAATGGAAATTTTGGGGAGGAAACTTGCAGGGAGACCTTTGGAAAGGCTGTTATTAGTTGTGTTGGAGCTGCTCGCCAGCTTTGAGCCTTTCAGATGAAGCAGACAGCTGTCCCAAGAGAAAGATTGGGGGTTTTTGACCAGCTATAGTTCATCCTTGGGTAGAAAAGTCATGCAAAGTGGTTGGCACTGCTGCAGGAGCAGCCCAGCTTGCACCGTATCCAGGTAATGAGAACTTACATTACACCAACATACAGCCTCAGCTACCCTGTTTCCCCCGAAAATAAGACAGGGTCTTATATTAATTTTTGCTCTGAAAGATGCTTTCGGGCTTATTTTCAGGGGATGTCTTATTTTTCCATGAATAACAATTTACATTGTTCTTGAACAAAAAAACCTACATTTATTCAAATATAGTCGTGTCATCACATTCTGTTCCATCTGTCCTGCTGCAATCTATTGCCAATTAATTTTACTTTTTTACATGTATAACTGCCTGGACACTATTTAAATTGACTTTTTCTGTGAACTTGAACTAGTGCTTATTTTTGCAGTACGGCTTATATTTTGAGCATTCTGAAAAATCATGCTAGGGCTTATTTTCAGGGTAGGTCTTATTTTCATGAAAAGTACTTGTCCACTACGCCACACTGATTGCTTCTCTTTCCTGTGACCCTCGCCAAGAGGGACTAGTGACCTTGGTGATAATTATATCTCTCTATATATGCCTTTGTATTCTGCTCCTTGAAGTGTCTGAAAGCTTCCTCTTTGATGTGAGTCTGCTCACCAGAATACATTATATCTTCCCAAAAGAAGTACTGTGCTTGTTATAATTACCGCAGAAGTGCTGAGCGTTTTCGAGTGCTTTTCATCATCCCCAAATGTGGAAATAGATGACTTGGCACTTTCTTTTTACTGCCAGCTGCTAAGGAGGCCAGTTCTGGATTAGTGGAGCACAGGCGGATCCATTGCAAAGGAAAGGTCTGTGATGGTTGTAGAGCACTGGTGCTGTTTAAGGACCACGACTGTAATGCTGGAGATTGTGGTTTCTCTCCTACCTTGTATATAGACTTTGTTTGTTTGTTTTTGTTTGACTTGGTTTCTAATTGCAATCAGTTTTTAGGAGATGTGCTGGCACTGCGGCCTAGCGCCTGGTAGAAGAAATGGTTGTTCGTACTGTCAGTCATAGAATCATAGAACAGTTTGGGTTGAAGGGACCTTCAAAGCCCATCCACTGCCACCCCTGCCATGAGCAGGGACATCTTCACCAGCTCAGGTTGCTCAGAGCCCCGTCCAGCCTGGCCTGGGATGTCTCCAGGGATGGTTCAGCCACCACCTCTCTGCCCAACCTGGGCCAGGCTGTCACCACCCTCAGGGCAACAATTTCTTCCTCATGTCCAGCCTGAATCTCCCTCCTTTAGTTTAAAACCATCACCCCTTGTCCTATCACCCTGCTAAAAAGTTTGTCCTCTCACTTGAGGCAGGTGTAAGGAAACTTCATGGCTTGTTGAGGGCTCTTTCTGAGGGAAGAATCAATGAAAAACCTTTGGGCCTCAGTCGCCCCTTAGTGAAGGGGCAGCATACAGGTTAATTTTTTGACTGACCAAGTGAAACCCCCCAGTGGGACGGGGCCTGTGTGCTGTACAAATACACAGCAGACTGATGATGTCTTAATAATACTCCAAATACTTGTCCCAGTGCAACACTTGTTGTCATCTTCACTGTGGAATTCTCAGATTCTTATAACAGATATTTGTTTGTCTTGATACCAGTAGAAGCAAACTCCAGTAGTGATCTGTCCTGGAGATTTTAAACTGGGGTGCACATCATCTAAGCCAACCCACTTAATCAAGACCAGGCAATTTGGCCCAAAGGTGCTCCCCAGCCAAATGTTTGAACCAGAACTTTTTTCCTTCATTTTATTAAAGAGTCTTGGTTTTCAGTGTTGTACTCAAACCAGTCTCTGGCTGTCTACAGATGAATTTTGGTCTCCAGAATGTATCTTCTCCCTTCAACTTCCAACAAAAGCATTGAGAGCTACTTGCAAAAAATCAGCATTTCAAATTAAATCCCCAGTGACAATTCTCAAGAGAATACGGCTCCCCAGACAGTTTAAATCAATTTGTTGTCCTTAGGAAGAAAGCATGCGGCCTATGAATTTAGGGAATGGGACATAGGGTTTGCTGAGCTGCACAAACATATTATGAACACGATAAAGCCAGAACATTATTTGCATGCAATTTAAAAACTAAAATTTCACCAAGCCTTTAGTAAACTAATTAATCACTAAGGAAGACTAATACTCTGGAACACAGAAGTTTCTCCAGCCGGGTTTGTTCCTTGCACTTTACCTAAAGACATTTGTGGTTTGCTGGAGAAACTTCTCCTTCTGCTTAATGCTACTTTTTAAAAATAGCCCTGGTCCTTAGTAGCTGGAAGCGCTCGAGTGTCAGATTTAATGACACTATATCAATTTGGCTAGTGAAAGAGAGTGCCTCTCCCTAAAAGCAAGCTGCACTTGTGGAAGGTTTGCAAGTTATTAAAAAATGGGCTTACCTCAAATGAGGAATGTTGCTGAATGAGCTTGATATTGTTCACTGCTTTGGGATTCTCCAGGGGATGGAAAATCCTATTTTACTGGCCAGCTTCGACTTCTCTGCTGAGACTAATGAATATTTTTACTACAAGACCAGCAATGCTGGTCCCTTTCCCTTCTCTTGTTTCTTTGCTGCCAGATGATGAGAAGCTGGAGGCCAATTCTGACACGTACTTCCAAGGTTGGTGGTGGACGATCCCTAATGTTGGTTCACACAAGTTCATTTTGCTGTTAATTGATACTGTTTTGACCTTTATTAACCCTTTCATCTGGAATTCCTTTGGAGTCTCGTTCTATGTATTGCTGGCTGTTCATTCACATGTTTCAAACGCTTGTTGCAATAATTCTTCTTTTAACCTCATTTTCTCAGGACACAAAGCAGTGATGTTGCTGTCATTGCATGTGTGGTGCTCCCCAGAATTTTAGAAACTCTTGGACCTTTGTATCTCTTGGAATCTCAGCTGAATTCAGATTCAAAGAGAGATTCTATTTGCTCGTTCTGCGCATACAGCAGGCAGGGTAAGGAGAGAAGTCCTCAGCACCCAGCTCTGGGAAACTACAGTGTGAACTCAACCCTTAGACGTCAGAGGAACAACAAGCAGATGGTCCTTATCCACTTCCTAATGACAAGAAATGCTTTAGTCTGAGTTCACATCATCTTGGATATGAAAACTAAGTAACTGCAGGAGACAAAACCTTCTTTTATGGCAGTTATTTCCCTGATAGTTCTAAGCTTTTTGTGGGTTATATGCATGTTTAGTGAAGAAATAGTGACATTATGGAAAAGCAGGTGGGTCAGATTTCTCTCCAGGAAGAAGAGCAAGGATTTTGTTGTTCCTGGAGTATCTTGATTCTGAATTACTCTAGCAAAAAGAAGGGTACCATTGCTGCGGATGCAGGAACAGGTCTTGGTGTGCAGGAATCTGTGTGTAAACCTGGGGAGAAAAGCTGGTGCTCTGCTGGTTTGTACCAGGGCTTGTTCTGAGCTCAGGTCTAGCAGTCCAGAGTGCTGTGAGCTGGTGCTTTGACATGATTTTAGAGATGAGCAGCATTTCTTCACAACAGAGCTGGCCTGGGTTTAATTAGGGATGTTTGAACCCTGCCTGGATGTGCCCACATCAGTGTGTGTGGTCGGCAGAGTGGCAGCTTGAGGAGAGAGGTGCTTTCATCACCAGAGATGGCACATGAGTGTGGTGGCTGTGGCATGATCCTTAATGACAGTGACTCATCAGGTCGTCATGGACGTCTTTGTGAGGCAAGGTCTTGTTTGCCAGGGGTTACAGGGCTGCATTCTGTAAGAAGCTGCACCCTATGCTTGTGTTCCTGGAGCAAGTGATGCATAGACACAGATGCAGCGTTTATTCAAACACAAGTTTTATTGGCAACTTTGCACATGGCAAAGCTCCCAAAAGGAATGGACGCTCTCGAAGTCAAGTGTGCGGTTGCTGTGCAGGTGGTAACGGAGTCTCTGTCACAAGCCTCCTCGCGATGGCCTCTTCAGCTGCATCGGGTCCCACTCCCCAGCGTGTGCTTTTGCTGGGCAGGAGAGGTGCAGCACCAGTTCCCACTGCTGACTGATCAGCGTGTTCCCCGTGTCCAGTGTGCTTGGTTCTGTGGCACCAGCTCCCTGGGGAGTGTTTGGGGTGGGCAGAGTGTCCCCCAGGCCCCAGAGGACACACAGAGTCACATGGAGCCCTTTGTCCCCAGTGTAGACATCACCGGCTGCTGCGCTGGGGAGACCATCGAGAGGGGAACGCTGCCACTCCTGGCAGAGGGCTGCTGCACACGGTGTTCCCTTTCCTTTCTCTGTCCTGCATTCTCCCCTCTTTTCTTTCCTGGAAGACACGGTCGCCTGCTGGCAGCTGTGACCTGCGCAAACACAGCTCTGTGCAGGAAGACCTCTTTCAGCGTCCCTGGAGCACCAGTGTACGAAGCCGATGTCGCAGCATCAGAAGCTCAAGCCACGCGTTCTCACAGGCATCAGAATCCTGCTCCAGGTGGTAGAAGAGGTTGAGCGGTTCAGCCGTTCGCATAGCCTGGGGCAAGATGATCTCCTCAGGCACTTGGTCATTGCCAATGAAGAAGTGGTTCAGGCATCCATCTTCCAGGCAGCTCTGCAGGTACTGCAGAATGTCCTCCAGCCGCTCCAAGAGATCCCTCCTGCTCCAGTCTGTTGGGGGTATGATGGTCAGCAGGTGCATCACGATGGTCTTTAAGGTGCAGGTGGAAAAGTCTGTGTCCAGCAGGCTGCGGGCGCAGAGCTGCAGGCATCTGAGGTGGATGCTGTCAGGGTGTGCGTGCCTGGCAATATGCCTGAAGAACTTCATCTCTGCCACAGCGTAGCTCTCTGGCCACATGGTGCTTGGGGTGTAGGCGGCCTCTGTATTCTGGCTGCTCACGAAGATGTCCGAGTCGCCCTGCCTCACCCCAAACATCAACTCAATGAAGAGCCTTTTCCCCCCGCCTTGTGTCACCTGGAATTTGCAGGAGCGGTCGGAGGGCAGCACTGTTAGGCGGTGTGTGGCTGACTCCGGCAGAATCCTCCAGGAATGTCTCATCATGTCCTGGAAACAGCGGGCAATTTTCTGCACATCTAGGTAGGAGTCAGTGCAGAGGTCGCGTAGGATGCTGGGGCCCTCGTTCCTCCACTGCTCCTCCTCGTGGTCGTGGAGGAAGCAACGTGTCTCTCCTGCCGGCCGCTCCATCTCACAGGTACACACCAAGTCCACACGGACGCAAAAGTTCCTCACCGGCCCCAGGTGGCTCGGCTCCAGGTGGAAAGTGTGTCCACGGGGGGGCTTCAGGAGCACAAGCAGGCGGTAGGTGATGTCTTCTTGACGGGGACTCCAGCCTTCGAAGGCGCTGCCCACCTCAATGGCATCTTCCAGCACGTGGTACCAGGGATCGAAGAAGACATACTTGAAGAGCAAGATGAATCTTTCCACCAGGTACTTAACAGCCTCGCTCTCTCTGTCCCAGTTCTGAACTGGCCTCTGGATTTGCCGCGCCAAAAGCCTTCGCAGGTCGTTTGCACCTCGGAGCTCACGGCTCCGTTTCCTGAGCCACCAGCAGAGCCCCAGGAGCAGGACCAGGACTCCAGCAATGGCCCAGCAGTGCCAGGGCTGTAAGGCAGAATGGAGCAGGGATGCCCAAGCAAAGCCGCTCTGCTCGCGGCTCCTCTCCTCTACCTCCTGCCACAGCCGAGTCATCTCCCGGTTCAGCATCTCCGCACGCTGCTCCATGCGCTCGCGCGTCTCCTCGTCCGGCTCATAGCCGACCGACTGCACGTTCAGCGTAAGAATTTGCCAAATCACGAAGAAAACGTCCAAAAAAGCCATGGCCTGCAGAGAAGAGAGACAAGGGGCTCAGTGGGGCTGGGCGGGATGGAGGGTGCTGGTGGTGGGGAGAGCAGGACAGGGGCTGCAGGGAGCTGGGGGCAGTCAGGAGCGGGGCCGAGGCAGCTGGGAGGCAGCAAGGGCTGCCCCGGCCCTGGTGGCGGCTCCGTGCCCTGGCCAAGGTGCTCCCGCGAGCGGCCGGGCCCTCCATGCAGGCTGAGAACCCACCCCCGGGGGCCGCGTTTCTGCCCCGGCCCCGTCCAGCCCGGCCTCCCCCCGCCTGCGCACTCACCGCTGGCCCAGGCCGGACTGGGGCAGCGCTGCTGCTGGCGCCCCTGATAACCGCCCCGTGGGGACTGGTCCCCTGTGATGTCACAGGCGCCAAAGCGCGTCACAGGCACGCCCGCCGGCCACCCCGCCTCAAGCAGAGGTGAGGGTGGAAGCAGGTAATGGGTGATATTGGGTGAAATCGCAGCCAGAGGAGGGTTTCGGTGAGGCCATTTGCTTTCGTAGAATGTCCTGAGTTGAAAGGGACCCACAAAGATCATCAAGTCCAACTCCTGTCCCTGCACAGGACAACACTTAATATTTTAATACTTAGTTGGGATTAACCTAACTGCATCAGCTTTGGGTATGGTGTTCCTCCTTTCAAATGATGGCATCTTGTTTTCAAGGACGGTCGCTGGCTTTTAGATTCACTACCTGAGTTGGGATTTCACTGCTAAGTGTGATTAGGGGGACGATGGGGCTGCTGAAATTCAGCAGGATGCTTGGGCAAGGTGGCACTTCTGGGTTCAGAACGTGAGCCTGGAAGGGATCTGTTTGAAGCCAGTGTTGTAGCACAGCTCGTGCTGCCTTGTGTGGGGTTAAATAAAACTGGGAGCTCGGTTTGTTTGCTCTCTGGGGAGCAAGTTGGATGTTGTGTTGGGAGAAGCTGTCAGGGCTGTGCATTTTGTGCCTCTTGCTTGTATCCATCTCTGATGTTCCGCTATGGAGGGAGTAGGTATTTAGCAGAGCCTGGAAAAGGCAAGGGAACTGTATTAGAATGATGCTGTAGTGCTTTTGAATGGTTCAGGTCGAACAACAGTTTAAACTCTGATTTGTGATACAGAGCTGCATCTCAGAGCTGTGCTCAGCACAACACGGGGAGGTGGATTCCACCTGCCCCCACCATCCTTGCAGTACCTGGGATCTGACTTGTGTCCTGCAGATTTCAGAGCAGTCTTTCATAGAATATATGTAGTCCAACCTCTGCCATGAGCAGGGACATCTTCACCGGCTCAGGTTGCTCAGAGCCCCGTCCAGCCTGGCCTGGGATGTCTCCAGGGATGGTTCAGCCACCACCTCTCTGGCCAACCTGGGCCGGGCTCTCACCACCCTCAGGGACAACAGTTTCTTCCTCATGTCCAGCCTGAATCTCCCTCCTTTAGTTTAAACCATCACCCCTTGTCCTGTCCCAACAGGCCCTGCTCAAAAGTCTGTCCCCATCTTTCTTATGGGCCCCTTTTAAGCACAGAAGGTTCACAATAAGGTCTCCCCAGAGCTTCTCTTCTCCAGCTGAACACCCCAACTCTCTCAGCCTGTCCTCCCAGCAGAGCTGTTCCAGCCTCGGATCATTTCTGTGGCTCCTCTGGCCCCTCTCCAACAGGTCCATGTCTGTCCTTAGGTGGCTGTAAGTTATTCCAGTGTGTTTCAGTGCCTAAGGGTCCCCTTTCCCTCCTTGACCTTGATGAGAAGGCAGAACATATTCCTCTCTGTGTTCTGCATGCAGGATGTAATAGCTCCAAGCTGCCTTTTTAGTTCTGGTTTCCATTTGTGTTACAGCAATAAGGAAGTACTGAATACAGGCTAGATCTTTAAAAATATTGCTGGATAATCTACCAGGAACCCTCAGAGTTACCAAGGAATGAAGGTTGGAGACTATTCCACTGTGCTTACCTTTGATCTTGGGCTTTCTGCTGGGCATCGCTGTTGGCCCTCATTGGAGATGGGTTTCCTGCCTGGATGGACCTTTAACCTGACAGGTTCCAGTATAGGTTGGGAAATTACATATCAGAGAGCAGTGTAGGGGAAAGGGACCTGGGGGTCCTGGGGACAGCAGGGTGACCATGAGCCAGCACTGGGCCCTTGTGGCCAGGAAGCCAATGGTACCTGGGGTGGGTTAGAAGGGGGTGGTCAGTAGGTCAGAGAGGTTCTCCTGCCCCTCTGCTCTGCCCTGGGGAGACCACACCTGGAATCTTGTGTCCAGTTGTGGCCCCTCAGTTCCAGCAGGACAGGGAACTGCTGGAGAGGGTCCAGTGTAGGGCAACGAAGATGATTAAGGGAGTGGAGCATCTCCTGTGTGAGGAAAGGCTGAGGGAGCTGGGGCTCTTTAGTTTGGAGGAGACTGAGGGGTGACCTCATTAATGTTTAGAAATATATAAAGGGTGTCAGGAGGATGGAGCCAGGCTCTTCTTGGTTGTAAACAATGATAGGACAAGGGGTAATGGGATCAAGCTAGAACACAAGAGGTTCCACTTAAATTTGAGAAGAAACTTTTCTCAGTGAGGGTGGCAGAGCCTGGCCCAGGCTGCCCAGGGAGGTTGTGGAGTCTCCTTCTCTGCAGACATTCCAACCCGCCTGGACATGTTCCTGTGTAACCTCATCTGGGTGTTCCTGCTCCAGCAGGGGGATTGGACTGGATGATCTTTTGAGGTCCCTTCCAATCCCAAACATACTGTGATACTGTGATGGTAGAATTGGTCTTGCATTAATTTTCACTTGCCCAAGGCAATGATAATCCCTGCTGTCAACAGGCTGTAAAATATTTTGGGAGTTTGACTTATCGCTTAGTTCAGCGCTTGTTATTTTTTGCAGGATGCACTTGGTGATACCATAGAATGGGCTAAACAAAAGGGGTGATGGGCAGAAGTAGGTTTGTGCTGGGAGGATAACTTTTACTGGCCATGTGATCTTTTTCACTTCTTATTTGAGCTCTGAATATCTGTTAGGCTTTGGAGATGCTGTAGGACATGGCCTGACTGGAACGTTTTCTTTCAGGAAGGGTTTGTCCCTAGAAACGCATGTATTTGGTGTGAACAGATATTTGGTTTTCCACCTGTCTGCTGTTTCTGGCACATTCATTATACATGGAATTGGACACTGATCTTTGCAGATATTCTGACCTCATGGTGACTGGCTGTTCTTTGCTTTTCTTTGTTTTATGTTGTCATGTTAAATGGTTTTCTGCTCATCCTGGTTCAGGCCAGGAAGCTGCTTCCTGCACAGCCCATTTCACAAAGCCTTTTGCACGGCGATTCTTCATTCTGTCTGTAGCGTGGTTACGTTTTTCCCTGTACCTTTGGCTTTACCAGGAATTATGGTCGTGTCCAGCCACTGTCTGTGTTTTATTCATAAGGAGACCCTGTGACCACAGAGCAATATTGCCTCATGAGGACTGTGTGTCTTTGAGGTACTTTAATCAGTTAGCAATGGTTTCCTTCCCTCCTTTGTAAGTGGGTAAGATGCATATGTGGATCAAGCAATTGTTTTTAACGTTTTTTTCCTCTTCAGCTACATTTTACACTTTCAAGATTGCACATGGCCAGCTGGATGCAGATAGCTTCCAAAGACCAGTTTGTGAACTGGAGAACAGTTCAGCTTTGCATTCATAGAATCACAGAGTCATTTTGGTTGGAAAAGACCCTCAGGATCATCAAGTCCAACCATTAACCCAGCCCTGGCACTGCCCCCTGTCCTGAGAACCTCATGTCCGTCTGTCCAGCCCTCCAGGGCTGGTGACTCCAGCACTGCCCTGGGCAGCCTGTTCCAATGCCCCACAGCCCTTTGGGGAAGAAACTGTTCCCACATCCAACCTCAACCTCCCCTGGCGCAACTTGAGGCCGTTTCCTCTCATCACTTGTTCCTGGGGAGCAGAGCCCGACCCCCCTGGCTCCAAGCTCCTTTCAGGCAGTTCAGAGATCAGAAGGTCTCCCCTCAGCTCCTGTTCTCCAGCTGAACCCCCCAGGTCCCTCAGCCGCTCCATCACACTTGTGCTCCAGCCCCTCACCAGCTCCGTTCCCTTCTCTCAACTCGCTCCAGCACCTCAAGGCCTTTCTTGGTGTGAGGGGCCCAAAACCGACCCCAGGGTTTGAGATGCAGCCTCGCCAGCATCAAGTACAGCGGGACGGTCACTGCCCTCCTCCTGCTGGCCATACTGTTCTTGATACATGCCAGGATGCTGTTGGCCTTTTTGGCCAGCTAGGCACATGCTGGCTCGTGTTCATTGCTGAGGGCTGGGCGTCGTGAGCTTTGCGTTGTGGAGCAGTTCAAATGCAATTGTTGGGTCCCCGGGCTGACTGAGGGTTCGGGCAGGAGATGCGCTGAGGTCTCCAACCAGCTGGCAAGCAAGAGGTGGTACCTCTGCCTTGGCTGGATAGACACAGCATCCACATCGTGCGGTGTAAACATCACTTAGTGCCTCAGCGGTGGCTTTTTGGTGACCTGCGTAGCTCAGATGGAGGAAACAGGACTCTTAGACCTCCGTGGGCTTTTTGTGGTGCTGCCTCTGCTGCTGCATCCCTTTGGAGGAGTGATCTGGCCTTGTCTCTCAAAACCAGCTCTCTGCTTGGGCTAGGCACTGTTATAATCCTGGTCGGTTCAGTGATCCAGTTAACAAAACAGGCCCTCAAGTGTGACGCGGCCGAAGGGTGGAAGCGGTGGGAAGGGAGAGCATGGCATGAATAAATGTTCAGAAAGGGAAGGCAAAGGATGGAAATGCTTGAAACTGGCTTTTCTGCCCAAACTGGCACCTTGTCGAACCATCCCCGTGGTGTGAGTCAGATCTCTGCAGCTTGGCTGGGCTGGATGTGGAAAACAGATCCGTCTCGCCCGTGTCCCAGCGCGGTCACCGCTGCGGCAAGCCAAGAGCGCGGCTGAGCTCAGCAACCCGACAGCCGCTGTGGCAGCACCAGGCACAGCAGCTTGCGGCTGTTCCCAGCAGGTAGTTTGGTTTATATATTATTTATCTTGTTTGCAGGCAGGGAGCTCGCTGCCCTGTCAGCGCAGCGGGGAGCGGCACCGTGCTGGGACTTTCATTCTGGACTTCAAATGTGGGTTTTGAATGCTCCAAATGTTCCTCTTCTGCCCTGAATCCAAGCTAGTTTATTGAGTTTTGGGGGCCTGGCTTTTACCTGTGGTTCGCAAAACTTGCTGTATGTGAACAAAGCAGGGTTAAAGTGCTCCAGAGAATCCAATCTGAAGAAAAGCACAGCGCTGGTTTTTAAGGGTGAGTGTGACAATGCCAAATACATAGAATCATTTTTGTTTGAAGACACCCTTAAATCACTGTGCCCAACCCCTGGAGAATCCAGGCTGCTGTCTTTCAGTGTTCCTTAGAAGATGAGCACACAGTGTGATACCCAGGGCTGGGTTCGGTGCGTGTGCTCAGATTTGTCTGCATTTAAGGATGTAGTTCAGTGTTTGCTGTTCTCTGCTCTGCTGCCCTGGTGAGGCTGGGACTCAAGTGGTCTGAAGTTTGGGCCGTGTAGGACCTGTTGCCTTCATGCTCTGGGTTCGTGCACCAATTCCATGCCCAGTGTATGAGATGCGGCAGCTCTGAAAGGGTTACACAGCTCCCCCGATGTTAAACATTTTGCAGCTTCTGTGGGTTGTGCAGAGATATTAGATAAGGTGATAATAATGTGTATTTAGGGTTCTTTTGACCTTCTGTTGCTGCCTGCCTTCCTTCTGAAGATGGATTTCTTTCTTCTAGCAAGTCTGGCTGCAGATGCTCCAATGGTCCCTACTGGTCCTTGTCAGCCAAGTATTTTTTCAATGAAGAAGCGAGCATCCGCTTACTCGAAAATCCCCAAATAAAACCAGCAGGGACCAGTAAAAAAACGCCACTGAAAATTCATATAGGCTTTATTGCACTTTCCAGGAGGCCCTACACTCTTCAGTTATTGCTTACAGAAGTTTTCCACTTATTAGAAAAGCCTTGATCGTGTGAACTAAAAGAACGTAAGGCTACAAGGGCACAGGGTATATGTGCAGCCTTCCAGCATCTCTCTGCTCCCGAGAGATGGTTGTGCTGTTCCCACCCAGCTTCTACAAGGTGTCTTTACTGATCACGGGCTGTTCAGCAGGGCAGAGTCCCAGCTTAATCAAATAATCTCCACTACCTCTGGTGTGATTGTCTATATCTGACTATTTATAGCCCAATACCACGTGCGTCAGGCATGTGTCCCAGATTGTGTCTGAGAGTATGTTTGATAACAGATTTACAACTGTGGGAAAGAAGCGCAGTGACGGGCACAGAATTTAGATGGTGCTGCTGCTGCTGTGGGGCATATTTGTGTTTCCTAAGGATGTTACAGAAATGCAGGGGTGCTGCTGCTTAATATATTCACTTTACCCCATCTGTGATTGTACCCTTGACGGGACATGGGAAACGGACTAACAGTCGTTTCAAGAGATACATCTGCTGCTGTACCTGATTTCTGGGGAAGATTTGTGCAGAGAGACAGTGGATTCAGCTGGTACATGAGCCTATGTAGGATACAGGTGGTACCAGGTGGATGTATATGTTGAAGGCATACAGACGTACCTGCCCGGTTTGTAATCCTCTCTCAGTTGAAATCCTGACATCAAGACTAGATATCTTCAATGTGGCAACACAAAAATGGAGCTGAGCTAAAGCAGAAAGCCACGAGTGAGGTTCTGCTTTGTGTGAGCAAGCAGAATGGATTTTTCCAATGGGATGGCTTTGAAGGCAAAGAAGCGTAAAGATTATAAAACCCTCCAAAGTTTGCTCCTGCCTACGGCTGTGAGGCTTGGAGTGACGCCTTGTGACCCTCCTCCCTGCAAACTCTGGGGCTTTTTGCTTAATGCAAAGCTGGCAGAAATATTGGCAGTTGATAAATTAGCATCTTTATTTGTCATCTCAGTCAAGACTGCTCTTCTTTGTAACAGATGTGGACAACCGGTGAGACTGCAGGCAAATGCTTGAGCGCTGGTTTCATCTGAATTAAGAGAGGGAAGATCTACCTACAGAGAAGGAATAAATGATACATACGCTAATTTTTCCCCCATCGCTTCTGGTTTTCTCGGTCACAGGTGGAAAACTTCAGCTGCAGCTTGTGTACGACCATTTGAGCTCCTTCAGCTTGAAATGTCAGGGAAAGGGCTTGACAAGGTGATTCGTGGAAGATAATAGTTCTTTGAGAATTTCATGGAGAGATGGAACTGCAGCAGGAGTGGAAGCAGGGTACTTGGGTAGAAAAGGGATAAATCTGTCAGAGAACAAGGCGTCATCTGTTCCCTTGCTCTGAGAACAGCTTGTTTTTCCAAGATCTGTCCCTTCACACGGGAGAGCTTTGTCAACAAAAAAAAGGAGGGGAAAAATGCTAAAACTTCCTGCGTAACCTACAATCCCCGCTGGTCCCGAATGAAATGAGATGTAAGCACCTCTCTGCCTTTAAATAGCATATGGGCAATCAGTCCTCAGAGCCTGGCGATAGCATCACTAACACTGATTGGATTCAGGGAATTAAACAAAAGAACTAAATCTGTGCTGCTTTCATCTGCATGTGAATGGCTGAGGGAAAAAATCAATACTTGTTAGCTAAATAGGGACAATATTGTCAGCGCTGAAAGTTATTTTCCATTCTCTATACTCTATTTAGAGCTTGCGAATGATCTTGCGTCTGCTCAGCTGAGCCTTGGCAGAGGAGACAAAGGATGTTACCGGGCTTAAGGCTGGAAATGGGACTGAGGTTTGGTTTTAATTCCCTGCTGTTCCACAAGCTCCTCATGAGACTGTGGGAATATTTTTAAGGTTTCTGCAAAGTTTAGGCAACATGTCTCTCTTTTACATGTCACAGTAATTTAGGTGGGGAACACTTGTGGACTGGAAGTCTTCATTTATAACCAAGTTCGACTAAGTCTGTCTCCTTTTGTTCCCGGTGGATCTTCCTCGGTTTTGGGTTGATGGCGGTGCCTCATCCTTCTGCTGCATGATCTACTCCCACTGGTTAAACTGGGAAATCAGAGGGGCCGGTAAACATCGTTGTGACTCTGGTCATGGCCAAGAGGCCTCAGCTTTTCCCTTTGTGTAACTTCAATATAAACTCAAGACTAACAAGCAGGCAAGAAAGGTGTCTCTGCCTTTTGTCCATGCCAGCTATAATCTGCACCACCTTAACAGGCCGAACACTCCTCAGTGATTTATAATTAACAGAGACACTTTCAAGGGTTTGTGGCTTTTTTTATTTTGTTTCTCATTGGTCCTGCCTATGTTTGAAGTGGCCTTATCTGTGTTTAATTTTGCCTCGTGGATTCTTGAAGAGAAACACGGATTTAAGCAGTCCAGAAGAAAGATTAAGCCATTGTTTTAGCTGATCTTCATGCAAAGGAGACTGCCTGCTCTGCCTGTCTTGGGTTTCAGAAATTCTATTATACTACAGCATAACTTGGAGGGAGGATTTAAGTGATCATGTTAGCAGCCCACCTTACACTAATCTTAACTTTTATTTGCACGTGGTAAGTCTGCTGTTGGCAAAATAGCTTTTTTGTTGTTATTGCCTTGAAAAATGAGTCCTGTCATTTGCTGTGCTGCAGCATGAAAGCATTTTGCGGTTTTCTCTCTGAGGAGTTTTAACAGTGTCTGTGACTTGGTGATTGTTTCCACTTTGAACCCAACATCCACCTGAGCCAGAGCTGTTGCTAGGAGGTTTCTGGGAACTTCACAGTCGCAATATTCTCCATGGAGTTCTTGCAGTGTACCTGGTAGAGCTGCGAGGTCTCTCATCACTGGTGAGTTCTTTGGGACATTCCTTTGAGTATTTGATTTGTCCTTTCTGACAAAGCTTCCTGCCAAAATAATTTTCTTCAAAGACACTGAGCCCCTTAGTCCAAAGCCGCTTGAGGTCTTAGAGCTCTCAAAAGCCTTCAAACGGTGGCATTTCAGCCCGTCTGCTACCTGCAGAATGATCTCATGTATTTCCCAAAAGACAGTCACAGCTCATCTCCCCTGAGACCTCATTAGAAGATGAGAAGACCTTCCTCTGCAGACTTATGGCTTGGCTTTCATCAGGAGACAACATAGAATCATAGAATCATTTTGGTTGGAAGGGACCCTCAAAATCATTGATCCAACCTTGACCTAAACCCGTCACTAACCCATGTCCCTAAGAACCTTGTCTCAGTGTCTTTTAAACCCCTCCAGGGATGGTGACTCCACCACTTGCCTGGGCACCCTGTTCCAGTGCTTCACAACATCCTTCACACCTGGGGTGGTGTGAGACCTCTCGAGCTGTCCTGCCGTAGAGCAGGAGGGATCCAGTTAAACTTGGTGCCAGCCAACTCTGCTGCAAGAACGTTTTGTGCCCATGTCGAGGGTTTAGATTGCGGGGTGACAATAAAACCCTGGCACATACATTGTTAACCTCCCTCTTCCCTCCTCCTCCCCCTTTCGGCCCTTCCTCTCCCCACTTCCCACTCAGCACAGGCGATTGAGAGGGACAGAAGAACAGAGAGAAGAGAGTTGGAAAAATTAACAATGTTTTACTAATGCTACTGATAAGAATAGAGAAAATAATACAAAATATACAAAACCAATCTTGAAAGTCTCAGCAACTGCAGAGCCGGCACCCGAAGTCCTGGACTGGACTCTGCAGCCAACCGGAGCTGGATTCAGTCTGTCACTGGCCTCAGTTCACGGGGACGACTCGCAAGGTCCTCTCCTAATGTCGGCCATAAGGAAAAGGGAAAAAGGGACAAGATCCTCGTGATCTCCCACTTTTATATGAAGTATCACGTGAATGGGATGTTATACTCAGTTGGTCAGTTTCTTGGTCACCTGTTACTTGTTGCCCCTCTCACAGGATGTGAATCCGTGCTTATCAATAACTTCGCATTCCTTTGCTAGGTTTACCAAAACATGTGTCTGGTTCTCCAGGAAAATGCAGCTAATATGAAGCTTTAGCTGACAGGCAAATTCACTAAAAGAGAAACTTGTTTTTAACAAAACCAGGACAGCCCGGCCAGGGATCTCTGGCTGCCATGTGCTGCTTTGTAACGTGTAGCAGTGCTGGTGATTTAATGCTGCTCTGTCCCTGTGGACTCGGATCAGGAGGGATGAGAACAGAGCAAGAGCCTCATGAAAAGGCCCTTGATTTTTGTTGGAATCACAAGATTGCTGGCACTGTCTGGAGCGCACCAGGACCCAGCAAATCATTTCTCAGAACTTACTGCCCTTCTGGAGGAGAGAGGCTTAAAAATTTGGCTTTCTTTACGTCTTTGGAGGAATGGTGGCTTCAGGGCTATTGTGACATCAGTACAGCGCAGTGGATGGTTGTAGCAAATCCTTTCCCTGAAGGAGCTCTCTGACATCTTTGGTGTGTACAGAAACTGCCTGCAGGACTGTTGTTTGCTGGGGTGGCTTGGAAGAGCACACAGGTACGGAAACTGGTTCCAAAACGCTCTCTTGCCCTGTGGGTTATGAGGTGTTCTGCCTCTGATCTTCACAGGCCAAGCTTTGGTGCCGATGTGCTATCTCTACTGGACCTCTTGCCCTTCAAGCTAGTTCTCCTCTGCGTGTTTCCTCCTTTCCACTTTCCTTTTATTCTGTATTCTTTTCCCATGGCAGTTTCCAGTGTTTCTCACCAGCCTTTTAGTGAATTTTTGTGGTGTCTCTGCTCCTCTGTCCTTATAACCTGCAACGTCTCCTTTCTTCTTCACCAAGTGTCCTTTGTGCTTTGCAGGCATTTCCCAATGACACCCACAGTCGTTAAGGTGAGGTTTGTAAAGCTGTCTTTAAAGTCATTCCTGGGCCTGATGTCTGCTATGTGCTACATTTTAAACCTCTGGTTTTAAAAATCATCACAGGAAAGCTGAGGAGCATCTGCTTCGCTTTCACAGACAGAATGTCAGCAAGCTGCTGGGGTGACCAAAATGATGTGGTCATTAAATCACTGCGATGTTTGCCATTGTCAGGTTGAAGTTCTCCCACTCGAGCCTAAAAATAAAGCGCTTTCAATTCTGCATGTGCAGGCAAACCGTCACTTTATGTTAAATGGATTGATTAAATGTTCTGCTTAAGTGTGCTCAGTGAAGCAAGCACCACCAAAAACGGATCATCTTCTCTGCTGGAGCATCCTAAGACTTTGAAGAAATCAGAGGGTCTGTTTAGGCTTGGTCTTGAGCATTCAAAATTGGCTGAATTTTGCCAAACTTAATCCTTTTCATGGAAGAGCCACTTGCTATCCAGTATGTATAAATGCCAAAGTGGCTAAAACAAATTGGCATCAGGTACGTGGTGGATCCTGTGCAGCAGGTTTCCACTTTGCCCTTGAAAGTCTGTGATTTCCTGCCGATGCCAGTATAGTCCTGTTTGTAAGTGAAGCAAGAACTCAGCAGTTGTTTCCACATTGGCTGGATGGCCTGGCAGTGGGAGAGATCGCTTGTACTTGGGTGTCGTGAGGGCTGACAACTTCCCTGGCAGCGTGAGCTGCTGCAAAGCTTCCATTTTAATTGTTTTAGTACAGAAATTGCGCTCATAACTTTAGACCTTTCTTCAGGTGAAGGTGGATGCGGGTGCAGGCGATCGCTACCTGTGATAACTGCTCTGATAAGGCAAGGTGGGCGATTACACCGGTGTCACAACTTTAATCAGAAGATTGAAACTACTAAACCTACCTGGTCAAAATAATATGTTTTGAAGTCGTAGCTCAAGCCTTCACTTTGTTTAACCTTGTCTTGAAGGTTCAACTGGTATCTTAACACTATAACAGAACCAGTTTCTAGAAGGTGTGTTCTTGCCTTCCTCGGTTTTTGTTGCTTTTGATATAACAGATGGATTTCAATGTCTCCTTGCTATAGCATTTGCTCTAGATTTCTCCACCCCACAGACGCTTTCATGTGTTCTTTTCCCCAGAGAAGACAGATGAGTGTGGTCAGAAGACCCTGAACAACCTGCACAACCCCTGCAAAAAGCCCCTTGGCTCTTGGCTCATCCTCAGAGCAGCATTTTGGAGGTTCCAGAGGTGAACAACTTCCGATGAAGCAGTCCGGTCAACTGCACATACACAATTGTTTTACAGCTAAGTGAGCTGAGGTGATTTTTATAAGCTGCTCTTTTTTTTGAATGGGGACACATTCACATGTTGTTTAAGGGCAGGTTTTCAAACACGCATGATTGTCCTGTTGGCTTCTGAGTGAAAGGTGCCTGTTCCAAACCGAAGGGCTTTGGGGAAGTTCCTGCTCTAGTATTTATCGCTGTATCCAGACAACCTAATCTGCATGGACGTTGCTGTGCTAGATTTCTTATTGACTGAATACATCTCATTTTTATAATTTTAAGTGGAGCGTTGGCTTTACTTGGGCTGTTTGGTGAAAGGGTAGAAAAACCCAGTTGCGTCTTTGCTGTGCCACTTGAGGACCTTCTGGTCCCTCTGGACTTTGCTACAACCCTCATCACAACTACAACGGAGGAGCTGGTCAGGGACATCCTTTGCTTCGGCAGGTGAGTTTTAGCTCTGAGCATCATCAGCCGCCCACAGCTCGCAGGTGTATTTCTCACAAAGCAGCATCTGAGTGCTGGAGCACTGGGAATCACCTGAATCTCCTGCCCTGTTATTTACTGATGCTCAGGGAGGTCAGTGGCTTGGCTTCTCCTTTCACCGTTTGCTCGTGACACATGTAGAGAATTAGGGTGCATTTTCAGGTGGCTTTGTCCAAATGTGCTATATTATTTTCCTCTTTCCAGATTGAATTTAAAAAAAAAAAAATGAGTTTTCCACACTATTATAAGCTGTTTCATGTAAAGCTGGAAGAGATGAAACATCACATAGTGTAGGACCTACAGATATTCTGAGCTGGTGGGTGCTCTCAGAAGAGCCAGGTCACGTAAGTAAGAGCAGCCATTTAACTGCTGTGAATTGCTCTGGCTTAGGTCAGGCTGAGATCAACTTTGATTAGAGAATCGTAGAGCTGAGAACAGCTCGCTGATTAATGCTCAGAAGATTCTTCTGGAAGCAAAATTTGAATTGATATTTTTAATGGGTTCTTGAGGCAAAAACGTTTTGAGGCATCAGTCTGGGTGTGGGCTTGTTTCCTTACAGTTTGTATTAAACCTGCAGTTGATGTTCCGGGGCCTAAATATGTTTATAGGTTCTATAAATGAAAGAAAGAATAGTCTTGGGATATTTTACAGATATATTAAATATCAGCTATGATATGACAGCGATAAACACATCAGACTGTGGGCTACTGGAATCATTTATATCCTGCGGATGCAGAGGCTTCGTACATCACTGGGCTTTGTGCCTGACAACTGCAAGGATGTTAATTATTATGCTATAATTCATCAGCTGAAGTGTCTTGCAGCACTGTTATTAAGCCAAATTCCAAGGCCTTTGCTAGGTCATTAAGCAGAAAGTAAGACTAATTTACTCTGTTATTAATCAATGAATTAAATATATTCTGAAGTCTGGTTTTAAAAAGCAATGTACTGCTTGGGTGAAAAGTGAATAAATTAAGTAAAAATGAGTAAAAAGAACAATAAATAACTCTTCATATCAGTTTAAATAATTTTGGAAAATAATTATTATTTCTGCAGAGCCGTATGAGCCCAGACCAGTTCCTGATTTGAGGAGCTACAGGGCTGACCAGAAACAGTGAAGAATTTGCTGGAATTTTACCCAGTAAATGAGGTCCTGATCTTGATCCATGATCTGCCCCCTTCCTCCTGGCTTGTGGCCCTGCCATGGGATGCATCTGGGGACCCTCTTCACTGTCCTGATGTGGACAAGGCATCAGTTTTTCAACTCTCCCCAGGCTTAGCTTGAACTTACAAGCTTCTTGATCTTCTTGGCCTTGGTTTCAGGGCCCTCGGGTTCACGTTCTACCTTGGGTAAGGCCTTGCACTCAACAAATGAGCTGTGCAAAGGGTGGTCGTGGTCATCTGGAGATGATTTGGTCCCAGCTACCTGAGTGAGCTTGTTGTCGGTGGTCAGTGAGTCACTTTGTCTCAAATCCCGTGATCTGAGTTGTCCTACAGCCCCTCTGCTCTCCCTGGTGCTCACGTTACTCCCTTCTCCCTTGGTGTGTGACTGACCAGGGCCAGGCCAGTTTTCACATGTGATTTTCCAGGTGGCTCCTGTGGCATCAGCATGGTGTGACCTTTCAGGAGAAGCCAGGTCCTTCCCACTGGAAGCACTGGTCAGCTCCCAGTTTATCTGTGGAGCATCTCCTGTGTGAAGAAAGGCTGAGGGAGCTGGGGCTCTGGAGCTGGACAAGAGGAGACTGGGGGGTGACCTCATTCATGGGGATCAATATGGAAAGGGTGAGTGTCAGGAGGATGGAGCCAGGCTCTTCTCGGTGACAACCAATGGTAGGACAAGGGGCAGTGGGTTCAAACTGGAACACAAGAGGTTCCACTTAAATATGGGAAGAAACTTCTTCCCAGTGAGTGTGGCAGAGCCTGGCCCAGGCTGCCCAGGGGGGTTGTGGAGTCTCCTTCTGTGCAGACATTCCAACCCGCCTGGACACCTTCCTGTGTAACCTCATCTGGGTGTTCCTGCTCCATGGGGGGATTGCACTGGATGAGCTTTCCAGGTCCCTTCCAACCCCTGACATTCTGGGATTCTGTGACAGCCCATTAGGCTCTGGCAGGGGAAAGGAGGAGCCTCATAGAGGTGCAGGCTGCTCCAGGACATCCTGCAAGTTAATGGGGTTAAAATTGGAAGTGCCAGCTCAATGGCTTCCCACAGGGCCAGGAGGTCAAATTTGGGAGCCTGTCAGCTGAGCCGTTTCCAGTTTTCTTGACCTGCTTTTGCATCAGTATCTGACAGGCTCAAATCCCACAGTACTGAAGAATTACAGCAAATATTTACTCTTCTTTCTGTTGTGGCAGCACTGGAGAGGCTGTCTCTGACGTGTGAAGTGTGTTGTGCTGAAGCACTGCTCACACGCTTGGATTTTAGAGACGGATCCTGCCCCAAGAGGATCCAATTCAAGCGGGCAAGGAAGCTGCAGAGAGGTGAATGTATTAGGGCCAAGTCATGAGGGTGTCTGTAGCTGAGGCAGATATTAAACAAAAGCCCCACGAGCTCTCTTCTTCTGCAGACCGTGGTACCTTTTGCTGTTTCACCGGGCTGGAATGAGAAGAACACATTTTGTAGGCTCACCATGTCTGCCATCACCCCACCAAGTGATGGGAAGTTGGAGAATGCTTTACTGTTGTTTTGGTTGTTTGGGGTTTTTTTTATGTTACATAAGTCTGTAAGCTGCTACGATCATTAGAATGAACTTTTCCCGGTATTTCAAACCCAATCGCTTGTTTTGACGTTCACAATCTGGCTCTTCGCTTGTGCTTTTCCGGTGGTTGTGTTGAAAGGAGCAGCCCATGTTCTCCCATTCTCTTTACGTGACTTGAAAAGAGAAGTTCAGGCCTCCGTTAAATTCCCATTGAGAGCCAAGCGCTGGAACGTGAGCTAGGTAAGATTTCACCCGTCTTTCCTAATATTTATAGTTCAGTGATATAGGAGAAAAGCATTCCAGCCCGTTCTAGGCCAAGGAAGGAGGCACGAGCGTGTGAGCAGGAGAGATGCAGCAGGGGACTGACAAGAGCTGCCGGTACCGGAGGCAGTTTTACTTCTACTGAAGCGTCTATTTCTGGCTCATGCATATTATGGCACAGATATTTCCCAGAAGATAATGTGGTTTTTATTTGAAGCCAGCTCTTTCTGCTGACTCCAGGTGGAACGTCAGGGTATTTGGGTTATGGGCTTGTGTGTGCGAATCACCTTCAGTAGCATGGGGAAAAGGGACCCAGTTCCACTCTGGATTTTTTGTAAGGCTGAGCCTTGCGATTAGTGTGATCAACCTGTGGCTTTTGAGCCAGATGTGATTTAAGCACAATACAAATGAGGTGGTTTTGTGCAGCTGGATCTATGCTGAAGGAGATGCTGTGGGATGAAGGGGGAACTAAGACACTGTTGACCAGGGCCACACAACAGCAAGGGCAGCCCAGCATCATCACACAGCGTGCTGGGGAGCTGCTGAGCGCTCTTTGGAGATAACTTTGTCTTTTGTTCTCTGAAGAACATAGTCACTGGGTCTCAGCTGAATGGAAGTTTGGGGTGTGCTGCCCACAACACTGACTTCCCTGTGGTAATTTGTTGCTGTTTAATTAGAATCATCAAATAGTTTGGGGTGGAGGAGACCTTCAAAGGCCATCTGGTGCCACCCCTGCCATGAGCAGGGACATCTTCACCAGCTCAGGTTGCTCAGAGCCCCGTCCAGCCTGGCCTGGGATGTCTCCAGGGATGGTTCAGCCACCACCTCTCTGGCCAACCTGGGCCAGGCTCTCACCACCCTCAGGGACAACAATTTCTTCCTCATGTCCAGCCTGAATCTCCCTCCTTTAGTTTAAACCATCACCCCTTGTCCTGTCGCAACAGGCCCTGCTCAGAAGTCTGTCCCCATCTTTCTTACCAGCCCCTTTTAAGCACAGAAAGGCCGCAATAAGGTCTCCCCAGAGCCTTTCCTTCTCCAGTGGAGTTGTTTTGTGTTGGCTTCACAAAGTTATATATGGGATAGTCAAATGCTGTTATCTATAGGGAAGGATCACACAGGGCTATCCAGCCAGTCAAGTAGTTGAATTTTGCAAAATCTGGAGTTGTCCCAGGGCTTCAAATGATCCCTTTCGGCTCTGGAGAGCACAGCAAGGCTGGGACGGTGCTGAGCGCGGGGAGCTTTGTGCCGCAGACAGTCTCAGCTGCGGGAGGGTGTTTTGATGTGCTCCAGGGGACCTCGTCTGCCGCTCCGTGGCTGTTTGGTGACAGCAGAGATGCACTGAGCAGGGTCAGAGGCTGCGCAGGGGCTCTGCACTGCAGCTCGGGAGCTGTCGCTATTTATCTCTTCAGAGTTGCAGTCAGAGGCCAGAACAAGCTTTAAGTGCTGTATGGACAAGAAGGCACGCCGGTTCAGACCTGTGATTTGTCTTCAGCTGGGCTCACCTTCAGAGGTGTCAGAGAAAAATGTGTGGAAAACTAGTCACCAGGTGCGTTAGTATTCTGTCCATCACAAACAAATAAGCTGCAGGAAACTGGGGAACAGAAAGGTCATGTTCTGCCAATGCAAGCAGCGTCTGGGAAGAAAAAAATGACAGTACAGAACGTGGTTAACCCTGGTCATGAGTGATGTGCTTAGAGCCCAAATCCATCACTGTTACAGCTCTGCAAGTGGGATTGATACACAGAGACTGTATGAATAAGAACATCCAGTTGCAGCAGTGGCTGTTCTAGCATTCCTGTCTTCTCCGGCTCAGATGGACAGTGAGCTAAATCCACCACAGATCCCTGTGAGTGCTTATTCCCCTCTGCCTGCTTTATGCCCCTCCAAGTGCTGCTGTAAAGCTCACTGCCCTGCGATGGGGCGGCTGCTCTTTGTTCTTTTTAGCTCCTTTCTTTTCCTCTCTCTCAGATGTAAATGATGTGCCTGGTTTGTAAGGGCTCTGCTGACCATCCATGTCCTGTCTGGCTTTGCTCTGCAGAGCTGCTCTTCATTGCCCGTTTAAGGCAACTTCTCACAAAGCACCCTCAGTCTTTCACCTGTGCTGCCCTTTGCACGAAGGAGGCTTCCTCCCAACTTGTTCCTCAGATCTCTGCTTAAAAACCTGGTCTCCTGGTGTGCCTTCAAACCCCCGCAGCAAGTCCTGTAACCCGGCACCTGATCCCCAAGGGTGAACTCATGGGACTGTCCCTCAGGACTGACCAGATGTTCTGCTTTGTGTCCCTGTTCTTGCTGCCCGTGGGAACAGAAGCTCTAAGCTGGGTGACTTCCACAGCAAGCAATTGTGTTAAAAAAAGTCAGTTTTCCTGAATGTTTTCACTCTGTGTCAGCAGACGTGACCTGAAACTCCTGCTTTTTGTCAGGCACCCTGAGGAAACCTTGCTATGAAATACTCTTTATCCCCTGACACAAAATACTTTGAATCAGAAGGAGAAAGAGTTTCCAGTTAGGATTTTTTGGACTGTGGCTACCACAATGGGGTGCTGGCTTGTCAGACAGATAAATGTAATATGTGGTCAGACAGTCTGTCTAAACCCGTTCTGCTTTGGAGTTTGAAGTTCACCCCAAGCGGGACAAAAGTCCTGTTGAACCGTACTCTACGTGAAAGGTCTTGAAGCAGAGACCTGGTAGTTTTGGTCAACTGTAATAGCATATACAGACTCAAATAGGATTCATGACCATAAAGGACAGCTGAACACCCCCCCAAAAAAATTCACCACACACCCAAAAAACCCCAACAGCTTTCTTAATGGACCAGAAAGGTTTGTTCTCCTTGAGGTGGCATCTCTGTTCTCAAAGTGAAGCTGTAGTCTTTGCCCACGGGCTGCACCACGTCAACGCATGTACAACGTGGTTACACCCAAGCGGAGCTAGAACAGGTCTAAGCGTTGCTAAACACATCTCACACGTCTCTGCAGCTGGATCGCCGCTGTGTGCAAGGTACTGAGCATATTTGGCTGTTGTTTTCGGGATAATCACCCTTACATGCTCTTCTCTGATCTGCATGGGTCAATGTCATGGTAGATCACACAGCAGGGAGAGGAGCATCAGCTGATGCTGGGACACGTCAGCCTTGGTCACGCTTCCACTGGTGTAAAAGAAGTAGGGGGAATATCAATGGGACTTGAAATATTTCATGTTTGTTGAGCTCGGATACCTCTGAGTCTCTGGAACTGGTAAATAGGCACTGAAGTCACTGAGTCTGTTAGTGTTTTCCTCCTGCGAAGGGTAGGTGCTGGCAGGACGTGGTTTGAGGTGTCTAACTCGAGGCAGAGCAGATTTTGAAAACCTTGGCATCAAATTCTGCTGGGGAGGAAACTTTGACAAACGAAGCAGGAGGGGAGGGAGGGAAAAGAGAGGAGGGAGATGGGGAAATGAGCTCTGACTCTGCAGAGTGTGGCCTGGATGTGGCCATCGAGGGACTCCTCTGGCCCCACTCCTGCCAGTCACCTCTCCCTGACCATGCAGCTCCATCCCTTTCCCAAATGCTTCCAACCGGGTGATCTTCCTCTCTCTACCCCTCCTCCCTCAAAGCAGTTGAAACCTTAATTCCTCGTGCGCTTCCCTGTCAGCTGTTGTTCATGTCAACTTGCAGTGTCTGCAAATAGCAAAAAAACGAAGCCCTCCCTTCTGGTTAGCATCCACAGTCCCTGCTCCCTGGTGTGAGGAGTCAAAGCAACATATATATGATGTACAGGGAGGCTGCTTGGACCGTACTGCCTGATACCGAGTTAAGCACTGAAATGAATAAGCAAGAGGGATTGAATTTACACCCCCCACCAATTGCAGTGATTTTTCTCACCGAAGCACTGATCCATGAAGTTTTGAGTCAAGCACTGGCTAAGTTGATTTTAAAAATGCATCCAGTTCTGGCTGCAGGCGTGTTGCCGGCTGGAGCCTGGTGTGGAACAAGGGGCATTTCTCAGAGGTTTGTGCTGCTTCTTCCTGGGAGGAGTGGTGACACTGGAAGATGTGCTGCCATCCAGAGACCTGGACAGGCTGGAGAGCTGGGCAGGGAAAAATTTAATGAAATAGAACAAGGGTGAGTGTAGAGTCTTGAATCTGGGCAGCAACAACCCCAGGTTCCAGTGTAAGTTGGGGAATGACCTGTTAGAGAGTAGTGTAGGGGAAAGGGACCTGGGGGTCCTGGGGACAGCAGGGTGACCATGAGCCAGCACTGGGCCATTGTGGCCAGGAAGGCCACAGGTTTTACTTCCAACTTGAGTTGAAGTCACTGTAGTTGTGTTGTTTTTATGGTAATTTTAAGTTTCACACTGATGTTTAAGCTGCTTTTGGGGACTGACTAGTAAGGGAGAGGACAGGCCTGCTATGAAGTTATTGAGCAGCAGCTGAGGTCTCACTTCAGTTCTGGGCTTGACTTGTCTTCACCTTTGGAAAGGACGTGTGGACTCCGGTCTGGAATTGTGAAGTGGTCCCTCAGCTGATGAGAACAAAGTGTGTGGATACCTTTTGGGGGTGTATGAACACAGTCATACCTCCTTCCTCTTCCATCTTAAGTGTTTCTCTTGTATCCCTTGGCACGCAGCCTCCTTGTGCCGGGAACCAGCTCCTCTTGGTACACTTGAAAGTGGTGACTACAGTTGGGGTTGGCTCCTGTTGTACAAGCGGTAGTGAAGCGGAGCTTCCTGGCTCTTTTCTGTTGACAAAGATTTGGCCTTGACATGCGTTTCCCTAAAGCACAGTGGCTGTTGTGGTTGCTTTTCTAGAAAAAGAAAAAACAGGAAAGAGACAGTGGGTTCAAGCCTTTATGATACTGTGTGTAGCATAGACGTGCAAACCAAAGGTCCTTCTGCTGAATCAGGTTTGTGGCGATGGGCTGTACTGCCTGTGTTGGACTTGGTGGTCTCTTCCAACCAAAATAATTTGATGGGTATCCTCTGAGGTTTCGTCAAAAGACACCTGGGGCACAAAGCCCTCGTGGTGTCCTCTCTCACGTCATGGGGTTGAGAGCCCCAGGAGAGCTTGGCTGTTGTTCTGACTGAGGTGTAAATTGTAGTGAGGCACTTCTGTCTACCCTACTGCTCCCAAAATTTCCTGAAGAACAGAATCTAAAGATGAGTTACGTTTTGTCTGGGAGCATATTGCCTGCTCTGGTACATTGGCTAGCAGAGAAAAAGGGTATTCAGGATCAGGCTCTAAACCCAGCAAGGTGATTACTAGAACTGCCATTGATTTCAGTGGAACAGTTTTATGATAATTCATTTATTTAATAGGAACAAAACCTACATGACTAAAAATATCCTAGACCAGAGTCTCATTCTCCATTCTCTGGTAGCTGCTATTTGTGATGCCTGTTCGAAAAGCATATGAAGCATCACACTTTGCTAACCTCCGCTGTTTCATGCACTGCTGATGCACACTTTGCGTAGAGATAAATGAAACCAATGACTCCAGAAGCTGAAAGGCTTTTGAGCTGGGTCCCTGGGGCGGAGAAGGTCAGGACTACCAGAGTAGATGGCTTTTAGAGGGTTTGCAAGCACCACATCCTCTTACTCTGAAAAACTGGAAGGAAAACAGTACAGAAAACAGTTCAGACTTGGGTTCCCCAAATGCCAGCAGAGTTGGCAAGAAACAGTTCATGCTGACTTTTGTTAAGATATGTAGAGTAGTGGTAAATATTGGGCCTGAACGGACTTGAGTAGATTGATGGGTGTGGTTGACGTCATTTGGTAGCTGTGTTTTCAAAGATCAGGTCTATGGTGCTTTATAACTTTATTGCTACCTTGATCTCCACAAACCCATCGATGTTCAGCTCCTTCCCAAGGGACTGGGCCGTGATGGCGCTGGACTGCTTTTCTGACTCTCTGACGATGGATCTCAGAGTAGTTCTCAGGAATTAATTGTCTGATTTTTCTTGTTTGGTTGTTGTTTTTTTTTAATCCTACACCCATATGAAGCAGATAAATACCATATGCCCATCTGCCAGCTGAATCGTCCCAATTCACACGCACAGACTCGAGGTCTGCTTACAACAGATACCTGATTTAGGTAACGTGACTAACTGTGCTTAAGACAACGAGTAGTTTGAACCTTTTACTCCCCAGGGATCTGTTTTCCTCCATGGAGAGAGGAGCAGTCCATGCCTGGAACAGCCGAGCTCAGTCCTTGCAGCACGGGGAGCTCTCTGCTGTTGGGGGCCATCGGATGGAATCTTTCTGTAATGAGGTATCTGTGTCAATGCAACAGCACCGTGAGGTCCCTTCGAACCTTCGTGATAAAAGGCAGCATGAAACACCACGCTCTGGTAAAAAGCAGAGCACAGCACTTTGATGTTTTCCCTGAAGAAGTCAAATGGGAAGTTGTTTTGCCTCGTGGGATTTATTTGCTAAATCATAGAACAGAACCATAGAATCATTTTGGTTGGAAGAGACCCTCAAGATCATTGAGTCCACCCCTGGCACTACCCCTTGTCCCTGAGAACCTCATCTCTATGTCTTTTCAACCCCTCCAGGGATGGTGACTCCACCACTGCCCTGGGCAGCCTGTTACAATGCTTCACAACCAAATATTATATTATCCACAAATATCATCATGGTGTTGGGGAGGGGGAGTCAGTGAGTTTTAGGGTAGTCTAATGGCTTTGTGAAAATCATGCAGGCAAGGAAATACGATGTCTCTGGGGCAACCAAGATGATTAAGGGAGTGGAGCACCTCCCTTATGAAGAAAGGCTGAGGGAGCTGGGGCTCTTTAGTTTGGAGAAGAGGAGACTAAGGGGTGACCTCATTAATGTTTATAAATATAGAAAGGGTGAGTGCCATGAGGATGGAGCCAGGCTCTTCTCGGTGGCCAACAATGATAGGACAAGGGGTAATGGGATCAAGCTGGAACACAAGAGGTTCCGCTTAAATTTGAGAAAAAACTTCTTCTCAGTGAGGGTGACAGACACTGGAACAGGCTGCCCAGGGGGGTTGTGGAGTCTCCATCTCTGGAGACATTCAAAACCCGCCTGGACATGTTCCTGTGCGACCTCACCTGGGCGTTCCTGCTCCAGCAGGGGGATTGGACTAGATGATCTTTTGAGGTCCCTTCCAATCCCAAACATACTGTGATACTGTGTGTGATACTGTGTGAGCTGGCTGTGCTTTGTTCACAAAAAGGGGAGTCTATGCTTTTCATCAGGTGCACAAAACCAAGCCAGGGCAGGATTTCCTTCCAGCCTGTCCTGTCTGGAGACATCTGGGCAGGCGTAGAGATGCCAAAGAGAATTACCAGCAAGCCTCACAACCCTTCTTCCTTCAAATATTAATGATTCTCTCTGTTTCTAACCACAGCAGGCAGAGCGCTGCCTGTAGAGCTGTCGTTTATGTAGGAAAGTCTGTGGTTGAGTTGAGTATGACTTGTTCGGTGTGTGTACATCTTGCTCAATGTGTGTACATCTTGCTCGATGTGTGTACCTCCCTCACCCATTAATTTACAGGGAAATATCTTCTAGGATGAGCTGAGCTATATTTGTCGAACTTCAGTGTTTGCTTATGTAAGAGCAGCAGTTTTCCTCCTGGGTTTTGCCCTCAAAACCCGCAGCGTGGCCATCGCACACATCTGTGTCAATGCTACTGGCAACGCAACTGAAAATCTCTCTCTTGCTGCTGTCGGGGGAACAGCTTTAACCTGCCCGTGGCCACACGTGAGAGAATCGCTGTAGCTCTAAACTGATGCACACTCAGTAGCTCAGAGCTCAGAAAGATGTTGGAGCAGATGGTAAAGCCTGAAAAGCTTGCAGACCCTCCCAGATGGAGGTGGTCAACTTGCATTAGTTGTGGTGGCCACCGGGAACAGGACAAGAAGTTAAAAGGCTTAAACTGCAGCCGGGCAGACTTGTGTTATCTCTTCAGGGCAGTGAATCTCTTGAGCAGATTGTGGAGTTGTTACTGGAGGGTTTAGATAGCAGGTCAGGCACATACCATCCTCCTGCAAGGCTGAGTGGATCCTTCGCTGTGCTGGAGAAATGCATCGAGTGACCTCTGGAGGTGTCTTCTTAGCCCTGTTGTGTGTGATTCAAAGTTGTAGCTTTGAAGAATAACTTGGTTTTTTTCTTGGCCAGTTGCATGACCTATTGCAGGCATTGCCCTTGACTCCTTACAGGCTCGGCGTGGTTCTGGGCTGCAGTAAGGATGGATTATAGGGGAGAACTGGGAAGGTCCTCCAGCTGCTGAGCCATTCAGCTCCATACCCTCTCAGCATTGGTGGCCACCACCAGGTATGTCTGTGACAGCTGGCAGAAGGCAGAGGCAAGGTAAAATGTGTTTCAAATGTGTTAGCCAAACATCCAAAGTCAGTGGTCCAAATTTAACTGCAGATTTGCTCAAACCATCACACTAGATATTTCCCAAGGGCTGGCTCTCAACCTTCACTGAACCTGGTGTAGGCAAGTTGGAATGGTGTTGTTCTACCCTTTAGGTGCAAATCCAGTGTTGCTTCCATGTTGCGGATCACACCGTCCATGTGCCGCCTCAGTGTGATTTCCACGCTGGTTTTAGTGGGTAAGTGACCAGTGAAAAGTCCTAAATCTAGAAATAACTAAATTTATACTTCAATTTTCAATGTCAGCTAAATACTGAAGGGAATTTTCACATGGTGTATGAATAATTAACACTAGCTATTGGTTTTCGGCAGTTCTCTCGCTATGGCTAAGCTTTGTGCAAAGGAAATAAAAATCACCCTTTAAAATTTCCTAAAGGGAAGAGGAAAGGTAAATAATTACCTAACCTCCTGAGATTCTGGTAAAGTCAGAATCTTCCATTGAAATGACTGAGGAAAAAAACCTGGCCTCCCTCTAAGTCAATTTAAGATTTTAATTGCAGCTAAATTGCGGAATTCACTTAAGGTTCCCAGAGCAAACTGTAGCTGTGCGTCCCTGGTTGCACTCATCTCCTTCCGTGATGGTGCATTTTAAAGGCGCTGACCCAAAATGCTGCATAGGTATCCAGAAAGATCCACTTTAAAGGTAAAATTACAGTTTAAAGGTTTATTTTATATAAAAGCTAGAAGTCATATCTAGCTTTCTTGGAGGAATAACCTTTTTTTTTTCCCCATTCTGTAGTATTTTTCTGAGCATGCATCACTTCACTTATGTTGTGCTTCTGCACAGGGATGCAATACATACACTGGAAAGAAATGGGCTGGAGCTGCTGCTGCAGCTTTACGTCTCCATCTCTTGATGTTGTACAATTCAAGGCCTTGCTTTTGCTTTACCGAAAGCCCTATCTGTCTTCTGCGATAAAATTCCCTTTAAAGCAAAACAAAGAGTGCAGTTTTGCGTGAAATATGCCATCAGAAGATTGTACCACTCTGTTTTCTGATTATCATAAGGAAAATACTGAACAGATTATACTTAAACTCTCTGAAGAAATTCACCTCCAGGCTGAATGCCAGTGTGAGAAACATTGGCTTGAAAGGGAGCAGTTTTGGAAGGTGATAAACCCCTGGAAATAGGATGAAATTCCCAAACGCTCCAGAACTGTAACAAACAGCTTATGATAATAAAGAGTTGGCAAGAATAACCCCTGTTTGAGAGGAGTTTCCAGAGGATGGAGCAAAATGAAATCACTTAATAGCAATTGAAAGTCTAGCCTCACACAATCATAGGATCATTTCAGTTGGGAGACCCTCAGGACCATCAAGTCCAAACATAACCTAATCTAACTCCAGCACTAAACCATTAATGAGGTCAGTTTTTTCAACTAGGCGCTGGCTCGTCCCCACACCAAGAGTGAAGACTTGTCTATGTGAAGGCAGGAGATGCACCCAAGGGTGATATTTTGCATGGACTCAAACCTTCTCTCAGGAGTTCCCCATCTTAGCGCAGGTGCTTGGATGGGACAGATGTCTGTGCCTTGTGTGTACGTTCACCAGCTCGAGCCCTGGGTAGGATCTGCCTTGGGGGAGGTCTGAGCAGGGTTTGGTTTGGTGGCTTCTCCCCCCAGTTGGTCTGAGGTGTGTGGGGCCAATGGGGAGGTTGCCATCCAGGACTTTTGCCTGAAAGAGGGGCAGGGCTGGGCCAGACGGTGTCTGGGTTATGTTGGGAGGCCAGAGGCATTGGGAGATGTCTCATGGGTTGGAAAGAGAGGGAGGAACAGGTGGCAGGAGACAAGCAATGAAGCAGGCATGGAAAAGAGACCACGGCCAGGGTGATGGCGACAAGGGGACAAGCAGATGAAGCTGCCTGCAGCCGTTCTCCTCCGGCAGGCCCTGTCCTGCCACCCTGGGCCTGCTCTCTGTTAGCAGTTACGCTGCAGAGAGGCTTTTCATGCTTTCACTTGTTGCTGACACACTGCGGAGCAGCTCCTGCAGCAAAGGGGAGGTTCAGGTTGGACATTAGGACAAATTTCTTCGTCCAGAGGGTGCTGGAGCACTGGAACAGGCTCCCCAGGGAGATGTCACGGTCCCAAGCCTGACAGGGTTCAAGAAGAGACTGGACAACGTCCTCAGACACATGGTGTGAACTGTGGGGTGTCCTGTGCAGGATGACCATGAGCCAGCACTGGGCCCTTGTGGCCAGGAAGCCAATGGTACCTGGGGTGGGTTAGAAGGGGGTGGTCAGTAGGTCAGAGAGGTTCTCCTGCCCCTCTGCTCTGCCCTGGGGAGACCACATGTGGAATATTGTGTCCAGCTGTGGCCCCTCAGTTCCAGCAGGACAGGGAACTGCTGGAGAGAGTCCAGCGCAGCCACCAAGATGCTGAAGGGAGTGGAGCATCTCCCGTGTGAGGAAAGGCTGAGGGAGCTGGGGCTCTGGAGCTGGACAAGAGGAGATTGAGGGGGGACTCATTCCTGGGGATCAATATGGAAAGGGTGAGTGTCAGGAGGATGGAGCCAGGCTCTTCTGGTGACAACCAATGGTAGGACAAGGGGTAATGGGTTCAAACTGGAACACAAGAGGTTCCACTTAAATATGGGAAGAAACTTCTTCCCAGTGAGGGTGGCAGAGCCTGGCCCAGGCTGCCCAGGGAGGTTGTGGAGTCTCCTTCTGTGCAGACATTCCAACCCGCCTGGACACCTTCCTGTGTAACCTCATCTGGGTGTTCCTGCTCCATGGGGGGATTGCACTGCATGAGCTTTCCAGGGCCCTGCCAACCCCTCACATTCTGGGATTCTGTGGCCCTTGTGGTTCCCTTCCAACTCAGGACATTCTATGTTTCTGTGACAACTATTTGCAGAGGGCTGATGGAAACAGTGGGGCAGTATTTCCTGCCCCACACCTCTGTGTCTTTCTTCACAGTGTCCCAGCAGGGACCAGCTCCTGCTGCAGAAAGGCCGAAACCCACTGCTGGCACGCCAGCTACTGATCCTTTCAAATATATTTGGCATGGTGATCCCTGCTTGTCCTTGATGGGGTCACCTTGAAGTTGTTCCTCCTTCAGGGTTCATTACCTGCGTGGTTCAATTAGGTTCGTTTGGTAGTCATCAATACCTGGTCACATCCATCAGAGTCAAGCTGCTTAGGGGAGAACAGCACAGTGTATAAATCTCTTTTCCTTCTATTGCCACCTTGCAACAACAAGCTAATTCCATTTAGTACATAATGCTAACCCTTAATTGGTGATACAACCTGAGAGGAAATGGGCAAAAACGGATACAAATGCATCTTGGCTCTGATTCAGCTCGTCCTTCACTTCCTCTGGATCTGAAGAGGAGTATTAGAAAGGGACAGTGTGCGAAAAGCCTCATTGGGAGAGCGCCAGTGAGAATACACTGTCTTAATGTAGCTGCAGTCAGGGAACCTGACAGCTCCCTGCTGCAAAAACCAGGTTGCTTAACACATTTCACTTCAAATTAGGGTATTTTGGAGCATCTTTCTGTATTTGGTTTATTTCTCTCTGGATTTGTTCTTCCCTTTTTTTTTTTTAATTGTTCTTTTCTTTGGAATAATGAATAATTTAGGCTCATAAAATGTAAGAAACACTCTTCTCCCAGATTGCCTTCAAATGTGCTTTGAAACCTCAAACGTAAGCGCTTCATCGGGTGCAGAATTACAGCAGTATGTCACCGCAGACTTCTCCTGTCTTTCTGCAAATACATCCAGACACAGTCTCTGCCCCTGAGCGACTTCATCCCTTCAACGCTGCCCTGAGATACAGATCTGTGACCTCGCAGCCTGGAAAGCACCATGTGCAAGCAGGAGGCATGAAAAATAGGAGACTGCAGGCAGAGCGGGAGCTGCTGCAGGTTGCCAGTGAGATTGCGGTGCAGCTGGGGTGAGTTTGTGCTTGGGGTTGAGGTGTCCAGATGCAAAGGGGTGGTTGGAGAGTTCGTAGGTGAAAGTACCGGCGATGCTTTAGTGACACAAGAGGGAGCTGTGGACTCTGCTGAGATGCAGAAGGGTTCACCCAAGCCTAAAACACACGTGTGAATGGTCAGAAGAGGAAAGACATTTCAGGCATCTGTTGTGCTTCTAGGTTTACTTTGCTACTAGTTAACCCTGAATGGTCTGGAGAGGAAGTTGGAAGATGTTTTCCCTGGGGAACAGACGTAAAAAACAGGAGATTTATTCCCAAATCTGCTGCCGTTGTGGACATGTGAATTAAATGTAGGGAACTGCAGTTGCCATCCAAATGTTAAGCTTCATTGCTTATTGATACCTGTTTATTTTAAATTACACCTGATTGCAATTCTGTGTGATAAAGGGCCAATCTTGTAAAACTGGCTTCATGTGAAGTGTTCTTCCTGCCTTTCTCTTACAAAGGAAAGGATGGCCTGGGGGGCTAATGCTGGTCTTGGCCACAGGAGCCCCAAGTTTGTCTCGCTACTCATCTGTGTGAGCTATGCTGTGGGCTGCATGAGGTACGTTGCTCAGGTCTCAACCTGGAAATCAAGTCCTGATTTTGGAAAATAAAAATGCATTGGTTCTGCTGGATTTGATATGTTTTTCGGTGTCTGATTATGGATGGGCAAGGGAGGATGGCAGATCTCCAATTTCTGCCTCACCTTTTGGATTGCTCAAGTTACCAGGTGATCTGTGGCTCTGAGCACCATCAGCATCCCCTGACCATTGCTCTGGATCCTGCCCTGTGTGTTGGGCTGTGCCTGTTGTCAAATATCCAGCGTATTTTTGCTCGAAGGAAATAGCTGCTTTCCCTCCCCCTTCTCTCCTTTAAAGCTTTTTAAACACCTCTTGCTTTTTTGTCCTCATTCTTGCCTTTCACCCCAGTTCCTGGGTGGATACTACGTGCTATACTTGATAGAGTCTGAGCTATAAATAAGAAACAGTTTGTTGGAAAGTAAAATTAGTAGGCCAGATTTTCAAACTCGCTTCTAAATCTGTGCCGAGCCAGCTCAGAGTGCACATGTCCTCATTTTCCGAGGTGCTGAATCTTGTTGTTATCCTTAATTTCAATGGGAATTTGTGATGCTCAGGTCTCCTGGAAATCAGGTTGCTTTTATATTTGGGTCCTGAGCATGGAGAGAAGAGCCTGATCTCCACCATTGTGTTATTGTTGGAGAGACTAAGTTGTGGAAAGGTTGGAAGCTCAGCCCAGGTCAGTCCCTTACAGAGTGAAATGGGGATTTTGGGGAGAGAGACCCATTCAATATGTAACGGATAATATGAGATTCTCAGTGAGTGATCACAGACTCACATCCCCATGGTGAAATATTGCAAGTCCTTGAATTCACATCCATCGTTTCACTTTGGCTTTTGGGAAACGTGGCTGTAGGCATTACCCTGATCTGAACATTGCTGAATGGGGTTTGTCTGCAGGAACGCTGCTGGTGCGGTTGGGCTGGAGCTTAACCACGGAACTTTGTCTCTTTGCAGTATAATTATCCTAATGCGGTGCCAGCTCTGATGTCTTAGAGCCCCTGGAAGTGTTGCTGTCTGTGGGATTACAGCAGGGATACAGTCAGGCGACTGAGAATGTTTTTAGTAAGAAAATAAAATCCGGAATTTAGGCATATGGAGAAATACAGCTGTGGGTATATCTTGGCAGCTCTCAGGTAAGTCTCCAGCTCAAATTAGATTACCCATCTGAGTGCATAGCAGTGATTTACCACTAATGAGCACAACCGAAAATGCCCACAGATTTCCTGGTCTTTGATTTTTTTTTGCTGCTTAAAGAACTAACGAAAATCAGAACAGGGATGGCAGGTTGTGCTTATGAAAAAGCACTTTGCTGGGGTGCTGCATGCTGAATAACGCAGCTTGTGTTTTATTTTAAGAGAGTGTAACACTGATATTATACCAATGATTTAGTTATTTGAGATCACAGTTTCCTAGCCAGTATCCCACTAATGCGAAGGAAAATTCTTTTGAGGTGTAGATTATCCTATGGATTGGTTCCTGTATCAGGGAGCTGGTATCCTGTTGTAAACCAACCAAAATACAGCTGCCACTGCTGGGGACAACAGCAGCTGTGTATCTTTCTTTCCCAGGGTGCAGGTTTTGACTGACTAACCTGCTGTTCTTGCCCTTATTGGGGGCACAGGGAGCCAGTATTAGAGCTGAGACAGATTGAGCTGGTGCTGGGGACCCTGCTTGGTGCTTTTCAGCCTTTCTTTGAGCCATTCACTCAGCATGGGAACCAAAGGATGGATTGCTCTACCTGAGCCTTCATGCTTTCAAGTCCTGCTGACCCTTTGGGAAACAGGCAGAGAAATTATTAATCTTTTCTAGTTTATTAAGATCTATAAACACAGTAGGAAGCCCACAAAGAAAGTGGATCCTGTGGCTATTTTACCCATGCCACAGTAGCTCATGCAAGAAAGTGTCGTCAAGGAAGGTGATGCGTTTGTTCTGCTGGAGTCACCTTATGGTGTGTCCTTGCGCTGGGACAAGTGGGGAATACAGGGGCTCTGTAAATGAGAGAAATGTCCAGATCTCACTGGAGTGCAGATGTCCCTTTTATCTTTTAATTTGCTTTGTGCTTCAGGAAAAAAAAAAAAAGCCAAAAACCCAAGTGTCGATTGCCTGGAAGTGGAATAAGAGGGAGCTGCAGCTGGAGCAAGAAAGGGAAGGTGTGACAGGAGAGGGACTAGTTTGATAGATGCTTGTTGACAATTCAAAGAGAGATAGTTGCTTCACCCGGCACTAGGAAAATAGTTTTGGGCTTTTGGCTCTATTGTTGGCAGCTGTGCCTAGCACAGCTTTTATAATTAAATTGAGTCTCTGGTTAGGAGGGCACAAGATGATAGAAGCTGCAAAGGATGTGGTTGCAGGATTTCTCATTTCTATAGCTGTGCAACCCAGGGCACTGCTCTACGAAACCAAAGCGTAGAGTATCAAGCAGAAAGGTGTTTGTATGCAGAGCATCCAAAAGAGGTTTTCTTTGTTAGCTTGAGAGCGTCCAGCTTTTCCTTCCAAAGCCTCCTGCGTGCTCGTACACCAAGACGAGTCCTTGGCATCCCGCCCCACTGCTTGGAGCTTTGCTGGAGGAGCAGCAGCTGCTTCAGTCTGTTTTCCATGCCTTCTCCCAACACAGATTTTCCCTCCTTGGGAAGAGTGTTTAAATAGGTACTTTAAACAACCAGAGATTACAAGAAGAGGCGGTTTAAGCTGAATTTGACTTATGTGACTTCCAAAAGCTTGATCTTGGAGAGCTGGTCTCCAGTCAGTGCTTGCTCACTGTCGGCTGTCCTCCTCCCTCCTCATTGCTTCTCCTCCTGGGCTGCTGCGCTCTGTCCTGCCCTTTGCCTTGATCTCCATCGCTGTCTTCTCAGTCCCACCTGTGCCCAGCAGCATCCCCAAGCTGCCTCGTGTCCCTTGCCCCAGAGCGCCCTCCTGCTGCATCCTTCTGGGGTCCTTCACGGTGGTACCTGCTCTGAGGGGGACCAAGAACTCTTGAGCCCAGAGCTCTGTGGGAACAGCAATTCCAGCTAAGGGGCCTTGGACAGATTATACAGAAGTATAGTTTTTTATGAGTGTAAGAAGTGATAGCCCAGGCCAGCAAGAATGCTATCTCGGGTCAGAAAACCACCCCCATGTGTATGATGTGTGAATGTCCTTGGGCCTGGTCTGTGAATGAATGGGAACGTAACTGAAACAAAGATAACATTAATGTGGTGTGTTTTTAATAACAATTATTGGAAGAACATCTTATGTAACATCTTAGTCCAGGTCCGTATCTGTGAATCCTATAAATAGTCACTGGTTAATACAGAAGGGCTCAGCCTGGCTTAGCTCTCTGCTCTGCCCGGCTCTGCGCTCCTTCCTGGACAAGATCCCTGTGCGTGCATCTCTGCATTCCTGTGTACGTCGTTTCTAATCGCCGCAAGCTCGGTAGCTCGTGCTCCTCTGAAAGGAATGAGTTTCAAGATCAGTTTACAAAATTAGGGCTGGTTTAACCTCATCCCTGGCCTGCGCGTTCTTAGCCATTTGTTCCTGTTTTGTTTTTTCAGCTCCTCACCCTGACAAAACCATCACGAGGTCATTTGGGGACCAGATTAAAACTAGCTTTCCTTTTTTCCGTGTCAGAGCCTGGCTCAGCACCACTCCATAGCTCTGGGGACTCTTGAGCCAAGCAGGGACATCTCAGCTCTCCAGGCTTATGCCAGCAACACTTGAGTGTTGTCTACAGCACCAGCCAAGCCCCAGGGCTGCCTGAATGAGCTGGGCTTAAACCCTGGGCCCGTTCCTTGCTATATGACAGGCAGAGCGGTTGTGTGAGCCAGAACATCCCTTTGTTCCGCCACTCACGGGAGAGATGCTCTGTCACCCCAGCATGGCAGGGGACAGCTGGGCTGGGCTGCAATGCAGAGCATGGAACCTACACGTATATGTACATGTATGTATATGTATAAAAAACATATAATTATAGACATATCCTCTGTCTATAGACACACAGTGGCAGAGGTGTGCTCACAGGCCAAAGAAAATGAGGCCAAAGCTTCATTAGGTAGAAGACACTCTACATCACTTCAAGGACCAACTTGCTAATGTGCATGAAATCCCTGTCTCAGGTGGGCTGTCCTGTGCCCCTCTTCTTTTATACCTTTTTTTATTGCTTTTGGCATTCAGGAGGGAATCGTGTTAAACACCCAGAATCCTGCAGCGGAAAGAGCAGGGGAATATATCTGAAAGAGAAAAGAGAGATAAAAGAACAAGTGCAATGAAACCCCGCGCAACCTTCTTTTGAAGTAATTAATGAGGTTAATGCTGAGTTTTTATTCATTTACAAACCCCAGGAGATAATAGCTGGAGAAGATCTCCTGAAATAGGGTTCCTCAGAGCAGGGAAAGCCATTATGGATGGCTTATTGCAGCGTAAAAACAGTTTGAAAATACCAATTGTGGGAAAAGCTGCTGTTCAGATGAGAGCAGGGTGCGAGAGAGGCTGGGCTGGCTCCACCTGTAATGGATCCCAAGTGATACAGGGGGACGTGTGGTTCCCCGGGGTCAATTCACCGCATAGTTCTCATTATTAGAGCAATTTGTGTGCACAGTAAATGCAGATTTGCATTACTGGATAAGCTGCACAGTGGGCATGACACATGGAAAACTGCTTTTAATTTTGTTTTGTTTTTTCTTCAGACTCTTGAAGTTTTGGTGGAGAGAGCAAATAGATTCTTAGTCTGACCGAGCTCTCAGGAAACTGAATTTGTACAAAGTCCTTGCAGAGTGAGGCCCACAGGCAAGTTACGCGCATCGAAAACTAACGCAAAGGGTTTTTTGCTGCCAAGTCGTGTCTGTAAGAAGCAGAAGAGTCTGTTTGCTCTGCCAGGGTCTCTGCACCATTACCCTGTGTTATTCCTCCCAAAGGACCCTCTGCCAGATCCCAACACCCACCTGCAAAAAGGCCCCTGGGGAGCAGCTGTTGGTGCTGCTGCATCTCGGGGTGACTCATTCCCCAATGTCCCAGCCGAGGGAAGGACACCACACCTACCAGAGATGGGGTTTGTTCTTTCTTTGCCTTTAATTGTGTTTGATCATGCCCAGCCTAAGGCTTGGGAAGCTTGCTACAAAGCACCTTATGGTGTACCCCCAAAATTTTGTAGCCTTTTTTTAGTCTCCTACCAAGGAAGGTGGTTCCTTTCAAGGTCACATTTCCTCACTGATGCTGCACTGCTGTTTTGGACTTGTGCAGTTGTAATCCTGCAAAGTTACCAGTTTAGCCACAGGAGTGCTGGGCCAGCCCTGTTTTATAGCGCCAGTTTGCAGGTGTCCAAGCCGCTGTCTGTGCTGGAGGCCGAGCCCAGGAGAGCTGGTGGAATGTGCCAGGGAGATGAGCCCACAGCGCCCATGAGTGCCAGCAAATACACCCACTTTCCACAAGGCTGAACACCATAGCTGTGTGTTAAGGCCAGGGGATGGATGAGGTTGGCTGTATGTGGTCCACATGGCACCAGGAACCTTACCTGGTAAGTTTAAGAGCCAGGATTAATCATGGTCCTTCTGTTCCCCGAGCAGCACTTACTGGGAGGAGACCTTTTGTAGGCTGGTGCAGTGGGCAGGATGCGGTGCCTATTCAGAAATGGTGGAAATCAGCTGTTGTGCTGTGATTTGTTGCATGGCTGGAGCAAAATGTGGTGTCAAGTTGTGCTGGGGAACATTCAGATTGGATATTGGGAAAAATTTCTTCCTGGAAAGGGCTGTTGGGCATTGGAACAGGCTGCCCAGGGCAGTGCTGGAGTCACCATCCCTGGAGGGGTTTAAAAGGCATTTAGATGAGGCTCTTAGGGACATGGGTTAGTGCTGGAGTTAGGTTATGGTTGGACTGGATGATATTAAGGGTCTCTTCCAACCAGAATGATTCTATGGTTTGCAAGAAAGGCACAGACAAGGAAAAGAAAAAGGTCTAAAAAACCTCCATCTTTTCATTGACATTGATTCCAGGTTCTGAAAATGTTTTTGTAGAAGTGGGGCAACCCCTCCTCAGATATTTAACATGAACGTGGAGGTGTTAAAAATAATCCTCTGAGTGGGCAACCGTGTCCCATGGGTTATGGGAAGTTGTGCTCAATCTCTTGAGATCTGTGCACTTGATCTTCTCTGACCAGACCTACCAGTTCCTACCCATTAACAGGCCATGCTGACACACAGGTATTGTAAGCAGAGCGTTGTCTTGGGCTTGAAGATGCCGCTATCCAGCAAAGGACATAAGAGGATGCTTGGATGCCAGATTAATTGGTTTGGGAACTGAGTGCTGATAGCACAGCAAGTTGCCTAACGAGGAGATGGGTTCTCCAATAACTTAATAGAATCCTGCTGCAGACTCTGATTTACCTCTGACAAGTTAAACCAGCTCCAGATCAATATTGTACTCTGTTGCAGTAAATAGTCTTGATTTTAAGTATTGAGTAAGAACTTATTTTGGATTAAGGTCTGATTTTTAAAGGATGGAGTGCACTGGTCTTTCAAGTAAAGAGCAGATCAAGCCTGTGGATGGCTGCTGGCCCCCAGCTGGTCCAGATCTTGGGTTCTGCAAAGCCTTGCTTGGGGAGCCAGTATAAGCAGGGCTGCATCTCCTCCCTGTCAACTAGAAGGCAGCAGAGATCTCAGGGGTACCCTTGATTGGAGCAATTTCACTTTGAACCACCTTGTTTTGAACCACCGGTCAATTCTTTAAGTGGAGCGAGGACCTGAAGAAATTACTCATAAAAATAGCTCCCATTTCCATCAGATGAAGCGGGTTTCCTGGACCTGCCGCTGGGGTGGTGTGTTTGCTTCCCCAGCCCATGATGGGGATGTGTGTGGGGAGGGTGAGCTGTGAAAGTGTCCCTGGAATAGGTTCCTTGTGCATGGGGCTGCTGGTTCCTCTCTGGGAAATAGACCCTTCCACGTTACTGAAAGGATATCATCATCCTAAAGAAATCATAGAAACACAGAATAGTTTGGGTTGGAAAGGACGTTCCAAGATCGCCCAGTGTCCCCCCTGCCACGAGCATGGACATCTTCACCAGCTCAGGTTGCTCAGAGCCCCGTCCAGCCTGGCCTGGGATGTCTCCAGGGATGGTTCATCCACCACCTCTCTGGCCAACCTGGGCCAGGCTCTCACCACCCTCGGGGCAACAATTTCTTCCCACATCCGGCCTGAATCTCCCTCCTTTAGTTTAAACCATCACCCCTTGTCCTATCGCAACAGGCCCTGCTCAAAAGTCTGTCCCCATCTTTCCTCTCGATCCCTTTTAAGTATGGAAAGGCTGCAATAATGTCACTCCAGAGCCTTTTCTTCTCCAGGCTTGAACTGTAAGTGTAAAAGTAAAGCAAGAGCCTGTTTCATTTTTGCTGACTGTTTCTGGTGCATATGCACTCAGCTTTTCATATATGTCGAGAACAGCATCCATGTCCCTCCTCTTATGTTGGAAAACGATCTCCAGTGGTGAGACGATGGCCGGGTCCTGCCACCACCCGTCACCCCGAGCATAGTCCTGCAGGACAGTGCAGGGACTTCAGTAACTGACCCAGTGAGAGTATTAGAAACCGGACTGGTCTGAGGATACACAGCTCACACATTTTCATTGTGTCACGACTGTTTAATCCTTCCTTTATGCCCTAATGCTGCTCAGGAGACTTTTCTTGTGTTCTCTTCATTGTCTTGCTAATAAGATGTCGCACGTAACAGAGATTTACACTGAAAGGTATTAGGGAGGATTATATGAAGATTAGACAACAAGTACTCACAAAAGGTTGGAGATTTCTTAGTACCAAAATTTTTCATTCCTATAGTGCAAGGATTTTACTGGGTTCGTTGTTTTATTTTTCAATGAATTTGTAGAGAATTCCTGCTAAAAAATTCAAAAAGTTGTTACTGATCGAAAGAATTCTCTCAAACTTCAGCACTGCTTTATTTTCCAGACTAGTAAGAGGTGAATTTGTCTCCTGAGATCTTTTTGTTGTTTGTATAATATTGTTTTTAAAGCCAGCCTAAGTTCTGGGGGAGATAGAGAGGGAATTAAACTCACATGGGATCCTTCTGCTGGACCAGGGATACGTGAGCATCCTCCGTGGTGCCCGTGCTGATGGGTGCAGGTAAACTTGGCCCCCCAGCAGAGATCAGTGATGTCAGAGAAGCTCTGTGGGTGCACAACCGCAGTTGTAAGGACTGGTTGTGGTGGAGTCGGGCTGATCTCTTGCAGCTGCGATTTTTGGCTGTTATTTCACCATCAATAAATAAATGTTGCTGTAATTTTGCAGAAGCAAAGCCACCTTGGCGTTACATCAGCACTTAAATGGAAAATAAAAATGCTTTTAAGTCAAATAGCCCAAAACCAAGGGGTGGTAGATTTTGTGACTACCAGAGCAGCTGGAAATTAACCCTAAAACACAGGCCGCCATTGAATCAGGACTTGGTCGCTTTGTTCTCCTTGAAAAGCTACAACACGGAGTGGCGTGTTCATGTTCCCTCCCTGTGCAGGAGTCATTCACAAGGCTTCACATCTGCCTCGGGAATCTGCTGAAACCCAGTGTCTGATGCTCATGGGTGTCAAACTGTTTTGGCTTTGAGAGACCTAAATTGCTTCCACAGGAGACACAGAAGGCCGAATAGCAAGCGGTGCTTGCTGGCACCAGGCGTGCTTTTCTTTCTAATATTTTGTGCCTGCTTTTAACAGCGGTTCTGAGTTGCCTGTGGTATACAGGGTGGAAAACACCACTTGCAGTGGTTTGGATGCACTGACAAGATGCTTATTTGGGAATTCTGCAGAGCATCCTACTTCTGACACCCGTTCTGAGTTCTGAGTCTCTTTCCTTCACCCTGGTTTTTATTACTCGCTCAGCTAGTAATAGCAAGTTTTTATTATTAGCAAGTTTTTTGTTATTATCTCAGTGTTACTTGAACGTAGTTGGAGTGAATGAATGACAAGGTGAGGGTGGCAGAGCCTGGCCCAGGCTGCCCAGGGGGGTTGTGGAGTCTCCTTCTGTGCAGACATTCCAACCCGCCTGGACACCTTCCTGTGTAACCTCATCTGGGTGTTCCTGCTCCATGGGGGGATTGCACTGGATGAGCTTTCCAGGGCCCTTCAACCCCTGACATTCTGGGATTCTGTAACCAGCTGTCGGTGATTGGAGCATTTTTAAATGGGTTTTCCAGCAGTTTGGCTGGTTTGCAGCAGCTCCTCGGGGTCTGAAAAGGCCACTCATGTCCTGTACGACAACTGAGCACCGCTGCAAATCTTTGTATTGCCTTTGAAAGGATGTTTAGCTGGTGCTGTTAATCTGATTTCTGGAAATTGCCTGCTTGGGAAACCTAAAAACAGATTGCCTTGCATTTTTTTTTCTGTTAGGAAAACAGGGTGGGTATTAAGGAGTGAATTCCTGGGCTGATTTACTGAAAATAGCAACTCATGTTAGCGTGAACTGGAGATCACTGTAGAAACACCCAGCCACCAGGGGAGTTAAAATCCTTTCAGATTTTGTAGTATTTCTTGCATTTGTTAATTGAGATTTTAGCAGGCAATGAGTACCTTGCTTCTTGGTATTTGCAGAATACCAGCAAATCGGGATAAAGCTCAGTTTCTGCCTCTTCTGCTTTAGTGTGCCTTAAATATGAATATTCTCAAACCATACCTGGTTATTAGCAAGGTCGAGGATAAGGGCGTCTTTCTGTTAACGTCACAAGCCAGGGACTGGCTCGGAGCAGCGGATCCCAGGCTGAAATGCTGTTGTAGAATCATTTGCTGGTTCCAGCTCTTTGGACAGAAGATCTGGAGAAGAGAGGCAGGAACTCGCCACTGCTGGCACAGTGATTTTGATGCCATCCACCAGGAAACCAATGGAGGACACAATTGTTTTAAACAAGTGGGACCCTCTAAGCACTTAAATACTTGGAACTGGGATTCCTGTGGGTGTGTGAATCCATGGCCACCACTGGAGTATGGGCTTGTAGATGCTGGTTAATTTATGCTTGGGGAATGATTAATTGCCGTATGTCTGTGGTGGAGTTAGGTGTTTGGTCATGTAGCTACTGGATCATAGAATCACAGAAGGGTTTGGGTTGAAGGGACCTTCAAAGCTCCCCCAGTGCCACCCCTGCCATGAGCAGGGACATCTTCACCAGCTCAGGTTGCTTATATAGAATATAGAACTGCTTATATAGAATTTGCTTAGTGTGAGTTTGCCTGGCGTAACTTCTGCAAGCTGTGAACCTTTGAACTTTCTGCTTCGTTAAGTGAAAAAAGGTCCCAGAGTCTTTAAGCTGGAAGATAAGGAGAGCTATGTCCCTGGAGATAAGTAAAGGAACAGGACGTGTCTAACAGAATAGTGTTTTGCTATTACCAAGAACTTATTGTCTCCAGCTGTGGGTGCAAAATAGCACCTGAAGGTCAGAATTTTAATTGGCAACCCACCTGATGATAATTAAGAGATCCAGTGGAGAACAGGGAGACCCCAGACTCTAATTTTGCCATTGGCCCAGAGGGATACCTGGGGGGCGGTGGCTTGGATTGGGGGGGCGGGTATAATTGTCCAGGGTCCCTCTTTGGGAGGCACCAGCTTGAGCTGCTCTACGCTGTAGCTTATGAATGAATTATTAATTTTAGAAGAATTTCTGGAATCCATGACTGAGTCTCTGCTATGGGAAACCTGAGGAAAAGGAATTTCCCTAGTGCTTATCTGGGTTTCTGAGCAGGAGTATCCAAAAGTATTTAAGTCACTGAAAGTTAAGACAGAATAAGGAATTCAGGATTTGATTCTTCAAAATCCATATGGTGTGGCTGGGCACAGCAGTGAGATGCATGGCTCTTTTTTCTGTGAGCCTTGGAAGCTGTTTTGGATTGAGTTTGTTGTTTGAATTAAATAACATATGCTGCATGCTTCTGGTTTTGCTAGAAGCGAGGTAAAAGTTCAAACTGAAGCCCTGACTTTGCTACACATAAAAATCCCTTTTGTGGGATACGCCTGTTTTCATCTCGGTTTGACTGTTTATCTCTTCAGCGTCTTGTGTCTGATTTGTATTCCACCAGGATAAAATGAACTTGGTAATGGCCTTTTAGCTTGTCATCTTAAATCACATGCTCAGTCTGGAAGAGCCAATAAAAGTCATGTTTATGAGAGTCTTATAGTCTAGTGATTGGGAACAGACTGACCTGTTGGCTACAGGAGCGCATGCAAAGTGGGTTTCATATGGATCTTGTAACTAGTGGTGTTCAAAACAAACCAAGACTACAGTTTTGTATCTGAACACTGTTCCAGAAAATGGATTTGAGTCAAAGAAAGTCCTTTCATGTCTTTACCAGGTCCTCACACAATGTGTTTTCCCATTGTGAGCATCTGCCTTAACTAGGGTGACCAGGCGTGAGCAAGTCACATCCCCATCATCATGATCAGTGGGTTGAAGTGGGTGCCTTCACAGCGTTACTAATCTCAGTTGACATTAGACATCTAACAGAGACCAAGCAAGTTGTCTTCTAGAGTTGCCAGTTTCCAGCCATTCACCTTAAAAAGAGTTTGGAATAGCTGGTTCAGATTTTGGTGTCCCAAGCCAAGTGAGATGAATCGCATTATCAGTGTGGAAAATCAGTGTTTCCTGTACTTGTGCAGCTGTTTTCCTTTAGCTGAGATGATTCTGTCTCCCTGGGGCCATAGCGCACTTGTCATCTTCTCTGGATCAGATATTCTGTCACTCCCCATCAGGATTACATTCATATCGTAATTTTGGTTATTAATTGTTTCACATAGGGAAAAAAGCCCCCTAAGCTGAACCTGACATAGCTCAATTTGTTCACTGATTAGGACTGTAGACATCAGAACCAACTGGTGATGCGAGACGGTGTAGTGTCCTTCACAGGGACCTTATCCTTTATATCTTAACCATGAGGTAAACCTCCAAATGATTTTGCTCTCTCTTGCCAGTTTTGTCAGCAGAAAGTGAGTACATCTGTGGCTGGAGCGTGGTTGGTCACAGGCAAGCATGCATCCATGTGGGTCCGACACTTGAGATAAACCTCAGAGGCCAGCTATAGCTTTTGAACATAGAGTCATAGAACAGTTTGGGTTGAAGGGACCTTCCAAGCCCATCCAGTGCCCCCCCTGCCATGAGCAGGGACATCTTCAGCAGCTCAGGTTGCTCAGAGCCCCGTCCAGCCTGGCCTGGGATGTCTCCAGGGATGGTTCATCCACCACCTCTCTGCCCAACCTGGGCCAGGCTCTCACCACCCTTAGTGTAGAAAAATTGATGTAGCTTACAACTTCAGTGAAGCAAATAGCCTTTACTTTTGGAGTAGATCCCATAAATATGTATGACTGACTGCTGCAAACAGAGATGTTGCGAGCCAGGAGGATGGTGTGTGTTTTGACAGCATTGGTCCCTTTCTGCCATGAGCTTGGAGTACTTGTTAGTGGATGTGACTCAGCACTCTCTAGTTCTGACTCCGCTTCCAGCGCTGGTTTGCTCTCTGGTTAGTGAGTCAGCAAGCTCCTGTCTGGATGAATATTTAGTGAGCCAGGGAACAGAGCTGGCTGCAGGCAGCGTGCCTGCACAAGGATGGCTGTGTGAAGCAACCTGGATGCGGTTCAGAGGCCTCCAACCACTGGGATGCTTGTCTGGGGATGAGGAATCTCTCCTGAGACACGTCACGTCTGATAACCATATTTTGCAGTAAAATCAGTGCAAGGGAATGGATGCTGCTTCTGTCTCGAGAGCTTTGGTTGGTGTCTTAGCAGTGTTCGCTTCAACTAGGAACAGATGCGGAGGTTGCGAGCCTGCAGCCCGCGTTCTCGTTTTCACTGTGTCGTTAGTTACACGCTGTATAATTTGCACTGCTGTAATTCATACTGCATGTTTTCCTGACAAACAGGGACTCCCGGAGTGAAATAATTGCATATGTAGATTGGTTATTTGGAGCATTGGATCGCATTGGGTTTTGTTAATTCCAGACTGTGGAGCCCACACGCTCGGCAGCAACTGACAGGGACCTGGGGCTCAGAATGACAGGATGATATTGGGGTTGAAGGGACCTCTGTAGATCCCCCAGTCCAACCCCCCTGCTCCCGCAGGGTCACAGAGCAGATCACACAGGTGGGTCCAGGGGGTTGGAATGTCTCAGAGAAGGAGACGCGGTCAGAGAAGTCGTGAGCTGCATTTCCAGGTATCCCATGGCTCCCATTCCCTGCAAATGAGAAAACTTCAACACGTTGTAGACTGAAAGCGCAGAATTTGAGTCAAGCACCGGCATATGGAGATCTGTTTTAAAGGTACTTGAAAACTAGTTTACTGATTAATTTTTTGGGGGAAAACACCCGTATTTTCCCACTGTGGTGTCTTGCATAAACATGAGGTGATGTGGCACAGCAGCACAGATTTGATGTTGGCTTGCGGTCTGAGCAGTAACTATCATACCATCCTGGCAAATTTGGGCATCACAGGCCGCTTGTAGATGGATTTGCATCTGATGTACCTCAGGAGAGAGGAACAGAGCTTGCTTCTCTCACTTCTGCTCCATATTGTTTCATTCTTCAGCACATTTAGGGTGGAGAATGGGAGTACATAGGAAAGATCAGAGCACCCATATGAATAGCATCTCATAAGAAGTGCAATCAGGTGTTCATAGTAGGAGCAGAAGCAGACGGCCAAAGCTCTTGCTTGTGTAACCAGAGAAGCTTCGGTCTGATGGGAGTCACAGGTACCAATCACACATATTTTTAAAACAGTTTTATATCAGCTTCTTTTCTCTTGTAAGTGTTGTACGAAGCGGAGGTTGCTGGGGTGGTTATTTGAAAGAGGGCTTTGTGGGTTTGCATATGGCTTCTGAGTTACAGTGCTAGAACAATGGCTGATTTTTCCTTGGAAGGAAATGCAGCAGCTTTTAGATGGAATCACGTTCTGCTGTTAGTGTTGAAATTGTCTGAAAGAAATGTCTCGAATTGCTTGACATTGTCTCATGCATTTCATCCTCACCATTGTTAAGGTTCGTTAATGATTCCATTATAAGCGCCTATTTGCAGAAATGGTTTTCTAAAAACAATCTCTGTGTTATATTATTATGTTGTTTATATTATATAAGTGCTCAAGGACTAGACATGGATTAATAGATAGACTTGTGATTGTGGAGCCAGCAATTACTTGACTGGTGATTGCTCTATCTCAAAGTCTGCTGACTCTCAGCGCTTAAGATGGGAGAATAAAATTCCTTCTGCAAATTGAGGAGATAATTTTGTTTGGAAAAGTGGTTGTTACATGGTGCTGGAAATCATCTGCATGCAGATAAGCAGTAAAAGCCAGTTAGCTTTATGCAACGCAGTGCGTTGCTTTGGAAAAGACTGTCACGGTGGAGAGCATTATGAGTCGTGAGCAATGTAATGAAGATCCTAAAGGAGAGCTCCAAGCCTTCCAGGAGAGGACATGCTGGGTGGAAAACCAAGCAACTGTAACCGCTTTTTTTTTCCATGTACTTGTTCTGTGGTGTGTCCCAGGTACTTGGCACTGAACACGGCTCCAAGCCTGACAGTGTTCAAGAAGAGACCAGGCAATGTCTTCAGACACATGGTATGAATTTTGGGGTGTCCTGTGCAGGGACAGGAGTTGGACTCCATGATCCTTGTGGGTCCTTCCAACTCAGGACATTCTATAAACTATGAGATACTGGGGCAGGATGGCCTTGGGAAGAGAGGGTGATGAGGTCCTTTCTCCTGCCCTTCTGTAGGGTTAACTACTGTCTCTCCCTGACTCTATCAACAGAATAAGGAGTGCAGGATGCACTGTCTCCCAAAGAGGAATAGGAGAGCAGCATTAAAGGGATGTGCAGGGCAAGGTTGTGCATTTAAAGTAATGTCCTGTGCTCCTGGCTTGGTTGCCACAAAGACCTAAGCGTGGTCTCCTGCCCCTACTGGGTATGGTGGAGTCATGAGCTGCTATAGCTCAGTTCTCCGCATGTGCCAGGCTCTTCTCTGACTGCGTCCAGAGGATGGTCTGGTGGGGACTCTGCTTCCTCCCCTCCGCTCCTCCGTGTGTGCTGGCTCTTCATGGGTGAGTGAAGGGACGGGTCCTTGCACACATACCCATCACAATGCTTGTTATTGTGTGAAACACGTGAGATGCCAGCCAGCTGCTTTGGGAAGCCCAGCGTGTGACGTTCTAGGTCAGTGATTCTTGATCCTTTTCAAATGTCCTTCCTCACAGAACCACAGAGCAGTTGGGGTTGAAGGGACCTCTGTAGATCCCCCAGTCCACCCCCCCTGCTCCCGCAGGGTCACAGAGCAGATCACACAGGTGGGTCCAGGGGGTTTGAATGTCTCAGAGAAGGAGACTCCACACCCGCTCTGGGCAGCCTGGGCCAGGCTCTGGCACCTCCCAGCAAACAAGTTTCTGCTCATGTCCAGATGGACCCTCCTGTGTTTCAGTCTGTGCCCGTTGCCCCTCACCCTGGCGCTGGGCACCACTGAACAGAGTCTGGTCCATCCTCTGACACCCACCCTGAGATATTGATCAGCATTGATCAGATCGCTCTCAGCCTTCTTCATGCTGACTCTTGCAGCTGGTGACTCCTCCCTGTTTGGTGATATAGTAGGGGATGGAGGACCAAGCCCCAGGACAGGAACAACTCCCAGTAATATAGATAATAATAAAGAAAAGATAGTAGAAGAGAGAGAAGATGTCAGGGAAAGAGGGGAAAAAATGTCCCAGCTGCCTCAAGGGAAGTGAGGAAGAAATGTAGACCAACTGTGGCCTATATATATATATATCTCCTGGTGGTGGCAAATTTTATAGGGCATTAAAAGAAGAGACTCCTCCAATACTATTACTTTGCTATCTGATACAGAGCTAGATACTACTGGCTCTCTTGCCCAAGGCATTCCTGATTTGGCAGCTCTATAGGAGTTGCATTATTCAAAGTTTATTTAAAATAATTACTGTAATCATCCCTATAGTGTCACAGTGTAAGGAAGCAGAAAATTGCATTGCATAATTCTCTTGCAGTTGTCTGAGAAATCTGCCGTCTGCTTTGCTAACACAGCGCAGATATTTGATGAAATCCTTGCTTTCATGGGAAGGGGTTGCCGCGCTTTCAAGTTTACGCAGCGCGATCGCTAATATATATTTATATTTTATCTGCCGCGCTTAACAGTTGAACGAAAGAAAAAGTGTTAGCGGGGGTCAAGCATTGTTTGAATGTGTTGCAAATGGTTTCCCAGGGAAACAGCAAATCAGTCCTCATAGCCTGCTGCAGCATCTCCAGGAAAACATCCAGCACCAGCCATAGCCGGGGGTTTACTCTAGGACTCGGGACCAAACGCGATGCAGACCAAAGACGGAGCGAGCGTGTGAGTGGGAGAGCAGTTTCAAAGGATGAAGAAACATTCGGCGAGAGTGGCACCGTTACCGTCTTACAATGTTTCTGATTTAAATTCGCCTGTGCCAGACGGTAAATTCTTTTTTTTCCTATACATCTAACCCTAGGCAGGGATTTACTTTGCTCCTGCTCTGTTCCATGCGAAGTAATGTGAATGTGTGTGTGTATGTGTAGGTATATTTTTAAAGTAATTATTGGATAGCATTTTTAGCACCTTAATATCATCTAGGAAGAGTACAGTTACATTTCTGTTGCTCGTATTCAACTGCTGTGTGAATGATTCCTGATGAAGAAACTGTTGTTGAAATGTGAACAACTGGTAAAGTTGTCGTACTTCAATTCTGGCTTTTAAAATGATGTGAAATTAGGTCCGCATAATGTTATCCGATTTTCTGTAGTATTTTAATATTGTGCACTAGATTTATTGGGTTTTTTTTGCTTTGAAGACAGAGGCACCAACTTTTTTGTGCTTGCTGCCCCTCAGCTTGAGATAGCAATTGTTCCCTTCAGCTGCTTTCCCCCACCCTTATTTTTAGAAGTGTCTGCTCTAAAGCAATTCCTTGATACAAAAACCACAAGATAGAGATTGTGGAATCTGTTGTGTGCTCTCAGTCGGACCCGACAGCCTCATTCCTTGCAGAGCGCATCGCGACTTCACATCACACTTCAGTGTGAGCTGGGAATGGGGTGATGTTGTCCAGCATGAGATACGACTGCGCTGGTAGCTGTGGTGCAGATATAAAGCTCGGCATGCTGAAAAAATACAGCGGGTATATGTGTGGTCTAAATCAAAGGTGGACAGTCAAGCTTTCTAAAAATTTTCCTGATGTTCAAGTTTTTGTTTTCAGTGTCTGTAGAAATCTCAGGCTTTGACTGCACTGTTGCAGGTTTATTATATTCAGCGTCAAATGTTTGAAAGAGCTGAGTGGTACTTTCTGAAGTTGCTTTTCTGCCAGAAACAGACTCTTTTCCCACCAGATGTGGTACATTGTTGAGAACACCCGAGCCATAAAATCGCAAGGTGTGTGCTGTCTCTGGTTTGAGCTTTTATGCCGACGAACAATGAAATGTGATTCCTCGCGGTGAGTTAAATTCAGTGCCACATCCAGGATAAAAACAAAGCAAGAGCCACAGTGCAGCACTTGTCAGCAGAGCGTGACTTCCAGTTCTTCCATCTACCTGGGTCAGACTGGTTAGATTACAAACGGGGCTGGGTTTTGATACAGCAGGCAATAGTTCGTCTCATTTTCCCTCGGAGCGTATGTGTGATATTGAGTATTCTGCAGGCATGGTGGTTACCTGGTGATCCTTTCTGGAGGGGAAAAAATGCCTTAAAGAAAGTTGAAGGAGCTGATGGACCTGCCTGCTTATGTTGGTCCATCGCTGTTGCACAGCACCAGATTTTAGGACATGCAGAATTGTAATTCAGACAGTCGGCTGCTGTTAGAGCAGCAACGTTATGGCCGGGTGTGCTGGCTTCTGTGCTGGTTAATGGGGTGATTTGCTGCCCTTTATTCCCTGAGAGCTCCTTGCACAGCCCTTGCTCATGTCACGCCAGGCAGTGAATGCAGAGGACGAGACACAGTCCCTACCCCGTAGGGTCTAAGACCACTCATAAGTCGCGGTCGCCTCCAACGTAACCACTCCAAGTGCTGTCAGGCGCTTCTGTTCCGTCCGGTCTTAACCTCCTCCCCATGCTGGGCTGCAGCAGCAGCGTCAGATATCGTGCTGCCTGCTTCTTTAGGCAGGGAAAATCCAGCCGTGGTAGGAGGAAAGAGCAACAGACTGGAAGTGACTACATGACAGCACTTGTCAGATCCGACAGGCTGAAAATGGAAGGGTTCTTGCTGTGGATGAAGCCGGCCAAGCTGATCTAATACTGGACCCATACATTAAATGTGAGTGTTTGCAGCCAGTTTTACAGATCAGCAAAGGTTTTAGCAGGGATTCCCAAAGAATCCTAATGGGGTAGGGCAGTCAGCTTCCCAAGAGCACTGATCCTGTCCCCTTCCCTGGCGTGGGGAGGGCACATGGAACAGATGCTGCAGCATCTTGTGCTCTGGTTGGAGAGCAGGGACCAGCGCGCTCCGTGTTGGCAGTTTTCAAGCACTTGAGGTTTGTGGCTTCCTAGAAATCTTCTGGTAGAATCACAGGAACTGCTGGCTCCTGCGTGGTGGAGTGAAATCCAAGCAAGAAGCCTCCTTCAGTAGTAAAGAGGCACCCAGATGTTTGCAGATCATCACACAGAAAGCTCTTCTCGGGTGGAAAGAAATGGAGTGGGGACAGCTGCCAAGAAGGGTTGGCACGTGGTCTGTGTGGTTCTGGGAGATGTGAGGTGGGTATTGAGGTGAGACCCACAACACCGAGTACTTTTCAGAACATGCCTTTGTTCTGGTCTGGCCAGCTCTCCCGGCCCAGCCCGGCATTGGCCACAGCACCAGGGCTCTATGTAGTGAGCGCCTGAGGCGGGTGGGTTGTATGGACACCATGGAGAGGACACTTATCCCAAATGCGCCATCGTGGAAAGGCAGGGGTGAGACCTGTTGGAGGTATTGCCCGAATGGCAGTGGAGAAAACAGTTGGAAGTATCTCCTGGGGTTACAAAATTCAGGAATACGGTGATAAATAGAATCATAGAATCGTTTTGGTTGGAAGAGACCCTCAAGATCATGAAGTCTAACATTAACCTAAGGTGGTCCTAACCATGTCTGTGAAAATGTCATCTACTCCTCTTTTAAACCCCTCCAGGGATCATGATTCAACCACTTCCCAGGGGAACCTGTTCCAATGCCTGAAAACCCTCTTCAGTGAAGACATTTTTCCCAATATCCGATATAAATCTCCCCTGACGCAACTTGAGGCCATTTCCTCTCGTCCTATCACTTGTTTCTTAGGAGAAGAGACCAACACCCTCCATGCTACAACCTTCTTTTAGGCAGTTGTAGACAGCGAGAAGGTCTCCTCTCAGCCTCCTTTCCTGTCTTTTGCCCCAGCTGCTTACCTGTAAAATGTTCTTTTAACTCTTCCTCAGATGTTCTTAATTAGGCTCTAAGGCAAGGAAATTAAAGCATGTGCTTAATTCATGTACCGCAGTGCTGCCACGGATACTGAGCCCGAGACCGCCAGGTTTGGACTCATCCCGAGGCATCTCAATCACAGTATCACAGTATGTTTGGGATTGGAAGGGGCCTCAAAAGATCATCCAGTGCAATCCCCCCATGGAGCAGGAACACCCAGATGAGGTTACACAGGAAGGTGTCCAGGCGGGTTGGAATGTCTGCACAGAAGGAGACTCCACAACCTCCCTGGGCAGCCTGGGCCAGGCTCTGCCACCCTCACCAGGAACAAGTTGCTTCTCAAATTTAAGTGGAAAGGCAGGGCTGTCACTGTCAGTAAGTACTAAGAAAGTTGTCTGAGCTTCCAGGAGTCAGCAGGAGAGCTGGGCACCTCCGAGAGCTGATTCATCTCCCAAGGCTGGTGTCTGAGGGATCTGGAATGAATCACCCTCTGGAGACACCCATCAAACAGGAGATAAATACAGGCGGTTTGATGTTGGGCTGTGTGTCAGTGTGCTGACTGCTTTCACGCTCGGATCTTAGCAGATGCATGAACTGGCCTGGATTTATTGCAGTGTTTCTTGGAAGTAGGCGCTATATTGTAATTATTTAATAATGAGATGTATATGAGTGCTTTCTGCAGTGTCCTGGGTCGAAACTCCATTCACAGCAACTCTATGTCAAAGCAACCGCATGTCTTTTATTGAAGCTACTCTTGGTTTACTGCACTGAAAATAAAAATGAGAGTGTAATTCAGAATGTCCATTTCTTTTTGGAAATGTCACTAAATTTTAGCAATAACAAGATTAATTTTCAAAGGAAGCTTTATAGAGTTTTGTAACGTTTTATTTTGGAGTAAAGTATATGAATGGTGAACCTATTGGAGGTTCATCTGGTATAATTTATTACAAAGTTTATAAGAGAGGTTTTCTTTAATGGGACAATGTGCAGCTTTGAATGAAGTGATTTGTGTTTATCTCTTGCTCAGTCAGTGCTGAAGTGCTGAAAAGCAAGTTTGGTCTCAGGCTGATGAATCTTGTGACTGGCTTGAGTTGGTGTCAGGTCAAGCATATCTGAGGAAAAGAAAGTCATGCAGATCTTTGGCAGCGAAGGACATCCCTTGGAATGTGTGTTCAAGGAACTCATTCAGAAGTTGTTATTGACGTGTTCTCATAGAGAATCTTTATCATAGAATCACAGAATCATGGAATAGTTTGGGTTGAAGGGACCTTCCCAGCTCCCCAGTGTCCCCCTGCCATGAGCAGGGACATCTTCACCAGCTCAGGTTGCTCAGAGCCCCGTCCAGCCTGGCCTGGGATGTCTCCAGGGATGGTTCATCTACCACCTCTCTGGCCAACCTGGGCCAGGCTCTCACCACTCTCAGGGACAACAATTTCTTCCTCATGTCCAGCCTGAATCTCCCTCCCTTTAGTTTAAAACCATCATCCCTTGTCCTATCACAACAAGCCCTGTTCAAAACTCTGTCCCCATCTCTCTTATGGGCACCTTTTAAGCACAGAAAGGCCGCAGTAAGGTCTCCCCGGAGCTTCTCTTCTCCAGCTGAACACCCCAACTCTCTCAGCCTGTCCTCCCAGCAGAGCTGTTCCAGCCTCGGATCATTTCTGTGGCTCCTCTGGCCCCTCTCCAGCAGGTCCAGTATCCCCAAGATACGTTGTAACCTTCTTATCCCCTGCAAACACAAAAACTTCCAAAACAAGCAAGTAGTAAATGAGCAAGGCTTTACTCTGAGCAGACATATGTGCATAATTCTAATACACAGACCACAGCAGTGTCTCGGAAGGATGTGTTTAAAAGGAGAACGTTGTCTCCAAACATCTGAGATGTGGCAAAATGGTTTTTTTTTCACTGAACAAGAGATACTTATTCCTCAAACCTGTGGAACACGCTGTCTGCAAAGACAAGCTCCCTGAGTTTTGCTTGGGTTTAGTAAATGTAATTACACCTTCATGTCCTGAGTTAAACTGCTGGTTCTGAACTCATTAAAAGCTGGGGAGAGCTTGCCCTTGAATTTTAACTTCCCAGTTCAGCTATTTACCTTCAGGCACTTCAGGGGATGCCCAGAACAGCTTTGCTGATTGTACTGAGTTGCTGTGGGTTTACACCAGCATAAGGAAAGGCAGGATTTGATTTTAAGGTCACTTTGGCTGAAATAAAATAAGCTATGGACCTAACTCACCGATGGGTTGATGGTGTTGGATAGCCCTGCCCCCAGTTGAGTGCTAAGAGTAGCAAACAATCCATTTAAAGCCGTGACTAATCCAAGCTAATGAGGTTTTATTGTCGTTAAACAGGCAGAATAAGCTCTCTTCGCCTCTACCAGTAGCAGTGCAACTCAGTCCCCTTTCCCATGGGGTCGTATGCATCTGATATTTCCCTGGCTGCAAAATTCACATCATCTTCTCACTGTGTGACACTAGGGCCAGAATTAAGTCTCCAGCCCTCACGATGTTGAACTGATTCTTATCCACGTGAGCCTGTGTGCAGGCTGCAGGAAACAATAGGCTGGTGATGTGTGAGCGGGTCCGTCATCGCCACGGATGCTCACTCCTCGCAGGTAGCGTTGTGGGGTAAAGGAAATGTCAATTCTTTCACCGGGGCCCCATTTAGCAGGAACATTCGATTGACGTACATGCCGCATAACACCAGGCTGGCTTCTACCTCCATCCATCTGTCAAATTCCGGCTATTGTTTCTGCGGCAGTGGTGTGAGGGCATCGTGTTGACAATGCAAAAACAATGACATATTAGGAGCTGAGATTTTGAGGACACAGTAGAGTAAGTGTATTTTAATACTGAATGAGTAAGATAGATTGTAGATGCCTTGACTGACTTTTTGGAAAAGCTGGTCTCTCTCCAAACCACAAAGGTAGCCAGCGGTGACCACTATTCTTCAGGGCATTGTGAACATGGTACGAAGAAACTGTCCAGCTCACTTACATCACCTATTTAATCATTGATTTAGTTGTGTCATCAAAAAGAGAAGATGTATTTTGGCGCATACCAGCAAGCCAAGTGTTGCTGTCTCCAAATAAGCCAACGCTTCATGTTGGTAATCCAGGCTCATGAATACAGGGATGGCTTTTGGAAGGGAGTTAATTTCCATTTGAGAGGCTCTAAATTCCAGCAAGGCAGTTGGTTAAAAAAATAAAAGAAAAAGAAAGAATCAGTTCTGTGGAGGCCTGGCCATAAAAATTACTTCCAGGGCTGCATTTTCATGTTGCATTCATTGTTTTACTCTGGGACCTGGGCCTTCTCTGCTGCCTTGTGCCTCCGTACAGTGTCTTGGTGTTGTCTGCACCTACCAGAAGAAGAGAAAGCAACTGCTCGGAAGATGTGGAGGTTCTGATTGTTTTTTTTCTATAAGGGGGGGGTCCAGTCAGTCCATTTAATCTGGTTTTAGTAATAACTTCGAAACCAGAAAAGTTGTCCCAAATGAAATTGCGCGAGGGGTATTTCGTATTCCAGGCACTGCTGTCACATGCTAAATATGCCATATAGATGTAAACAATCTGAAAATAATTGGGTTTGAACCTCAAAGCATAATCCCTTCTCTCCAAGCCCCCTGCAGAACAGGAGTGATTTGTCCAGCTGAGGAGTGGTCGTGTTGTCTCACTGTGTGTGAAGTCTGCGTATGAACTAAAACACACAAAATAAGGTATCACGTCTTTCAGAGGATCAGAAGCTGCTCAGAGGTTACAGATGGTAGGTGAAAATAGCTCAGGACGAGGTACAGACTGCTGGTTACTGGTTTAACTGGACATGGCAGCAGCAGCTCATGGTGGCTCCTCTCCTCCCGTATTCAAGAACGTGCAATTTGGTGATATTAATCATGTGGTCTAGGGTAGTCATAAGCATAATTAGCTTGCTAAATTGACGTACGCTGGAATAAGTATATCATAATTAATTCAAGACAAGGATGGACTTTGTTATTATGGAAGCATGTGGAAGGCTACAGGTTCTCCTTGCTGGTTTCCCTTTGGTCTTCATGTGCAGAGAAATGGCTTTACTTCCTAAGCTGTAAAGTGTCCACACTTGCAAGGCAAGGGTAAGGCTTTGTTGAAACAGAATGATAAACTAAAAATAATCTTTAAAAATGGGAAAGAGAAGGGATTAATTTTTATCCAATGATGAAAAGCCATCCAGATGGATTTGGCTCATTAAGATGTGCTCGATGCAAACGCGTGTGGTCCTTTCCAGTTCCTTCCTTTGTCAATACTGTGGGACTGAGTGTTGCTTTGACACTCGATTATAAGCTCCAAATAATCAAGGAACATTTTTAGCAGCGAGATCTGGCAGTCTGGCAAGTTTTTTTTTCCTATTTGTTAGGATTTTTCCTAATCTCTTCCAGTAACATTCCCTTAAAATACCAAATGATGCCCAAACTGCCGATTCATTCTCAGCCTGGGATTCATCTGTGCTAAAACCATGGATCACGTTCATGGAGTTGACTGGGTCATTCTACTAGGAACTGGATGAGCCTTCTGTCCACACTGAGTTACCAGTATCTGTTGCAACCTCTTACATCGAGTAGTCAGGTTGAAGGGAGATCAGGTAAAGCCGTCAGGTGAAAAGTTCCACCCAGCGTAAACATCTCTGCTCAGGATGGTCCTTGTCATGGACACAGGGAGATGCAGATAGTTTCAGGGCATTATTTTTCTCATCGTAAGGTTGACATCTAAAATAAGTCAGTCCAGCTCCTTTGCTCTGGAGATGCATTATGGTACCTTCTTTTTGCATAGCTGCTTTTCCATTTGCACATGGCAAGCTGTAGCAGCACGCTGCTGTTGTCCTCTCTGGAGAGGACATGGTGTCACTGCCTAAACCCATGAGGTCTTCACATGTGGGATGTGTGCAGTGTGTGGAATTCACATGGTATGAATTTTGGGGTTGTCTTATGAAGGGACATGATTTGGATTCAATGATCCTCATGGGTCCCTTCCGACTTCGAACATTCTCTGATTCTATGATGATTTGTGAAGGTATAAAGTTCAAAGGGAGATGCTGCTTTTTGATTTTTTGGGCCTTAGTGGATCCTTCCATTATAAATTGAGGAATGACCTATTAGAGAGCAGTGTAGGGGAAAGGGACCTGGGGGTCCTGGGGACAGCAGGGTGACCATGAGCCAGCACTGGGCCCTTGTGGCCAGGAAGCCAATGGTACCTGGGGTGGGTTAGAAGGGGGTGGTCAGTAGGTCAGAGAGGTTCTCCTGCCCCTCTGCTCTGCCCTGGGGAGACCACACCTGGAATATTGTGTCCAGTTGTGGCCCCTCAGTTCCAGCAGGACAGGGAACTGCTGGAGAGAGTCCAGCGCAGCCACCAAGATGCTGAAGGGAGTGGAGCATCTCCCGTGTGAGGAAAGGCTGAGGGAGCTGGGGCTCTGGAGCTGGACAAGAGGACACTGAGGGGTGACTCATTCATGGGGATCAGTATGGAAAGGGTGAGTGTCAGGAGGATGGAGCCAGGCTCTTCTGGTGACAACCAGTGATAGGACAAGGGGTAATGGGTTCAAACTGGAACACAAAAGGTTCCACTTTTAAATATGAGAAGAAACTTGTTCGTGGTGAGGGTGGCAGAGCCTGGCCCAGGCTGCCCAGGGGGGTTGTGGAGTCTCCTTCTGTGCAGACATTCCAACCCGCCTGGACACCTTCCTGTGTAACCTCATCTGGGTGTTTCTGCTCCATGGGGGGATTGCACTGGGTGAGCTTTCCAGGTCCCTTCCAACCCCTGACATTCTGGGATTTTGTGATCCTTACTTGATCACTGATAATTGCTGCATGAGACAACCAAAGTTACGTGAGTTCTTCATTCCCTTCCTCTCACGTGGGGCAGCTTTGCGCACGTACGCGTTTTCATTGCTCTTCTGTGCAGATGGTGATTTGTTGTCCTTGCTGCTGGGACCAGGTTTGGTTAAGTTAGGCCAGCATATATCTATTCACCTTCCCCAAGAAATTATATCCTTAAAATATGTTCAGATTCAGTAGCATTAGGTGGCCCAGGCTTTCTAGCTGTAGCAATGAAATATTGATAAATCGCTGTACTATCTGATTGCTTTCAAGCAGAGTGAAGATTTCATTGAATCAAGCAGTGACTTTCGATTAAATGCAATCTCTTCAATTGCTGTTCTGGTCCCAACTGCTGAGTTTCTCAGTATACAGGGGAAGATTGATGCTGCTTTGTTGTAGCAGATATAAATAACTCAGAGCTCTTTTTGCATGTGAGGAGAAATAGGTTTCCTTGAAATTTTGGTTGCGGATCATCTGCTAGACGCCTGCCGAGTGCAATGTGAATCTTGATCTTGTCCTAAATTATATCTGAATGGAGATGTAGCGTGTCTTTCAACTTAGTGAAATCTCTTTAAATGATGCATATCTAAGTGAGTAGTGATTTGGGTCAAGACACCTTGGTGGCTGATTCTCAGAGGACAAGCAGTCAGAAAGTGCTTTCTGAAAACCAAACTTCTTTAAGTTGCGGGCCTGAAAAATTTTAAGTGCCTCTTTGAATATTTAACCCCCAAAGTACCGGTTGTCTTAACCTCATGGAGGCTGGAACTAGCTTCTGGCTGTCAAAGAAAGGCGTAATGTCTTTATTTATGCTTGTGAATGGCCAAAGGCTGCCGTTTCTAATGTACTTTTCAGCCTCAGAGTGACTTGCAAGATATTTACAGTTTTATGAAGCAGGTAACGTTTTCCTTGTTTGACAAGTGGGTTATGAAGTGAGTAGAACAAAGTCATGGGGGGAGTTGTGTGGCTGTTAGATTATTATTTTCTCCATTAAAAAGTATGCATATGAAGTTGAATGGCTTTTTAAGGGTTTGAAAATACCCAGTAGGCTCTAAAAAGCTCTTAGGAAGTAAAGCTCACCAAAAAATGAAGGGAAACAGTACAGTGTTTAAAGTTCATATAGGTCTTCATTTTTCAAAGTTGACTTTTCTAGGTGTACAGTTGCAGACTGTGGGTTGTATACAGCATTGATAGGATTTGTAGGACTGCGTGGCAAGGTGCAACATAGACTTGGGAGTCCCCTTGTGTCAAAGTCCCCTTATACTGGACAGAGAAGAAGGGGAAGAGCATCTTTGAGAAGGATCATCTCTGGGGGCTTAGCTGCTGGTTCAGTCACTTGTCCACTTGGTGGGTAAAAACTACCCTTGGAGGCTCTAAATAAGCAGAGAAAGGGTTTTTCTGTATAATACCATATTCTATACATCTCTTCATTTGTGATTTTTTTATTACAGTTAGACCTGGTGCACCAAACATGGCTTTAACTTCATGAAAGGTCATCTGAACCCTATAGCTTCTTCTGGCAAAAGAGTGTTGACTTGATTCATGGAACCTCTTCAATCTTGAACACAGTCCTTGCTTTTTAGTATACTTTTATGTTGCTGTTTGGCGTGGAGTTATTGCACAAAGTGTACTGAAACAGCTTGAGTTGCAGCAAGGAATGTTGCCCTCTGAGACATTTACTGTATTTGTTGCACATTTGACACGTTACATGTAGATTTCGTGTCTATTTTTGTATTCTTTTCAATGGGAAGTAGGTGTGATTGTCAAACTAAATCCTTCCAAGCCATGGCAAGGTCAGTGGCTGCTCTGGGTGTATGTATGTACCGTAGGTTTAGGTAAGATGGTCACCAGTTGAAGCAGCAGCTGCAAAACAAGCGGTGGGTGATCTCAGCTGCCCATGAACACACGCTTATACTTACCAAGATGGCCTGTCATCTTGCCTTTCTGACTGAGAAGAGGATCTTCTTGTGCTGCTCATGTGTCCACCTCTTAAACAACCACCTCCAATAAATTAAGTGCAGGTTCACTCTGCCAGATTTCACCGCTTCACTCTTTTTGGTTGTTTGCTGGTTCTTCATCCAGTCCTTCAAGCTCTTAGTTGTAGAATGTGGTGTCCTTCTTACTGGCAAACCTTTTGCCTGGTACCACTGGTATTTCTGGGGCCTGGTCTTCTCTGCTGCCTTGTGCCTCTGTACAGCGTCTTGGTGTTGTCTGCACCTACCAGAAGAAGAGAAAGCAGCTTCTTGGAACACGTGGAGATTCTGATTTGGTGAATACAAAGGCTTAAAACTGGCATCTTCAATGGTTTAGCAGAAGTCTTCATCCGAAAGACCTGTCAGTGACCGTGGCTTCCCTCCATGCAAGAGCCTGAAGGATCATTCTGGAGGATGGAAGGAGGACACTCTCCTCTGGGAGGCTGTGGTTCCTCAGCCCTCCTTTCCACCCTAAGGGAGAACGGTGGCCTCTCCCCTGGCCTGATTCAGTGTCAGTGCTCAGGAAGGGGCCCACGTGAGTACAAATTCCTTTGCCTGTTCAGACCCTATGGAAAGAGGCATAGGGCTGAGAATATACTGCAGTGTAGGGCCCTTGTTTCTTCAGGGGAAAGACTGGTTTTCATGCAGCACCTTTTTTTTTTTTCTATAAGGGGGGAGAGAGTTAAGTATTTATTTACTTATTTACTTTATTCTCACCAGAGCTGAAACCTTGATTTTTCGCAGTATGCTTCCTTTTCCTCCCGCTGAATTGTTTGCACGCATTTCACTGACAGGGTTTTTGAAAGCCCCGCTTTCCTCCAGGGACTTTACAGCCAAAACTGATGCAAACTCTTTCTTCTCAGGTGCCTCACGATCATCTGTCATCCAATGCAAGCCAGGAGGCAACTGCCCCAGCAGACACAGAGGCATGACTAGGCAGCTCTCCCCTCTATCTGTTGCTGAAGATTCTGCTGCTCCCATTCTTGAGCTGCAGAATCGAAGTCCCTCGGGAATCTGTCGGCACAGCAGAGTCGAGAGGCAGAGCAGATCAGGTAGGCACGACCAGCCGCATCCCCGGCCCCACAGCATGCCTGTGAAAGGCCTCCTTCTCGTCTGTCTTTTGCAAAGATGGGGCAGAGTCCCCAGCGTGTTGATGTTGGTGGAAAGTCCTTCCCGTACCGGGGTGCAAACTGGGGTTAGGCGGGAAGGAAGCGAGGATGGGAGGAAAAGGCCTCCGTAGGAACGTGTGACGTGGTAGATCGCTGAGGAGTTATAAGGCCAGTGTGCACAGAAGATCTTGAAAGGATGATTAGCGTTAGCACGCAAATTACTTTTTACAAAGTGGTTGTGTTTCCTCAGCTTCGGCCTGGCCAGAGACCAGGACCTTTAAGAGCCGGCCATGTTCCTTCTCAGAGACAATGACAATCTCAGCTCATACTGTGGATGGTCTGATGAAGAGGAAGAGAAGGAGCAACAGGTGGAAGGATATCTAGGGAAGACCATGGCGGTTCAGATCATCGATCTGCTGCACATCAGGGCTTCCATCAGGAATGTGTCACCCACTTTACTGCAGTGGTTTAGCTCAAACGAACCTATAGATATGGTGAACACAGACTTCCTCACCATAGTGTCCATCTGTCACCAGCAGGGATGGGATGGGAACAGTTAAAATGTGCAAACACAGGCCTTTGAGTCCGCAGAATTGTACTGTTGAGGAGCGAGCCGTTAGATGACTGGAATTATTTAACTGTGCAAGTTCTTTGGAAGACTGTTGGTGTAGATATGGTGAGCAAAAAAGGGAGGAAGAACAGGTTGGATCTCCCTTGCACACTGGAACTGTTGGAGATGAACCTTCCTCTTGTCACTTCACCACTGATGGCAGCAGGAGTCCACCACTTTCTTCTTGTGTTGGAGGATGGAGGGATCTCGTACTCTAGGAGTCCTCTCTTGATGGAGAGCCTCAGAAAAACGTTGGAGGTGGTTAGTGCTGCAAAGAGTGGATAATACAGCGTTTTGCAGTAAAGATCATACCTAAGATACCAGAAAACCAATTTATTCTCATTTTCGCAGATATGAGGCTGAAATAACTCTGTGCATGCTGGCTCTAGGATACATCCAAATCAGAATCAATCTTCTCTAAGACAAGACTTTAGTCCCCTTGAGAAAAGAGTAGTGCCTTGACATCATACTCTTCTAAACATTTAGTTTGCATTTTTTTAATTTCCCTTTTAATCCTGATTTTCACTTCCTCATCAGTGAGGTCTAAGTAGGACTGACCTGACAGGTAAGTGAACGAATATTAAGAATATTGTTTTCTAGAATGTAGCTGCCAGAACAAAAGCTGTAGCTTTTGGTTTTCCTCATCTTTCTCTTCTGAAAAACGAAAGCAAAAGGCTTTTCTGTCATTGTCTTGTTACAGAGACATCACAAGCAAGAATTATATTATAGACAATAGGGCTGTGCGGGGGTATTTCTGCCTTTCAACACAGTTTGCCGTTGACCAGTGTCATCTCCATGTGTCACCTGCAGTGTCATCTCCATCCTTTCCCTGTCCTTTCATCCTTGTCGAGTTCTCAGATTGTTTCTGTGCTCTTGCCAGGACAAATCTGTTGGGTTTTTTTGTTCAGACTGAACTTGTTTCTGCCACCTTTCTATCTGTAAAATACTATCTGCCAACCACTTTGGCTGATCAGTTTGTTTTCCCTTCATTAGCAAATCATTTGCTATCAGACACAAGTGCTACTTTCTAGCTCTGTCCAGCCCCAACTTCGTGCCTTGGAAATCCTCAAACCTATTTAGTATTAATTGTGTGCCGGCTTGCTGTGTGCCTTTGAGTTCAAGCCCTGCGATTATTTTTGCAATTATTTCTTATCTTGACCTTTCGATGCTTTGGCCACCATTTAGGTGAAAGCAACAAGCTACTGTGTCACTTTGTCCAGGGATCCATCTCAGTCTCACTTAAATGTAAATATCTCACCTAGGTAGACATAAGCACCTCCAGTGAACTTAGATATATTATATATGAGGATGAAATCAGGTACCTTCTCACTATGCCTGTCCATTATCATTAAATATAAAGGGGCCCTAGCCAATATGTTTAGTCTGAATACACAATTATTTGCTAACTACATTACATGGGATTAATCATACCCATTAAGTGCTTAGGAAAGCTCCCCACTGTGCATTTAATCGGGCTAAAACTTCCATAGGTCTTTGAAACTAAGGTAGGACTTGGAACAAGATTATATTCCTGTGCCTTTCCTTAGCATTCAAACCTGGGACTGTAAAATCCAAGTCAAATGCTAATGTTAATGTCATGTATAGTAACAGCAATTACATAGTTATTTGGTAACTGAGGAATAGAAAGCAGGGATAAAGGTGCTTTGGTTTTGTATCACTGTACGATTATTTTAATTGTTAGCTGAAGAAGGACTAATTGCATGGTACTTGTGCTTAGCAGGAAAACCCGCAAGCGTATGTTACATAATATGTACTTTTTAAGCCATTCTAACTTGCAAATAATCTGTAATTTACCTTTTAATAGAAGACGTCAGTCATTATTAGTACCATAAAAACATCTATTTTCTCTCAGCAGCCAAAGATAGTGCTAAAATGCTTGCCTTTTCAGACCTGTATCTGATTATCCTCTGCGTGTTTTTAATAAACCTGTAATTTTATTTAAATTCTTGATTTACTACTAAACAGTGGAGCCACTAAATACTAATTATTTCTAGGAAAAAAATACAACATGCAATAACAGAAAGCTCCATGTCCTGGTTGAGAATATTCATGATTGCAAATGCGCTTCTTGCTATGATGTATCGGGTTTTAGATTTAATTTTGGTCTAAAGTAATAACTCAAAACTTCAGTCTGACATTTCTTTATGGCTGTAGCAGAAACAGTAATATAAAAGGAAAGTAAACCTGGGTCTGAAGGGGTAACTCTTTCACATTTAAGTTGAATATAGGACAGCATGTGCTCTCACTGGAGCAGGTCTATAGCTCCTTTTCCATCAAAGATTATAGTATATTGTTTCTTATAGATCTCACATCATGTGTTGACGCAACTGGTAATTGGTAGTAATAGTTAAGAATAGCTGCAGGTCATGATTTTTAGAGGGAATTCCTGTTTGTAGTATTAAACTGGTGTGAAATGGGGTAAATGGTTGGAGTTTGGTGGTGCCACTTGAGCTCGTGTCACCACGTTACTGCTCCGCAGCGTCCAGCGCCGTTTGGTCCCTCGTTTTCAGCTGGGATCTGTGAAATCAGAAATGGGGTTCGTGGGTCGCACCTGGGGAAGATGTGTCTGGAGAGCAATCGCCAGGCAGTGCCATTAAATTGGCTGCGCTTCTGTGAGGAAATCTGCAGCGGGCCGCAGGTTAGATCTGAGAAGTACTGTGCTAAATGGGAAATGCCAGCTTCCCAGTTCCTCCTTATTTATGTGCGGAGGTTTCTTTCAAGGCACGTGTCGAGGGTTTTGATTGCGAGGTGACAATAAAACCCTGGCAGATGTATTGTTAACCGCCTCTCCTCCCCCCACTTCCCCTTTTTATCCCTTCCTCTCCCCCTTCCCACTCAGCACAGGCGATCGGGAGGGACAGAAGGACAGAGAGAAGAGAGCTGGAAAAATTAAAAATGTTTTACTAATGCTACCAATAAAAATAGAGAAAATAATACAAAATATACAAAACCAATCTTGAAAGTCTCAGCAACTGCAGAGCCGGCACCCGAAGTCCTGGACTGGACTCTGCAGCCAGCCGGAGCTGGATTCAGTCTGTCACTGGCCTCAGTTCGCAGGGAGAACTCGCAAGGTCCTCTCCTAATGTCGGCCATAAGGAAAAGGGACGAGATCCTTGTGATCTCCCACTTTTATATGAAGTATCACGTGAATGGGATGTTATACACAGTCGGTCAGTTTCTTGGTCACCTGTTTCTCGTTGCCCCTCTGGCGAGATGTCCATCCATGCTTATCAATAACTTCACATTCCATTGCTGTGTTTACCAAAACATGTGTCTGGTTCTCCAGGAAAATGCAGCTGATATGAAGCTTTAGCTGACAGGCAAATTCACTAAAAGAGAAACATGTTTTTTAACAAAACCAGGACAGCACACCAAGCTTCAGTTTTGTGTAGTTTCCCTTTTTTTAAATGCAAAAATAGAAATACACCTGACTGCAAAAAAGTCTTTCTCCACTTGGGTACATAGAACCACCAAAATCTTTCTTTTTCCCCTCACAGCTTGCAAATATTGTTTTAAAAAAGGCACGATTATCGAGTTAAAATCTCAAATAATAAGAACTTCTTCCTGGATTCCGACGTACAGGCTCAGATAGCTTTTATGTTGCACACTTGCACAGCAATTGACTTTATAATGTGGTTGGTTCCAAGGGACGTAGCTCTGTGCTAAAGGTTTGGTTGACAGAAGGAGAGAAGAGCTGATAACGCTGTTACCTCAATCCTCGCTATTGTGTTTGTGTTTTGTTCCTGTCCCCTTGAAATGACAGAGGTGGCATTACCAAAGTATTCCTGAAGTATTTCTATGTAGGATTTCAGTGTTTGTGGGGTGTAGAGGAGTTACAGGGAGGAGGCAAGGATTGATTTGAACGCGTTTATCAGGTGTGCAGCATTTCTCTTATTCGTTTGCCTTTTTTTCCAGGAGAAGAAGGAACGCAAACGCACACGGAGAGCAGCAGCCAAGAAGCTGAAGGACAGACGCGATGCCAGTCTTGCACGTCCACGTTTCTCAAGCTTATCTGGAGATTTCTGATCATTTTGTCCGTCTCATCCTCCTGGGTCGGGACCACGCAGTTTGTCAAAATCACGTATGAGACCTTTGACTGTCCTTTTTTCATGACTTGGTTCTCAACAAACTGGAACATTATGGTTTTTCCCATTTATTATTCTGGGCACCTTGCAACCGCGCAGGAAAAGCAGTCTCCGATCAAGAAATTCAGGTAGGCTTTATCATGGCAATATCCCTTTAAACAACCTGATTTCTGTGGATTGAGGTCACTACTCTTCTTACTTTGACCCATGGTGTTCGAAGACAGAATAAAGATCATGCTGCAGAAAACCTCATTCATAAATAGCTTACAGAAGGCTAACAGATGAGTGATATCTTGAATAAATGGATAATTGATTGTTAGGGTTTTTTACCGAGTTGAAAAGGTCAGTAATGTGCTTATAATCTTGCTGTTATGCTATCTAACAGCACTATATTTTGTGTTCTCGTCTGGATCAGACCGTTAATTAATCTGTTCTAGTCCATTTATGATAGAACAGGAGCGTAAAGTGCAACCAGAACAACTCGTACTTGAGAAGAAGGATGCTCAAAGCCCAGAATATGGTTTCCACGAGGAAGACCATGGCTTGCTGTCTATGCTCAGCTCATATAGCAGGATGAAAACTGCCCTTTCCCCCTCCCACTCAGTCATAGCATGGAGGAGCATCCCAGGACCCTTCTCTGCTCTCTTTGGCCATGGGGTGGGGATTAAAGCAGGTTGCAGACTCTTGGCTCTTGTCCCGCTGTAGTTCTGAGGGGTAAGTTGGCATTCCTGTGTGATCTGCTCTGGTGACCCTGTGTTAGCAGGTAGGTTGGACTGGGTGATCTCCAGAGGTCACTTCAACCCCAACCACCCTGTGATTCTGTAGTAGCTGAGTGGCTGTTGTCCTGAGGAAATGATGTGAAGACTTTGCCCCATCTTCTGTCAGGCTCCACGTGGAAGTACCTCGTGCTTTGTTTCATGAGAGCCAGGGGAAGAGACCTCTGACCTCAGCCTTTCCTTACTTCTTTCCTTACTCCTACTTTCCACACTCTGTGGCTGCAAAGGAGCCCATAGTACTGACTATAGCATCAGTCTGCAGGGTGGAAATCTCTACATCCTTCTTCAGTAGCTGCGGTGAAATTGTAGAAATACAAGGTTAGACTCAAAGAGATCATCCAGCCCAACTATCAGCACTGCAGCAGGACCAAGCTGGCTTAGCTTCACCTGAGCCCTTAAGAAAGCCACATCTAACCTGTCCTCAGGTCTTAGAAGTACCACCACATTCTGGGACAGTTCACTTCACGATTCCTCCTCCACTTCCATTATTCCACCGATCTGAGAGTGACGTAGAAACTGCTTTAAAGGATGGAACTAAATTGAGCTTGCCAGGAGATAACACGCCTTGCTCATGGAGGGAAGAAATTCCGAGGAAAATTTTGAGCTGGGACCTCATTCTGTTGCTCCAGTGCAGACTTGCATTGAAAACAACCCTATTGACTTCAGCAGAATTGTCTGTTCTGCAAAGGTATTAACCAGCCTGTGGCCTGTGCCTTGTTCCCGCTGACAGGGGTTCGGCACAGCTGTCACCGACCACACAGGGAATTCAATTTGTCACTGTCATGCTGGAGCATAGCGGGGCCAAATTCTTCCCTCGGCTGCTTTTGCCAGCATCTGGGGTGTAATATGGCCCTAAATTATCATTTCTGTCAAGTCAGCGTGACTGATATTGAGCGGTTGCACTTAATTAACTGCTTCTCTGAAAACCCCGGTGCTTTTGTGCATTAATGACACCTTCATTCAGATTCTTGCTGGAGTATTTGTGGGAATGTCAACAGTGTCAGCTTGGCTTCTGGGTACGGGGTAAACTAACAACAAATGCACAGCAGATAAGGACAAAGGTGAGAATAAATATCCCTGCAGATAGATGGTTGGTTGGTTGTATACCCATCGGAGCAAAAAATTTGGGGAAAACATCTGTGGCAATGCATAATATCAGTACACTTAAATAATGGATACATTTCCCAGGGTATTAGGAGTTCAGGCTTACGTGCCCAGAGGAATTTGTGCACGCGTGGAGATGTGAGGTTGGTTTGTGAATGTGTGGAAATGGGAGGTCGGTGTTAGAGCTGATGGGCATCTTCCCAGAGTGTTTCCTACTCCAGGAATTTACATCAGGGAGGAGGAAACTGCTGGCAGGTACTGACTTTATCATGGGGCCCACCTGCTTGGTCTGTGCCCTGTTATGACTTGACAACCCAAACTCTTCCCATTTGTATATGGGAATGGACATCTCTTTAGGATGAACACTCGATTTTCTGATGGCTTAAAGAACTGAAAAGCATCATTTGTAGTTTTAAATTCAGAGAGTTATAGATGGATTTACTTCAGAAGGGATCTTTGGAGATCATTTAGCCCAGCCTCCTACCCAGAGCACCGTTCTTTTCAAAGCCACATCAACTGGTTGTGTAATTGTTTGGTTTGTGTTCTTGATATTGTTCCTGTTACGGGGCTTTTTATTACATTTTGTAAGATTTCTTGTTGCCTCTTTGCTGGTCTTATTTCTGTGGAGTCACCAGTTCTTGTCAACAAAACCCATCCTATAGTGATTCCAGGCCTACCGCAGAGTCCAGAGGTGATTTGTCTTGTGTTTCTGAAGGCTGTAGTTACTCACCAGGTGCTTTAAAGACATTTTGTCCAGCCGATATTCCCGGTGGATCAGAACAGGCGGTGTGTACAAGATCTTGGCAGAGATCAGTGATGGTGCGAGTGACTCGCAAAGTGCTGCCCCGGGCTGGCAAAGCTGCACGGAGCCACTGGAACTTTAATAAATCCCACTTGGAAGGATAAAAGTCTCAATCTTCAACTTTAGATTGGCTTTCTGAAAGGCTTATAGTCTTCAAAATTGTGAATTAGGTATTTCTTCCCTTTCACGCCTTACCTTAGAGATTAAACTTTGTGGTCTTAGAAACTAACTCACAGTTATTACCTCCCTGCTGCCTTTCAGTAAAATATCTTGGTTGTTTTGAAGCAGAAGAGGCAGCTTTTAGTACCTTCCCAGTATTGTAGGTAACAGGTATGTCCCACATAAAGAGCTTGAAATGTGAGTGAGACCAAACCCATTGCATTAGTGGTGAATAAAATGATTTGAAGCTCAGCAAGCTCAGCAATAGGAAATCTAACCCTACCAGTATTTACCACAGCAGAAAACACTCACAGACTTGACATAGGATCCTAATAGAGTTATGATTTGGAATAGGTGGATGATATTTTGAATGTCAATAGATTTTGCCTCCCCAACCACTGTCTTGGCTTCTCAAGGACAAACACTGTGACATTCAGCAGCTTTATGCCAGAATATATCCGTGATGTGGTTAGTCCTGAGGTTATTCCTGCAGGCACTGTGCATCCTTGAGGCACTGGCTGGGAAGAGTATTGGTAGGCTCAGGTTTAATAAATATGAACGTGTTGGGAAGAGTTGGTTTTCTAGCAAGGAGGATAACAAGATGTGACCATCACTTGAAGTAAAACCAGAGCCCAAAGTAGCTGATATTTGCCATCATCTGTCGTCTGCCCAGGGAAGTGGTTGAGTCGCCATCCCTGGAGATGTTTAAAAGATGTATAGATGAGGATCTTAGAGACGTGGTTTAGTGCTAGGGTTAGGTTGATGGTTGGACTCGATGATCTCGAGGGTCTCTTCCAGCCAAAATGATTCTATGATTCTGTTCTATGATTCTACCTGCAAGTTTGTCACCTACAAATCTCTCCATCTATTCCCCCTCTGGAACAGCAGTGCAAATATGGATCTTCACTCCAAGGGTCTTTGCAGAGGAGAGATGAGGATCTCTGAAGGTGCTGATTCCGAATGGCTCAACCCAGCAGCACAAAGCAGCTTCCCTTGGGCCGTTCCTTTTTGGAGGACATCATGCCATGGTGCTGCCCCACCAAGCCAGCCTCTGTTATGTGAGAGGTTCACACACAATCCCCTTTCCTTGTGCTCCAGCTCCCGAGCAGACAAATGCAGCTGGCTAGGTTCTTTCTTAATGTTCAGACAAAAAACAAGAGAACTCAATCGGTCTTGGAAATCAATTCACCAGTTGCATAACCATGATTACTCTGTTCAGTGTTCATCTTCTGAAATGGAGCTAGAAGATCTTTTGTTGCAGCAGATGCCATCATCGAGATAAAAGGACCAAATGGCGTCATAACAACTTGTGCTCACAACATCTCTCACAGTGCTTCTTGCTGCCATAATGTCATGGGTGGCCTTGCTAAGTCTTAATCCAGGTGATGTAATTACATTCACTGTCTTCGCGTTACCCCAGGTCGCGTCTGTTAGCTCTTTTCATTTCTTCTCAGCTGTTTTAAAACCAGGTGCTGCATTACACTCCAGAGGCTGCTGTGCGTCAGGGGTGAATAAACCCATTTTTCGGCAGGACGTGGCACCAGAATAACTGAGAGACGACACAGGCTATTTGGTGGGTGCCAGAGGCAAAGCTGCCTGATGTGCTGTAATTCCTGCGAGCATGGCACCCTGCCCAGAGCTGATGGCTGAGGGCTACCTGCAAATAAAAAGAGCTATTTATGTTAGAGGGCAGGATTTAAATAGATTTGTTGTGCATTTCGAAATAGTTTGTGTCATAGTTTCAGGGTCAGCTGCCCTTAGATATGTCTCTGCCTTTAAGTCAACAGCCTACGGATGTTATCCGTATGGGGAGCGATCCATGGAGCCGTCTCTCCTGAGCCCGCGGTTTTAATCGCTGTCACGTCATGGTGACTCCTGCAAGTTTAATTTTAGTTGCATGCCAAAGAGGCTGAGTTAACCACTGAGCAACCAGCCCTCACAGAGCCCCAGGCAATCTACTGTAGCCATGGCTGGGAAAATTAAGTATTCTTCCTATCTCCTCACTCACTGAGCATTAATCATGGAGTTCTCCTAGGCACAGGGGCGAATTCATCAGGTCTCTGTCTTACACAGCATGAGCCTGTCACAAGTCTTTACTGTTTATTTTTAATTGAGAGGTGAGGAACCGCTGGCCCCTGTTTTGTCTGGTCATTGTACGCTGCTCTGTGTGTTGGAGGCTCTTCCCTCTGCTCAAATAGATAATTGCCCGGGGTCTCTGAAGTGCTTCCAGATTTCTTTTCCTAGCTGTGAATCTGTGCTAGTCCCTCCCACTGCTTCTGGAAACTCAGAGATAAATGACATTTGCAGCGTTGCCACAACAGCCTCTCCCAAATAGCTGATCAGCCCATGGGGTCCAGCTCGGAATAATATAATAATCACTGAGGCGTCGTCCTCCCAAGGATTCACAGTCAGGGCGCTTCGGACTCCATCCTCCTGACCCTGCTCTGACTTTGTCTGTGTGTGAACATCCCAGAGATCTGCAGGACAGCAAACCCTGGCCCATCTGGCATCCCCCACCACTTTTTGGCTGTGCGAGGCACCCATCCTCCCCATAGACAGAGGAGCAGAAGCTCCGGGCATCTTCCCAGCATCTCCCCGGCCGTGGGAGACCACGGTGGGTGACTGGGGTACAGTTTCCCATGGCACATTTGTAGAAGCTTTTCCTCCTGCAGACTCCATCAGTGATGTGCTTGGCTGGTTTTGCTGTTGCCTTTATACGCTGTCAACATAGCACTGGGCTGCTTAACCGTGCCCTGCGTTACTGTACGCAGCCCAAGCACCTTCCTCTCTTGTTTTAACACAGCACAAGCTTGTTTCCTCTAAGACAGATCCTGACAGCTTCTGAGACAGGTTGGTTTTACAACCGTGTAACGATCCAGTGGTGCATCAGAACCGACAGCAGAATTCCCGCTGGGCTGGAGAGAGCAGCTCCGGACAGCTCTGTAGTTCAGAGCACGGATCTGTTCTTGCCAGGAGAAATCCTGGCTCTGGTGTCACGTTATGGTGACATAGCCATGGCGCAGCCTGGTTCAGAGGCCACACATCTTGAAATGAGACATAGTCTGAGCTCAGAATCACCCTCTGCATCCACCTAAGTCTCAACATCTTTTAAACGTAAGCTACTGCATCTGCATGTCAACAAACATTCAGGTCTATGCTACCAGTGAGTCCCTTCTCAGACAAGGAAGCTCATCACTTCTGAGTGTTGTTGAAATCAGTGATACGAAAGCCTACAGTCAAACGTGAGCATTGATTTATTTGCCTCACTATTTGCTTTGCATCTCAGGTAAATGATACAAATTATTCCTGTTCTATGTGTAACATCTCTGTTCTGATCTTTGGAGATCAGACTAACTTGTGAGAAGGTCAACCAGAAGGAAGGAGATAATGAGCGGATCTGCCTGCCTGAGCGTTGGACACCCTGGCACAGAGTTTGAGAAAGGAATTTATTATTGCCAGAAATGACTGCTTTGTACCTCAGATCATTTTAGTGCCAGCAGGGAATGAATGGTTATTAAGACATAGCTGATCTCATATATTGCATAGAAGTTATTATTCTACTTTCCTCGAAATGAGAGTGATGGTTTCCATTCTTTGTAGTAATAAGCTACAATATTTTTAACAGTAGAATTCCCCAGAATTACAAAAAGGGCTTTAGGACAACTGAAAATGTTTCTGTTTTTAAAGGCAAAGCCAAACCAGGATAATTATTACAACACTACCATCACCCCCCAAATAGCAAGTAGTTTTGACTTCACATTGCAGTGCAGTCTTTGAAGTTACCAATTAGTTCTACATAATTAGCATTTTAGCAATTTCCAAACACAGCCATGTTTGGCTGTGAATGCTTTGGGGCCCTGAGGCCTCACAGCATTTCAATCAGTCCCTTAATGTTGCCTCGAAAGGATGTGTTGTGTTTGATGGCACCTTGACTCGCTTCATTGGCATTTCGGTTGTATGAAACAGTCGCTTTGGGAATGTTTTAAATAGACCTTTCAGAGAGCCTGCCACATCAAGAAATGGAGCCTATCAGGTATATCACGAGGAATCCCTTTCACCACGAATGCAGACAGTAGAGTTGCTAAAAATCATCCTTCCCAGCTTGGGAGAGGTTGAGATGTCTCAGGAGGGATGCGGTGATGGACCTTTAGTCAAGCTGTGTGTTGGTCTTCTCAGGTACCACTTGTGCTGACCCCAAAAGTGATGTCTTCTGAGCTGACCCTTCCCTTTCTCGAAACCCTCAGAAACAAACATCTCGCTTAAGTTCTGTGAGACGCAGTGTTTGGGAAACTGGAGATGTTGTTTGCAATTTAGTCCGCAGAGAAGGATCTCTAAGTGAACACAACTTTTTGCCATAAAACAAAATACAGCTGTTAAATACTCCTCCCTTTCCCTCCTTTCCTTACACTCTTATTGACTGGCTCAGTCCCACCGGTTCATCGCTCTTTCCCACCATGGTGATGTCCCTGGCAGTATTTTCAGGTATCTTTAGGTGATTGTCAAAACTTACTTGGCCATATGTTTCAATAAGAAGCAAAACAGGTTTTGGAGCAGAGCAAGAAAAATGTATCAAGCTACAGGGAAAATATTGCAGCTATAATCCCTCTGTTCACGGCCTCGAAGGCAGAGTCTGAGAACTGTCGGTGCATTATAGATAACCCACATTGCTGCGTGTGAGTCCCTGGGATTATTGTTGCATAGAGTGCGATTATTCCAGGTAAGTTGCTGCTTTTCTATTTGTGAAATTGCTGTTATAAGAAGCTTGTAGGTTATTTTCTCTATGTGAATTAAACAACAGCTTCTTATGGGTGTGCGGAGTAGCTAGGAAAAGCACTTAATTGAATGCGATAAAAGTCTAAAGGATGTGGTTTTTGTGCTGGAGTGAATGCTAAGGAAAATCCTAGCTGAGTTTTAAACTCTTTTCTTTTCATAGGGAATGCAGTCGGATTTTTGGTGAAGATGGTCTGACGCTGAAACTCTTTCTTAAAAGGACTGCTCCCTTTTCTATTCTGTGGACTTTGACTAACTACCTGTATTTACTGGCTTTAAAGAAGCTGACAGCCACAGACGTCTCTGCCCTATTCTGTTGTAACAAAGCTTTTGTCTTCTTGCTTTCTTGGATTGTGCTGAAAGACAGGTTCATGGGAGCAAGGGTAATGACATGCCTGATTTTCAACTCTCTTGTTTTCATAATTGCCTTTAAATCCATAAGCTATTGTGCTGCCGTTCTACTGCTGCATTATGGTTTGTGTATACCATGAAACCATTTCTCATGTAATTTTATGATGCAAACCTAAGCCTGAAGATCACTTAGAGATCTCAGGCTCCAGAGGTAATACGATGTGGGAATTTGAAGAAGCTATTACAGCTAAGTGTAATTTGATCAATTAGAATAGGAGGACTTCCAGTTCCATATAAACCTATTCTTTCTTGGGTTACAGTGCTGAAATACAGTCAATTAATTTTATTTTAACTTAGTGATTGATGTTTACATTCTAAACAAAGCAATTTTATTCCTTGTTTGGGTAGATAGCTGTTTCCAGTATGTAATGTATTTTTCTTGTGCCACCCTGTTACTTTCTACATACACATAAATGCATACACCTGTGCATGGGCCAAATATACATTAAAAGGGACCGCAGCTGTTTTGTATGAAGGTTTATTATGCACTAAATTGTAATAGGACTCACTGGCAGTAATATGGACCCTGCCAGTTCTGCTGGTGGAGATTCCCCTGTTGAAAGGGCTCAAGGACTAATGGTTGTGTTGGGTACAATCCTGACTGAACTGTCAAGAGCTTCAAACTTCATCAGGGACTGGCTGGGGCCAGGTCTGATGCCTGTGACCAGCAGTTGGATTTAATTTCCATGGGCAACGTGGTGGAGAAGGACATTCATCTGAGTTGGTTTGTTTTTAAAGAAATGAGGGCAGCAGCTTGTTTTGATTGATAGTGTGATAGAAAGGTTCAGAAATGGAAAGAAAAGGCATCCTGGTCCATTGGCATCTGAGGTAGCTCCTGGAGAAGCCACCAGCAGATGGAGGAGAGCACTGTGCTGGAGGTTTGGGAACGGAAGAAGAAAGTGTTTAAATTCTAGTTAGTCTTAAAGACTGAATTTAAGGCCTAATTTCCCAGTCAGACAGGGCTGCTTGGGCAGTTAGTAATGGCTTGAGGCCTGAGCACCTCAAGACACACTCACAGGAGCGAGCTCTTAGGCAAGGATCTGCCAGGAGGGTTTTGTTAGGCTGGCTCAGGACAGGGTCTGTCCAGACCTGGCAAAGCCCAGGAGGTGAACCCGTGTTTCACAGAGCTCATCCACGGACACAAATATTTCATCCAGACATCTGTACATCTATTTCATATACAATTTAAAATACAGCATCATCAGGTGAGTGTGACCAACCCTCAGCTTGCTGAAGACTAAGCAGGGTTTCAAATCCTCAGCTCTTCTCTACAGAAATCAACAGGAATGGTAATTTCTGAGGCTGTAGTTCCTTCCTCTGGCCCTTGATCATCTCAGTTTCCACGGATTGGACTGGATGATCTTTCGAGGTCCCTTCCAATCCCTAACATTCTGTGATTCTGTTATTACTCGCTTGTGTAAGCTGATATTGATTCTAGCTGAAAAAATAGGAAATTTCGATCCTTTTAAGCTATTTTTTGCCTAAAATCAACTTCTTTCTAGAAGAGTAAGCACAGCTATTGTATTTTCTCAGCCTGCTCTCTTAAAGAAGCCCAGACGAAAAGCACTAAAGCTATTTTCATTTATTAATTTTTCACTTACTAAGAAATCATTGCTATAAATATGCATTAGTATTAATGCTGTAAACACCATGAGGTTTGCCCAAGCAACACCTGTCAGAAGTGAGCAGCAAATCCTGCACATAAAATAAGCTGGTTTTTGCTGCTAACTGGCAGATTGTGGATGCACAACACTGGAAAGGTAATAGCAGCGTTTTCCAGCAGCCTTCCTGCCAGAATAACACTTAATGATGTTCAGAACCACGCAGGAGCGTATTTTGAGAACCAAAACACGATGAAGCAGCGTGGACTCAGCCTTTTGTGCTCTGAATGCCTCTGCTGCTTTCACCCCCCAGCCTCTCGCAGAGCAAATGTAATTAGGTTATTTGGACAGTAAGGAGACAAGAAAGAAATATGGGCTTAATCGCATACTGTGAGTGCAAAAGCAGGAGCACAGCTGGTTTTTCAAAGGAGCTCAGCTCCCAGCAGCGATTTTGGAGCTTCAGAGCCGTCGGGCACGTCTGTGGCACATGGTGGGGATGCAGCTGGCTCCTGTGTACCTGAGACAACTTCCATCCTCCAAGGCTTGAGAACCAACGTCCATCAAGGCTCAGCGGCTCTGCAGCAGATCTCAGCATCACCAGTTCCCTGCCCACAAGGAAAAGAGTATTCATATGAGGACACCTACAGCAATGGCTATGTAGCTATTTACCTGTAAAAGTGGCACAGGTAGAAATTGTTGTCCCTGAGGGTGGTGAGAGCCTGGCCCAGGTTCACAGAGAGGTGGTAGATGAACCATCCCTGGAGACATCCCAGGCCAGGCTGGACGGGGCTCTGAGCATCTTGGACATTTCTGAGCATCTCACAAATTAATAATGCATCCGTGTTACGCTGGGACTTCTGAAAGCTCAGACAGCTTTGGCTCCGAGCAAGCACAAATATTTAAAGACTTCAGGTATTTGAGGAGTTCTGTTGGCTTGTGTTGCTTGGATTTAGCCATGTGCTTAAATGTTTGCACGTTTGAGCCCTTGGTTTTGTTTCATCCGGGAAGCTGAATTAATGCTTATTAGGTAGTTATGGTGTAGTCTGGGGACATTTTCACCCCAAAACGTTGTCTGTAGTCTCGAGGCAGTTTTCTTTACTACAGCACCTCATTTATTGCTGTGCTCTACATGGAAAAAAGGTACTACCCTCTTCCATTCATTAAAAGCCTTGTTTAATGTGCTGCCAGCTACAACAACCAGGTTTCAAATGCAAACACAGGACAGTTACTCAGTAGAGGTCAACTGTGCTAATGCTGTGGTGTATAATTTACATGAAGAGCTTGGAACATGCAACTTAAATGATGTTCTTGCTGTTTTCTAGTGTCAGGTCTTATTTGTCTGATGTCTCATGAGATAGAGCTCCTGATGTATCCATCATTTTGGTCGTTTCAGGAGAACAAGTGCTTGGCTTTCTAAATATTTGATTAAATTAGGAAACTGTCTCTCTAAATTTGGTGTAGTCAGACTGGGAAGGTTTCTTCTTTTCCCAATAGGAAGAATCTCCTATCAGGGATTATGGACCTACTGATTAATATAAGGAAAGGAATCCCTTGCTGGGTCTGAGCAGCAAGTTCACTGACAATGAGACCTCGATCCTTTCCCTTGGAAGGAGCAGATAACTTCATTGCACTTTTCTGTTTTGCCTTGTGGGAGGCATTGCTTGATATATTACAGCTGAAATATTCCAGCTGACAGATGAAATGCTACAGCAGTATTTTTTACTTGTGTAAATCTCGTGCAGATGGCTGACCAGGTTCTCACTTCCTTATTGTGAGACAGAAAGTTCAAAAGAATTGGAAATTTCAAAATATATTTCCAATTATTAAAGAATAGTTCTGTGACCTCCAGAACTATTGAAGTGTCTTTCCAGTTGGTCTGTGTCTTGTGGGTGATTGAGCTTGAAAACTAGGATGTTTCAAGCACTGTTCTTGAGTGTTGTAATGAGATTGATGATTTCCTGGTTTGAGGGCATTTATGTGGCCTTTCTTGTGGATCCTTGAGTGTCAGGCTGCCCAGGGCAATGGTGGAGTTACCATCCCTGGAAGTGTTTAAAAGATGCATAGATGAGGTTCTTAGGGACATGGTTTAGAGCTGGGCTTGGCAGTGTTGGGTTAATGGTTGGATTTGATGATCTTAAAAGCCTTTTCCAACCAAAACTATTCTGTGATTCTATGATCTGAATTTATGTGCAAGGCAAGACGTACAGCCTGAGATGGAACCAGCCAGGCAGTGTAACAGGGCAAGCGGAAGCTTCTGGAAACTGTTTGGAGGTGTCTGAGAGGTGCTGGCTGTAATTCTGTGTTGCTTCAAGGCTGGACTTGTGTGGTATTTGTATCTTAGGGTAAGCTGTAAGGAGAACAGCAGCATTAGACAATTATATTACTAACAAACTGCTTGCTAAAGCAAAGGTAGGAGGGAGAAGCTCTGGAGGACCGTTCCCACAGAACAGGACTGAAACTCTTTCTTCTAAGAGAATTTAACTGTGTGCTTGTACAGATGTAAGCTGAAGGATCAGAATAAGCGTTGCTGCACCTTGGGTGATGGTGTGTGCGTCCTGTGCCGGATCCTTTCCAGCACCCCAGCTCATTTAGGGGGTGAAGGCTAGATTCCCATTTAGGCACTGGAAAACTCAGTGTGCTCCCCTGTCCTGCTCAGCAGCTCACCCGTGAGAGCCCTAAGTCCAGAGGTGGCAGCACTGGATCCATGGATCCTGGATCCCTCCCCTGGATAAAGGGACTCAAGCACTCCTGAGATGACCTGACTGCTGGGATGTGTTATTCTGGGATGGAGGGTGGGGGAGCCATCTGGTCCCCATTTGCTAAAGCACTTCCAGATCTCCTTGGACCATTGCATTACCCCAGAGAGACTGTGAGTACGTATGTGACCCCAGCCCTTGTCACCCTTGCCCATTAGGTTGAGGACCTTGGATTTAAAAGGAAGCTGAGGGAAAACTTTATTCTCTCTACAACTACCTGAAAGGAGGTTGTAGCATGGAGGGGGTTGGTTTCTTCTCCCAGGGAGCAAGGGATAGGACAAGAAATGGCCTCAAGTTGTGCCAGGAAAGGTTCAGATTCTTCCTGGAAGGGGTTGTCAGGCATTGGAACAGGCTGGTGGAGTCACCATCCCTGGAAATATTTTAAAATGTGCATAGACAAGGTTCTTAGGGCCATGGTTTAGTACCGGAGTTGGGCCATGGTTGGACTCTACTATCTTGAACGTCTCTTCCAACCAAAATGGGTCTATGATTTCGAGTGCCATTTCATGGTGAATTTGGAGGTATCAACAGTTCTCTTTCCCCTCTACTCTGCCCTGGGGAGACCACACCTGGAATATTGTGTCCAGTTGTGGCCCCTCAGTTCCAGCAGGACAGGGAACTGCTGGAGAGAGTCCAGCGCAGCCACCAAGATGCTGAAGGGAGTGGAGCATCTCCCGTGTGAGGAAAGGCTGAGGGAGCTGGGGCTCTGGAGCTGGACAAGAGGAGACTGAGGGGGGACTCATTCATGGGGATCAATATGGAAAGGGGGAGTGTCAGGAGGATGGAGCCAGGCTCCAATGATAGGACAAGGGGTAATGGGTACAAACTGGAACACAAGAGATTCCACTTAAATTTGAGAAGAAACTTCTCCATGGTGAGGGCTCTGTTGAACTGGAGCTTGGATGTTATAAGTTGAAGCAAGGTGGGATTTAGATGTGTGCTGTGCTTTGTGACTCTGCTGTTGTCACTGCGACTGCAATGTGATGGGGAACCCATGTGCCTTGGTTACTGGTAAAACAGGGCTGATGGTGAGAGGGAAGTGCTTAACGCTGCACCCAGGAGATGTGTCCCCTGTGAAGAAGTTGGCCTAGATGCCAATGGGACTAACATTTTTACTGTAATTTCAGAGATTGGCACCACCCTGGGGGTTGATTCTTGGTTCCCGGTTGTCCCCCATGCATGGACACCTTTATCTGAGTCAAGCGTGTGTTCCTTGAAACATGTTTTTTCTCCACTGACTGGCTACATTGAAATTGTTTTATGGGGTTTTTGTGCTTATTGCCTGGTTCTGGCTCACGTCTGCTTAGTGTGAGCCTCAGTGGGTTTTCTGGGACTCTTGGTAAAACTACTTGAGATCTGAAAGTCGGGGTTTCTCTGCAAAATGTGGTCAAGATGCCTTTAGAGTCTGTGGCGTGGAGCGTGTGAGACTGAGGTTTGTCTTGCAGTAAATATTTCTTAAAGGAAGTTTAATGGGGTTTTTCTAGGAAGCGAGTGTCCATCTCACATTGGTGTTGGCTCAGTTGTTCCAGAGCTGCAGGAGACAGCTGGTTTGTGGGGGTTAGTGCTGTCGAGGTGAACATCATTAGTTTCTTCCTTTTGTATGAGTGGGGAGAACTGCCTTGCCTCGGTAACAGTGTGATTTAATAGGTACATGGGAATAGAAAACAGGGTCTGAGCCTTAAATGTCGCTGCTGATTCTGTAACAGCCAGCTTTGGTATCGGCATTTGTGCATCTCCTGCTCTACACCCAGCTCTAATACACAAACAACCTTTTTTTATAATGATAACATGTTTAACATCATACTAATATCTTTTTCTAAATCTCTGTTAAAAAAACTATCTTTCAGGAATGGAGCTGTGACTTTCCATAGGTCTGGGGAAACATTTTTTCCTCTGAGGTCCATGGTAGTCAGTGTCTTTGAAATTCAGATTCTCTATTTACCTGTTAAGGGCATTTCAGTAGAGAGGAGGAGTTTTTCAAAGGATAAAACACATAGGGTTCCTTACCACTTCCTTAAGGTCCCTGGAGTCAAGACCCAGGATTTCAGATATGATGTAGTTACTCGTTTCTGTTCTTTCTCTTTGGAGCTCCTTAAAAGCTCTGTCTGCAATTTTCAAATGAGGCTAAAAACCTAAATGCAAAGGTAAAGGCTTCATAAAGAACTGTGGTTGCATCTGCCCAAGAAAGCTGGCAGGGCTGTTAGGAAATACGGAGCAGCCTGGAAGAGCTCCCAGTAAGACACTGGTGTTCCCCAGCACAGGGTTAATTCTCCTGGAGTGATGTCCATCTCAGTGTTGGTGTTTTAAGCCAAATTTATGGCATTGCGAAATATTTCTCTTGTTGTATATAGAGCATAATGTCTAAAAACTTCTTGGAGTTGTATCTCTGAAGTAGATGTATAGCTGATAAAATACTTAATGATGAATGTTCTGTCAGTAGGTCCCAGGAGCGTTTGCAATGCTATAGATCCATACCACTATCAGTGCATACACTTCCATTATGTTTTACATCTCTCCCAACTGTACATAATTCTCCCTGTTTAAGGGAAAGCAAGAAAGCTTCAAGTCAGAGAAAGTAGCTAGTGGCACTCATTAAACCCCCATGCAGCGGTAATCTCTTTCCGTGTAATGAAATCGCGCTGAGCTTTACATTGCTTTGCTGTGTCTCTGCAGATAGTCGCAGCGATAATGGCAATCACAGGAATCGTAATGATGGCATATGCAGATGGTTTCCAGGGTGATTCAATTATCGGGGTAGCATATGCTGTTGGATCAGCCTCTACATCTGCACTGTATAAGGTAGGTCATAACTGTTTATTAGTATTCTTATAATCTTTAACTCTGCATGTTAAAAATGCCCGAGTACGAAGCGAAATTGGTATAAAAGGAATGTTTTATTTTACTAATCCCTCCTGCATCATTCATACTGTGACCAGGCGATGTCACGATGTCAGGAAACCTACGATCAGGGTAATTAGTTGTCTGCTGCCAAACATTCGGCGTGACTTTTCTTGATGAGCCTTTAATGAAATCTCCATTAACTATGCTGTGAGGAGTTTAGGATTGTGTTTTAATCATTTCCCGCCACCACGGTTTATCGACACTGTTTTGAAGGGACTCGCCACATGCAGGAGGGAGGAGAGAGAATGCAGAGAGTGCCGCTGTCCCCGCGCAGGGACAGACAGCTCGTCCGGCTCCGCACTGCAGCTCTCTTGCGTATTCCGTGCTCGTGCTGGGCTCAGAGCCCCTGGTATCAGAGACACGTGAGGCTTTGCCAGCTGCTTGGAAGCTGTGGCTGCTCCGGAAGGAGAGGGATGAAAAGGGCAAGGATGTGTCCGAGTTACAAACAGGTTGGGCTAAAGGTGGATGGATTTATTGTCAGCTCAAGGAGGGTGAAATACATACCACCTGCAGTTTTGTGTCCTGTTCTGGAGCCCTCAGCACAGGACACACATGGACCTGCTGGAGAGGGGCCAGAGGAGCCACAGAAATGATGCGAGGCTGGAACAGCTCTGCTGGGAGGACAGGCTGAGAGAGCTGGGGTGTTCAGCTGGAGAAGAGAAGCTCCGGGGAGACCTTATTGCAGCCGTAATTAAAAGGGGCCGATAAGAAAGATGGGGACAGACTTTTTAGCAGGGTCTGTTGCAATAGGACAAGGGGTGATGGTTTTAAACTAAAGGAGGGAGATTCAGGCTGGACATGAGGAAGAAATTGTTGTCCCTGAGGGTGGTGAGAGCCTGGCCCAGGTTGGCCAGAGAGGTGGTAGATGAACCATCCCTGGAGACATCCCAGGCCAGGCTGGACGGGGCTCTGAGCAACCTGAGCTGGTGAAGATGTCCCTGCTCATGGCAGGGGTGGCACTGGGGGAGCTGGGAAGGTCCCTTCAACCCAAACTGTTCTGTGATTCTATGATTAAGTGTGTGTAAAGAGGAGAAGGAGATTGGAGTTAGTTGTAGTGGGATGAGAAGCTGCCTCCCAGCTTTAGACTTTGATTGTCTCGCTAATAAATTTGTTCTGACCCTTTACAAGTCACTCTAAGTACATAAATATAGGCTCATGTAGGACAAACCTCCCATGAGGCTCGTGCTGCCTGTGAACCTGAAGCAAGTTCTTCCAGGCTGGGCTTTGCTCTCACAGCTGGTTCATGCTGTGGACGTCCCTGGAGTCCCCTCAAAACCCTGACAGAGTATGGATGGTGTAGTTCTTGGGTTCTTCCTTACGCTTGCTTCTCATGGCATTTTGTATTCAGTAGTATTTTGTATTCAGCAGTATTTTGTATACAGACTCGACCCCCTCCATGGTAATAACATGGTATCCCCCTCAGTGCGAAAAAGCAGAAAAGGGCAGAAATCAGTCCAAAAAGCCCCTTGAAAAGCTTTTCTCTAGGAAAGGGCCAGGTTGTGGTGTGATGTCCTGGTCAGAGCTGCTCTGTGACCCCTGTGCTCAAGGGAGTGGATAATTTTGCTTCCCATGGCACGCATGAGCTCTGAAACTCTCCTCTCCTTTGCAGGTTTTGTTCAAAATGTTTCTTGGAAGTGCAAACTTTGGGGAAGCTGCTCACTTTGTTTCCACTCTGGGCTTCTTCAATTTAATTTTCATCTCCGTTACCCCGATCATACTGTATTTTACGAAAGTGGAGTACTGGTCCCCCTTCTCTGCTGTGCCGTGGGGTTACCTGTGCGGAGTAGCCGGCCTCTGGTTAGGTAAGTGTTAAAAACCTTTGCTCATTATACTGCTCTTCTCTTCCCACCCAATACAAAATTAGCCTCAGGCACAAACAGTTCCCCTCCTTAAGGAGAGAGAAATCTGATCCCACTGCAGACAGGTGCTCCTTGAGAAATGGTTTGTGTTTTTCATAAACAGCCTTCATACTAATATAAATAGCAGAGAATAAACACGAAGTAGTCATACTAATTGTCTGTTTTCCCGTCTTTGCATTCCTCCCATAATTTCATTGGGATTTCCCCATCTCTGGCACAGCTTGGTTGCTGTAGCTCCAATTTCCAAGGGCTGCGTGTACCCAGCGGGTTCCTGGCACGTTCTGTGGGTTGTGTTTGCAGGACACAGGGACCCACAGCACAGGGGCGCAGCCCTGTGGGTGCTGCAGGGCGCTGGGCAGAGTTTGCACAGCTTTGCTATAGCATGCAAAGGCTGACGCTGTTTCATTACCTGCAGATCTCTTTCACAGCCACAACTTGAGTCTTCTAGCCAAGCAGAATAGCTGTTGGATTCAGTCCAGGGGCATTTTAATTTCCAAATACAACAACATCCTTTCCTTTAGTAAAGTCTCCATTATTGCGTAATTGAAGAGGTTTTTGTCTCCACTGTGAGCCTATTAAATGGAAACAAAGAGGATGGCATTGCCAGGTACGTGGCCGAGGTGCTGAGAGCACCTTGAAACTGCTCTAGCTTGAGTTACAGCTGTTCTATGAGCACCTAAGGGACAAACAATAGCGATAATTTACCACCCAGGGATCTACCCAAGTATATAACCCCAGCCATGAGGGAACAATCCTGTGGAGCAGAGAAACCTGGGGGCTCACTAACTGGGTGTGAGAGCTGGAAGAACACCCTAGAAAATGGTACAAAAGGGAAGTTTTTGCAGTCTGCTTTCAAACTAAAGGAAAGTGGAGCTTGCTGGGAATGCTGTCATGTTAAAAATTAATTTATGGGTTGGATTTTTCTGTTTTTTAAGTGTTGAATGTTTGTATTTCTGTCAGCTTTCACCTTGCCTTCAACATGGCAGCGTGACCATTGTGTCACTCCAGTCTGCGTATTCTGCAGTTAACATCTCCATCAGCTAATTGTATTTAAGTGTCCTTTAGAGCTTGAGTTCCCTGCTGCTGTCACCTTTGATGTGTGTTCCAGCTGGGGGAGCATGAGGCCTTTCAACAGGGAAAGGTCCTGCTAAGACAAGGACAGAATGGCCTCAGCCCAAAGGAAAAACTGGGATCACCATCCTCCTGGTAGGAGGAGAAATAATGGTTTACGACAGCAAAACTAGGATGCTGGTATCTAATTAAAGCTTGGACAAACCTCTGAAATAGCAGTGATAACCTCGGTGTTACAGTTTATGAAAGGGCCGACAGCCCTCACTCTTGCCCCAAGAAGAACTTTTCATTTCACATCTTATATATATAAAAAAAAAAGAAGAAAAGAAATCAGTCACTTGGACAAGTACCTCATTGTTTCGTGCACACAGAGTATATATCATGCTCATAGGGTCAAGGTGGAGGAGAAAAGTCTCACTGTAGCGCTTTTCCCCATAGTCATTTATTATTTTCTGTTTTTCCCCAGCTTTCAACATCCTGGTTAACGTTGGCGTAGTGCTGACCTACCCCATTCTGATCTCCATCGGCACGGTGCTCAGCGTCCCTGGAAACGCAGGTACAAGCGCCGTGGTGGTTGGTGGGAGGAGGACGAGCACACGGGCATGCAGGCAGCAGAAACATTTGTTGTCTAAATGATCTAAATCTGTTGTCGTGTATTTCAAAAGCAGTTCAGTGTCCGTCAGCTTCCACAGATGCTCCTGGGGATGGTGGGTGTGTCAGTTGGTGAAAAAACCCAACCAGCAAAGCTGGTTGCTGCTGAGATGTGATGGGACCCATGGTGCAGGGTAGACGTTTACTCCAGAGTCTTCTTAAATCACCCCCATCTCTGCTCTTCCAGTCTCCTCCTCCACCCCGTTACCCTCACCACTCTGTGTATGTGCGTCTGTTATTAGAGAAACATCTGGTTTTGGGAGGATGCAGGTCAGAGCTGTGCAACAGTCAGTACCTGTGAGAGGCTGCTGAAGGGCTCAGATGTGCTGGTGTTGCTGGTTGTGGAGTTGGGCAGCTGGGCCTGGAGGCATCAACTCCAGTGTTCTGACCTTCATGCTGCTCTTTGCCCATCACTGGTCCATGCAGCCCCGAGGAAACGTTATCCTGGTGCAACCTGCTGGAGATTAAGAGTTAAGAGAGGTTGTGGAGTCTCCTTCCCTGGAGACATTCAAACCCGCCTGGACCACAACCCTGTGTGATCTGCTCTGGTCACCCTGCATTAGCAGGTGGGTTGGACTGGGTGATCTCCAGAGGTCCCTTCAACCCCACTTCTGTCCCTTCTGTCACTCTGGAGGACTGAGAGTGTGACATGGAGATGTGCCAGCCTGGTCTGATGCTGTAGATCATCCCCTTGCAGTTCTCATGGCATTGTTGTTTCTCCTTCACAGCTGTCGACCTGTTGAAGCACAAAATGATCTTCAGCGTGGTGAGGTTGGGAGCCACCATCATCATTTGCATGGGGTTTCTGCTGATGCTGCTCCCCGAGGAATGGGATGAAATAACCCTGAGGTTCATCAACAGCTTGAAGGAGAAGAAAAGCGAGGATCATGTCGACGACATCACAGAGTCCAGCGTACACACGAGAAGCAGAAGTAGAGCTAATGGGACAGTGTCTATACCACTAGCTTAGGGCCGGTGGACTTCAGCTGCACGCAGATGTATATTCTGTGAATATAGCTTAAATTCCCTCACTACTTGTATGCTTAAAACCGACATTTACTCTGAACTGGAGCTGAACTGTAAGATAAGAGAAATACATCTATAATAAATGTTTACATTTATACACTTATCAAGGAACAGGTGTAAATAACTATAATAAAAAGTTTTGTAATAAAAAACATTTAGTCTTGTGTCTTACTGAACTGGTGGGTTTAAAATATGGATCACGTCTACATAATTTATCTCCTTTTGCTGCCATTCTCAAGGATAAAAATCTTGGATATTTCCAGCTAGATCTCAAAACTGAACATGTGGACTTACTTACTTTCAATAAAGTGACCTTTCAGTGAGGTGGTAGGTTTGGAAAGCCATTTCAAACCTCTCTTGGCATTCGTCTCCAAAAGAAGCCAATGCTCGCAGTGATATTAGGAATTATTAGCAGAATACATATTCTGTGATGTGTGAAACTGTAATTTTTCATTACGTTATTGTGGAATATGTGATGAAAGGTATTTCACGTACAACCTGGACATGCACCAGTGCTGCAAACTCACCTCCTCTCTATTGAATATTGTGCTTGCAGCCAGTGGAAACCCATCGATGTCCTACCCAACACAACACCCAGGACATCTGCTTAATGGACTGTAAGAGTTTAATTCATGGGCAGCTCATGGTTGCAGAGATGAAGTGATTTTAAATTGGGTCCATCTTTTTGGCAACAACCTGTATTTTTGAGAGTTTTGAGGCAAAGAAATATTTTCTTTAACTTCCACTGCAGAAAAGGCTTTCAAAAGCCAAACCCAACCCAACCAACCAACCTACCCAGTTCCATACTCAACCCATCACCGTGTAGTTTAGACTGGCTGTTCCCTCTCACAGCATTCCTGCCCACTGTTTGGGAGTTTGATTAGCAGCTAGTAGGGCTTTTTTAATGGTATTTCTCTCAGTCCTTAGGGCTTAATACTGCTGCAAACAAAGCAATTTGTATAAATAATAACAAAAGCACCTTTTTGTATTTGGCTCCCTTCTATTTTATGGCTTTTATCTTCTAATAATTCTTGTCTAAACTGTTCCTTGCAACCGGCAGAGCTAACCAAGTACTTGTGTATATTAAAAACAATAAAACCCACAAAATCAAGAACAAGAAACCAACCAACCAAAAAACGACACAAACATGGGCTCTGTCATCTTATGACTGCAGAATAGGGCTGTAAAAACCAACCATTTGCACTAAATACAGACTTGTAGGGTTTCCATACGCACACACGCGGTCTTTTAAAAGTCTCTTCTAGGTTTTGCGAAGGTGGACTCAGCTCCCTGTCTGCTGCTTTCATTTATGTTGAACAGGAGATACTGGTGGGACGATACAGCTGAGAGCAAAGAGCACATGGCAGCTTGAGCAGCGCCTCAAGTCCATTTTGGAGTTGGCATATTCATTTCCATTACTACATAGTTTTGGAGATGGGTTTTACTGGAATTTTAGCTCCTGCCAAACTGAACACACGGGAAAAACAAACACTCCCTTTCAGCATGCAGCGATGAGTACATTTTGGCTAGGAGCCTCATGGCAGCACCTTCAGGCCCAGGACTGGATCCTTCAGGGAGCCTCAATGAGTATTCAGTAGGGAAAAATCATATGGAATCCCCGTGTTTGAGTTGGTTTTCCCCTATTTGGGATGTTTCCCATCAGGGGCGCAGCGTGTTGCTGTCCCATCCCCAGGGTATCACCCTGACATTCTGCAGGCAGCAAAGACACGGAGCTCTGAGCCCAGCAGCCGCCATCCAGCTCATCTCAGGCTTAACAGACAACACCTAACCCAGCCCAAGCCTTCTGCTAGGAGAGAGCATCCCCCATGGAATCACAGCATCTTTTAGGTTGGAAAAGGTCCTTAAGATTATCACTTCCAACCATTAACCTGGCACTGCCAAGTCCACCTCTAACCCATGTCCCTGAGAATATCATCTACATGTCTGTTCAACCCTCCAGGGATGGTGACTCCAGCACTGCCCTGGGCAGCCTGTTCCAATGCCCCACAGCCCTTTGGGGAAGAAATTGTTCCCCAGATCCAACCTCAACCTCCCCTGGCGCAACTTGAGGCCGTTTCTTCTCATCCTATCACTTGCTACTTGGGAGAAAAGACCAACAACCCCCTGGCTCCAAGCTCCTTTCAGGCAGTTCAGAGATCAGAAGGTCTCCCCTCAGCTCCTGTTCTCCAGGCTGAAGAGGGAGGCAGTTGTTTTTCCTAGAGCACAACTCTGTCTTTCAGCCAGAGAAAACCCATTAAAACCAAGGAAAAAACAAGAAATCAGACAATAAATAGAGGTTGTTTTGCACAACCACATTGATTACCCATCAGAGGAATGAAAACCAATAATCGCACCCATCAAGTCACTGATCAGTATGTGGTTACTTCTGGGTGTCTCTGATGAGCCCTTCGATCACTTCCAGCAAAACGTGAGGGTTTCATATTGGTTGCACCATCTTGTTTGCCAGTTTTGAGCTGGTAGCCGTGTTATCAGATTCTCCTTCACACCAGGGCCTGGCTCTCCAGAAGGAAAACAAAACATGCTACAAATAACCCACCTCAAGCATCGCTGCCTGCACGTACACGCTCCAGAGCGCTCAGCAACCGGGCACCATGGACAATGTTATCTCGGCACCACTGGAATCCTCAGCCGTGCCTGGGATAAGATGAACATCCCCTGTTAATACAAGCGACAAGCAGCAGATGGAGGAATGAGCCATATTTCTTGACTTTACAGATGTCTAATACCAGGATCTATTAGTCTCACCGGTGTGCATCCCAGCCAGTGAAACAGCGCGGTATTATCTTCCTCTCTTCGCTGCGCTGTTTGTTCATGCTATCTCCAGCTAAACACGTTTCCAGCATAATAAACAACACCAACACTATCACATTGTTATGGTTCTTTCTGCTTTACTGTCCGGAGATTTGCATAAAGTCTAGGCATTATTTCAGGAAAAAAAAAAATCACTGCTGCCCACTCTGCATCTCCTCCCGTGCCTGTGTTTTTTGTAATTTAAAACTCATTTTTAAGGAGGAGTTTTAAGGCAGAGGCAATCTGCTGGCGCAGATTGATGTTGGACCAGTGCCCTGTGCTGAATCTTGCCCTTGGTTCACCTTTGTTACCTGCACACGGAGCAAACTCTGCTCCTCCGTGGGAAAACACCCTGCCCCAAGTCACGGCACTGCCCTACCCTTGAGCTTTCCCCAGTATCTTCCTTAAAATAAGGGCATCAGAGCACTTTGGGGCGAATTATTTCATTTTGACTACACTAAACTTGCTGGAAAATCCAATTCTGAGATGATTGGTATCACTTACAGGTTCCAGCTGAATTTGGTGAAGGGTTTCAGGCAATAAATGAAGTGGGAGAAAGGCATAAAGAGCTTCTGTCTCTCCTGGGAGGGACCACATGATGTCCCTAATGGCAAAGAATGAGAATAAAGCTCCTTCCAGCCCCATGTTTCTAAAGCACTTAGGAATCAAACCAAACCTTAAATACAGGTAAAAAAATCTGCAACCAAATAAACCCCCCTGTTAAAGAAAAGGAGTTTAACAACATCAGATCAGTGACAAAGCCAGCCTGAACAGGCACACCTCAGCCCATCCTTCCCGTGTCAGATGCTGGTGTTAAAGGCAGGTTTAAGCAAAGGGGTTAATGTGGGATTACTGCTTTCTGCTGAGCAGGTCGATATGATGCTGGTAACCATGATCTCCACCACCACACGTGGACATCTCACCCAGCAAACCCAACACCCACCCAGCGCCCTGCACAGCTGCAGTGCACAGAGCCCAGGCAAAGGCACAAAGGGGTCATTTTAGCACAGCTGTTGCAAGTGAATAATATTTGGGAGCCTCTTCCAGTCCCATTGGGCCCTTTTGGGAGTCAGTTCAACCCCAAGCTTGCTCTTGGTTTGCCCCCCCAAACCTGCAGGAAGGGATATTTATGCATCCTGCCTTCCTCCCTCACCCCAAACCCACATCACAGCTCTTGGCTGCTCCAGCTCTCCTCGATTTCCAAAGTAAAGGCACGTGAAAAATCAAAGCACAGCTCCGAGGTACACAGATGCTGGCTTTCTTAGGGACACTCAGAAATATTGGTCCTTAACTGATGCAGCATCAAGAATCACAGAATGGTTTGGGTTGAAGGGATGTTCCCAGCTCCCCCAGTGCCACCCCTGCCATGAGCAGAGACATCTTCACCAGCTCAGGTTGCTCAGAGCCCCATCCAGCCTGGCCTGGGATGTCTCCAGGGATGGTTCATCTACCACCTCTCTGGCCAACCTGGGCCAGGCTCTCACCACCCTCAGGGACAACAATTTCTTCCTCATGTCCAGCCTGAATCTCCCTCCCTTTAGTTTAAACCATCACCCCTTGTCCTGTTGCAACAAGCCCTGCTTAATAGTCTGTCCCCATCTTTCTTATGAGCCCCTTTTGAGTACAGAAAGTCCACAATGAGGTCTCCCCGGAGCTTCTCTTCTCCAGCTGAACACCCCAACTCTCTCAGCCTGTCCTCATAGCAAAGGTGTCCCATCCCTCTGATCATTTTTGTTGCTCCTCTGGCCCCTCTCCAGCAGGTCCTGGTCACACTAATGTCCTGGGGCACGTGTACCCCAAAAGCTGTACCACAGCAGGGGAGCGGTGACCTCCCAGAAGGACACTGCAACACCTCTAAATGCGAAGAGGAACATCTCTGCACCTAAAACTCCTCTGGATGAAGCACTTAGAGCAATATCAGCCTCAGGTATGTCTGTCCCTTCACAATCCTCTTCCCTAAATCACTCTACAATGGGCTGTGGTGCCATCCTGCATGACAGGTGGGGAAACCCATATGGCTTTGGAAAGAAACCTGGCCAAGAGAGGGGCTTTGGTGGCATGGGGAGCAGTGGGACCCTGTGGGGACTTCAGCAGGTCCAAGACCACAGTGTGGCAGCCAGGTGAAACACCCAGATACATGGCAGGCACTATCTTTAACAGCCATGCGGGTTTTCCACTGCTCTGACACCACCAACATTGCATTCAATTCAGTTTTCCCAAGCTGCTTAACAGGAGTTACCTGTTCTCAGCAGGGGAGGGGAAGGAGAAACAAAAAAATTGGAAAAATAGACATTAAGCATTGAGAAACTCAGGATGCAAGCCAGGGGTTGTTTTTATATTTTCATTTGAGAAGAAGAAGGAAAAAAAATACAGACAAAGCTACCCTGCTGCCTCAAACCCTATGTGACTTGTTGCAAAGCAAAGTCGTGAATGATGTTGGTGCTTTGCAGATGAAAACATGAACCAGTTGGGTTGCTCCAGGGAGGAACAGTTTCTACTGGGAGCTGCCACCCCTGGCCAGTGGTATTTTGCAGCTCGAAACCTCCTCATGTCTGTCAATGGGGAGTTGAGTGGTTCCATCTGTGGATCTACTGGCCATGAGTGCTGGACACTTGGCTCTACCATGACCCTCATGTCCTGCACAACCCTCCTCCCAGCACCCCTCTCCCAAGATAAAAACCAGAAGAGTCCCCCGTTGCTCCAAACCTCTACAGGATCACTCCAGGGGTCCCAGCGGGATAAGCTGCTGCTAAATGAACCCCAGCTCTGACAATTTTTTGGGCTCTCCTCATACACTCCATTTTTGCTGTTTTCCACATGTTTCACAGCTGAGCCCACAGGTCCTCTGACCTCCTCTTGGAATCCTATTCCTGCCAAAAAACCCACCCTGCAACAGTAATCTTTTTGCATAAATAACCCTCCCTACATATTTTCCAGTTGCTCTGCCTTGGAAATGAACATCTGACTACAGCTCCAAGGAAACTGTGGCCTTTGAACCCCCTCATTCACCTTAGGAGCAATGGAGAAGTGCAGATCATTCCCTTATGCACCAATCCTGCTGTGTTTGGCACAAGTCCTGCAGCATCTCCAGAACCGCAGGATATGACACACTCCGGCTGATGTTTTCAGATGGGTTTGTGCCAAAACTGCCACCAGCTGGCAGGAGCAAGGGTGGAGGATGCTCCCCAGCCAGCCCCTGTCCTCAGGCTCTTCTCCCATGCAGGGTGAGACACACTTTAACCCTTTTGGCCCTCCAAGGATTTAGTTTCCTTCCAAAAACTGAAGATTTAGCAAAAGAGCTGCTTGTAGGAATACCTCCAGGTCAGCCTATGGCCAGCAGAGGTGGTGCCCCTGGTTGAAAAGTCACTTGTTGGTAAAAAACAAAGCTTCCCCAGGGCTTGGTGCTGACTGCCCGGGCTGCTTTCCACTTTACCATCAGCAGCAGCCGCCTCTCCTCCCTGTGGGGGAATGGCTGGAGTCGGGTCAATGTTTAACCAAGCTGGGAACAACATGTGGGCACGTCCGCGGGAATCAGCCCTGGCCTTGGCAGCCAGCACAGAGCTCCCCAGGAACCACAATCACTCGCAAAGATCCCTCCGTGTTCAGGGAGGACGGTGCACAAGGGGTTTCTCCTTCTCCTTTCAAAGCCACCGCTCTGCAAAATGGGCCTGAGCTCTTCCAAGGCGCATCCCAAGGTGACCAAGGTGGCACCGATGCAAACCGGGGAGGACCTGCCTGCTCTTGTCACCCCATGCCAGCTCCTCAGGGTGCCAGGACAGCCCAGCGTGCGTCACGAACTTCCACCTCTCCGGGAGACCTGGTACGGGAGGTCCTCTGCAGGTAAGGGGGTTGTCACCAAATTATTGTGAAGCAGAGGACAGGGGCATTGGCTGGAGCTGCAGCATGGGGTGGGTGTAGGTACATGGACACACCATCCTATGTGAGTAGCTTTTTGCTATTTCCAGGACATTTTAGCTTTGGGAAGACTATTATTTTCCCCCATCATGGCCTGTTTTAGGAAGTGTCTTGATCACTAGAGCCCAGATCCCAGGCTCCTCGTTCCCATCAGTCACCCCCCAGGAACAGCCCCACTCCCCTACATTGACATCAGTCTGTGTTCAAGCAAATCCTTGTACAGCAACCCCATAACTCTCGGTCATACACCCATCCTGCTCACCTGCTGCCACTGGGCATATCACTGTCATTAGCTTAATTAGCATTAAATTCTGCGTAATGCGCTCAGCAGGTAAAACTCAGCATTAAAATGAATTACACCCGTGTCTCGCACAGGGCTAATTTCATAACCTAAGAGGGAGAGCAAGGCAAAATAGCACAACTGTGTGTGTGTGCCTACAAGTGGCATCATGCAGCCTCTCCCCCAGCCTTTCACAGCAGGGCTTAAACTCCATCAACACACAAAACCTTCCCAGAGGCGAGGAAGGAGGTTTGCACCCATCCAAATCAAGGAGCTGGATGGTGTACTTCTATAGAAAAAATTAAACCCCCCTCAATAAATGTATTTTTCTACTACTTTTCATTTCCAGAATTAAAAAGAGTACTTGAGTGATGTATTAGCTTGAGCTGCTGACTAACTAAGCAAAGCCTTCAAGAGAATAGCTTTTATTTGGTTTAGGAGGGTTCATCTTGACTTGTGTTAAATCCCACTTCTTCCAGTGGGAAAATCTGCAGATACTGATGTGCAAAGGTGAAAAATAAAAGTGATGAGAATGCCTTGAGCTGTGGCTTTGAGCTGGCAGCATGGAATGGGGGGACGATGGTCCCTCTTTGGTGGTATCACCAGCTGTGCCAGGGACCATCCCTGCCCAGGACTGAGGGGGTTTGGGGACAGCGAGCACTTGGCTCCCAGTTCTGTGTCTGTACAGGATAAGGGCGAATCTCCTGCAATACACACATGGATAGGATGAGAGGGAATAATTTTAAAAATACCCAAATATGGGCAAAACAAACCAGCAAACCTCATAAGGGAGAAATAACTTCCCCAAAGCCATATTCTCCCACCAGAACAAGCATCTCCTGAGCCCCAGCCCCTTGCCTGTGCCATGTCATAGAATCAAAGCTCCCCCAGTGCCCCCCCTGCCATGAGCAGGGACATCTTCACCAGCTCAGGTTGCTCAGAGCCCCGTCCAGCCTGGCCTGGGATGTCTCCAGGGATGGTTCATCTACCACCTCTCTGGCCAACCTGGGCCAGGCTCTCACCACCCTCAGGGACAACAATTTCTTCCTCATGTCCAGCCTGAATCTCCCTCCTTTGGTTTAAAACCATCACCCCTTGTCCTATTGCAACAAGCCCTGCTTAATAGTTTGTCCCCATCTTTCTTATCGGCCCCTTTTGAGTACAGAAAGTCCACAACGAGGTCTCCCCAGAGCTTCTGTTCTCCAGCTGAAAACCCCAACTCTCTCAGCCTGTCTCCCAGCAGAGCTGTTCCATCCCTCTGATCCATCCCACATTCCCAGCACCGTGAACCACCCCATCACCTTTTGCTTCCCCTTAGAAATTCCTTACACACTAATTTGTCTTGCAGATTGAGATGTGACAACTCCATAATCCCTTTTGCTATCACAAGCTGTTGTTTCAGCACATGTTCCCCGGCAGCTGGAGTTTGTCTCTAGAGGAACCTCCAGCGCTGGACACTAACACTCAGAGTCCCAGTCCCGCCTGTGCGGAGCAGCTGCAGCTCCGCTCAGCAGTTAATCATTGCCAGCACTCAGCAGAGCCCAGCAATCATTTATCCCGTGGAGTTACCACCTCCTCCTGTATCCCAACCACCCTCCATCGCTTTCTCTCTTCTCCCAGAACCCTTCCTTGGTGATCTTCCATGGGGCTCATTTAAAGTGACCACCGAGGTCCCCCATAAGGTGACTCCCAAATTATCATATTTCTTTTTAATATAACTGTTGAATTTGGCATCAAGATGTAACTCCTGCAATTCATCCCCAGCTCTCCTTCCCTCTGGCCACCTCGGGGCTCTCATCATGTGGGAGCGGGAGCTGCTCAGCAACACCTCACTCAACTCCATGTGTAAAATGGCATTTGAATGCACCAAGGCAGTTTGGGGGGGACTAAATGGGATAGTGAAACTCTTTTTGTAAATACTTACTACTGCAGTATGTCTTTTATTTGTGCAAGAAAATGAAAAGGCAGCAATGTCCACTTGAGAGCACCATTGCAGAACAGGCCCAGGACCAGATCATGTTCAGGCCTCAGTGAAAGCATGACTTTAATTATTAACAAGTGATCGCTGGTGTGTAGCACGTTATTTTGGGCTTATTTCCAAAGATGAGGGTCTGTGATCGTACCGCTTGTCTCACCGTAACCCACTGACTTCTGAGCTCACTGGCTGGCTGTAGCCTAACTCTGCCACAGTCCGTAAAAACAGAGGTATTTCTCAGTTCCACCAAAAAACAATGATAATAAAGTCTCAGGGAGCAAGAAAAGACCAAAATTGCTGCCTGTTCCCAACTTCAGAAGGCAGTGAGGAGGCAGTAAAGCTCACGGTTTTCTTGGCCAGCTGATGGTCACAGGGAGAAGAGGACCCTTGGTCACACGTGGGAGTCAGGGAGGCTACAGGAGACATGGAGGATGGTTATTGTCACATATAGGATGTATGAGGGGCTGTAGAGGTAAGTAGGAGAGGTACACAGCAGACACAGTTGTTAGAAACCACAGGTACATCCTTTCATTATTTCTGCAGCTAATAGAATAATTGATACCATGTGTTACATGGGTAAACCAAGAGGGCCAATAATCACCCAAAAGTAACTTCACCCATTTCTTCCCTGATTTTTAAGGGCCCCTTTCTTTCAACACGGTGCCAGAAAAGGAAGAAACCAGCATCATTAAACAGCACCCACCCCGAAGACCTCAAGTAAGGCGAGTTTGAAAAGCTCCCTGTGTTGCTCTGATTGACCCAATGACATGGGCTTTTTTGGAGATGTGGGCATGTGTCACAGCACCACGATGGGGGAAACAAAGAATCTACTACAATGCAAGTAGAAGGTCCTGCCTTTAGATGACCATCTCTAGTTGAGTTCTATTTTATTTATTTTAGGTTTCAAGAATTTCTATACATGCTCTGTACCTACACGTACCTTCACCTTCTCCCCTCAACAGCACTATGTACTTGTGTACACACACATCTGTATATCAAGATATAAAAAAAAGCCTCCCCCAACGAACATAAAACACCCTTGTTCACTCCTCCATGACTTTCCTTTGTCCTTCCGGCACTTCCCGCATTCCATCCACTCCAAGCTCTGAAACCCATAACACTGCTTGACCTGGCAATCGGGATTTTCCCCACACAAGAGCTACCACAACATAACTAAAGCTCAAAAATGTATTTATATCCATATAATCTACTACAAAGAAGGAAAGGACACATCACTAGTGCACCATGCTGCTCAAGGAGCAAAGTTGTCATTTCATTAAAAAAAAAAACAACAGTGACAAGAAGCCCTCCACATGCATCTTCTGTGCTGATATTTTTCTGCACCGATGTTTTTATACAATACAAAACCTGGGTGAGGCTCAGGCTATGATGTGCTCGCAGGGTTAAGTTGGAGCTGCATTACCATGGCTGTACAATTCTTGCTGTGAATCAGGTTATTTAAAACTCAGGCCCTTCATCTGCTCCACCTGCATTTTCATTGCTTCTCAACACCCTCCCAAACCAGACAGCAACAGCATCCAACTTCCCATCTCTTACCTGCTCACTATTTAAGATGCAAAGCTGACGACGTTTGGCTAAGATGGAGTCCTCCCTCCTTCTCCGCATGCCCACAGAGGCTCAGGGCGGGACACTGGGGACACCAGCATCACTCTGGATGCCCCAGAGCTGCAGCTCCCCCACTTTATTAATCAAATCTTTCCTCTCTGGCATCCCAGCCCAAGGCTTTCAGCTGTGTTTCTTCTCTGCTGCTCAGCCCAGATCTGCGGGCTCTAATACTGGGAGCAAACAATAAAACCAGACAGAGAAAGGGAAGAACTTTAGCAGACCCCTCAAGCATGGGTGAAGCAGAGTATCCTGCTCCAGGAAGTATTCAGCTGATGGAAATACTTCTCCCATTGCCCTATACCCTCATTTAGGCAGGACTTTTAATTAGCAATTAAGGCCCTGCTGCTGAGACCCTCCAAGAGAGCCCAGCTGCATGGGGCCCATTAGCAGCCTAATCAGGCGGCTGGAGGGAGTCCTTAGCAGTGGCTGGGGACAAACAAAAGAAAACACACTTCTTGGCTGTTTAACCCATGAAAGAGATGTATTTGCCCTGATGGGCCATGGCCTTCTCTGCAGCATTCCTGTAGGTGATGGTTGTCCCAGCCCTGGGTTACACCAGGACCAACCTGTCCTTCAGCTGCCCGCGCTGGTCACGTTCCTTCCCAGCCACCTGTATAACCCCTTGCCATTAAAACCCTTGGGTGAACATGTCATCTCCCTGTGCTGCTCTGAGACCCCCTGAGAGCATCTCTACTCTCCCAAAATTTGGTGACCAGCCCTCTGCACATGTCCCACGGCAGCAAAGCTGCTGAAGCAGAGCTGCTTGGCTCACGCCTTCCTTGCTGTGATTAAGGTCTACTTAATACAATAAAGAAGGGAAGAGACACCGGACAGGGTCAGATAAAACCCCAACACTCCAGGCTGTGGCTCTGGCCAAGACCGGTGGCTTCAGAGAGAACAGGCAGCCACCGACTGTTGAATAATGTGTCCTTGGATTTGGTGTGAGGATGAGGCAGCAGCACCTGGAATGAACCCAGCTACACCCTGTGAACTGTCACATGGAATCACAACCTCATTTTAAAATTTCCTGCCAGCACATAATTTTTACTCATTGATCTTATTTCCATTAGAGCTCTAATTATGTATTATTCAGACATTGTTAACACTTATTGCAGGACAACAAATCTGTTAATCCTACCCCCTGATTCTGCCATTGCTGTTAGGGAGTATAAATGGCACCAGCAAAAACCCTTATCCCTGCGGGAATATTTTCAAAGACAGCAAAGCAGGATGATGTGGCCTTCCCAAGGACTTCTAAAGGATTTCAGTCAGGGAGTGTTTCCAGAGAAAAATCCCATGAGGTTCACAGAGATGAAAGAGTTGATTTTGCAGCCTGTGACACAACTTTAGCCAAAATCCTGAGACTTGGCCACCCCACCAGGTGCAGTGAGATGAGGGGACAGATGCAGGAGTTTATCTGCCTTGGTGGCATGGAGGAATGATGCACAGCCCGGACTGCAGCTTGTGGTGTCACATGCTGCCATCTAGTGCCATTTTTTAAGCTTCATATTCAGATTTGTGAGGAGTTTTTTAATGCTAAGAGACATGTGAACTTGGCATTCAGGACTGACAGGGATTTCTCCCTTTACATGATGCTGCTGGCTTATTTTCTCCTGTGGTTTTGCATTGATTTACAAGAGGCTTACAAATTATAGCTCAGGCTTTGGCAGTTCAGTGCAACCAGTAGCATTGTCACCATTTAGAAGACACTCTAATTCATATTCAAGGGGTTAATGATGTCCCACATAAAGTGTAAGCCAGGTCTTGCTGATGACATCCTCGATGATGCCCCCTTTATTTTTGAGCTCCCATCCTAGAAGGGGACACTAACGATATCAAACCATGAAATGGCCCATGATCAGCCAGTAGCGTGGCACGATTTAAGGAGACAACTTGCCTCCTTACGATAAAAATCTGTGCTTAGTCTGTATAGCTTAGTCTGTAAACAAAGTGTCTGCCCACTTCATAAGCCACCAGGAAAGGTACTTTGTACCATGCAGAGAAGGGTCCTGCTCGGGCCAACACAGGTGGAAAGGCTGAGGGAGCTGGGGCTCTGGAGCCTGGGGAAGAGGAGACTGAGGGGTGACCTTATTAATGTTTACAAATATGTAAAGGGTGAGTGTCAGGAGGATGGAGCCAGGCTCTTCTCAGTGACAACCAATGATAGGACAAGGGGCAATGGGTTCAAACTGGAACACAGGAGGTTCCACTTAAATTTGAGAAGAAACTTGTTGGGGGTGAGGGTGGCAGAGCCTGGCCCAGGCTGCCCAGGGGGCTGTGGAGTCTCCTTCTGTGCAGACATTCCAACCCGCCTGGACACCTTCCTGTGTAACCTCATCTGGGTGTTCCTGCTCCATGGGGGATTGCACTGGATGAGCTTTCCAGGTCCCTTCCAATCCCTGACATTCTGGGATTCTGTGATGCTGAATAGATGGAGGGAAGGGTGCTCTGAGTCTCATGTAACCAGAATCTGCCCTCAGATGTCCTGCTGGGAAACATTATATTGAATTATGACACATCTCCATGATTCAGCTGAACAATTTGAGCTGGGGTTTGTCTTCACTCTGGCCTTGGCTGGAGCCTTGGGAGCTGTTTCATATCAGGTTTTGTGATTATGTGGAACAAGCAATGCTGAATATTATAAATATTGGACTTGTAGAGGCTTGAACCTGCTGGCCCTATGCAAGCAATCACTCCTGCAAAGCCCTGGAGTCAGCGAGAAGTGGCTGCAAGCCCCCAAAAAAAGGTAAGTACATGGCTGAGGCTCCTGAATGGGTCATTGCTGGCTGCAGACTGCTTTCCCTCACAATTCAGGCACCCCAAAAAGCAGCAGCTGGTGTTTTATGCCGCCTGCGCTCCCATCCCTGGCTGAAATAACTGGTGTGTGGGTGAAAGGATGCAAAATACAGGGAAAGATTCTGAATCTCCAGCATGACAGTTCCCTGCTGAGCCAGGACCTTATACATTTTTGAGGCTAAAGATTTGAGGACCACTTTCTGAAATGGCCGAGTGACTTGAACACCCACCGCTTGCAGTGAGCAGGGAAAAAGCTGCAAGTGCGGTAAACACCCCCTGCAACCCCAAACGTGCAAAAGCCTTTTCCTCCCTTTGGACCACGAGATTATCTTGGACCAACAACTCAAAGCGGTAACACCTTGGGGCTGGGGGGGGGGCAGGAGGAACAGTTATACTTTGTTTTAATTAAAATTTTTCCCACCGTGCCCCAGAGCTGTGAGATAAACTACAAGTGCAATAGAAGTCTGTGATAAATCGCTGCGAGCTGGCTGTGCAGGGAGATGCTTGCTGTCTGTATCCGTGGGGAACCCAAGGGGGCAGGCATGGCTTTGGGAGCTGGTGGCTGTTTCTCTGTCAGAAAGCACAGGTATATTTATTTATGTTTATGAACACTCCGTAGGCTCTGGAGGAGAGGGGACAAAGCCTGGGACACCCCCCTGGCAGGCGGCAGCACTTGCACAAGCTGCAGATGCTGGACTTGACCCGCAGGCACCGAGAGGTAACACTGTGATGGATTTGGGGAGAGGTTGGGGCTTCCCCTCTCAGACGGGGGTCTGTCCATCCCCAGGGTCTCTTCCATGGACCAAGGGGCTTAAAGCCTCTTACTAGGAAGACCAAATGAAGCTTTTCTGGTAGTTTAGGCAAAGTCGAAGTGGTGAACACCTCCAGGACCCCCACGATCGGTAATTACTTCTGATTTTTGCAATGCTTTGCTCTCATTAGTCCATGGCCCATGGATAAACCAAAAATCTGCATACGGGTCATGTTCTGTCACGTATCCAGTTTGGCAAATACCATTTGCCCTGGTTAAACTACTTAACTGCATAATTATTTTCAGCCCTGGCCCCCTAATGCTGTGCCTTGTAGAACTGTTAAAACGTGTTTGCTCCTCCGCTGCTCGTGTCAATGACTTGTTTGCAAACCCAGGCAGAGCTGAAGCGAAATCTCCACAGGGAGGCAAAAATCAACAAACGAAAAATCAAGGAATTCAGCCCGGAGAAAGTCCTTGACACTCTCCAGAGAGGCAGCAGCATTGAAAGCCGAGACCTCGTCCCTGCTGAGCTCAATCAGCGTTTTCATGGAGACGACCATGGTAAGTAGAATAATTTTCCAAGGAGATGTAAAACTCACCAGCCTCTTAAATGCCACCAGAGAAGTTTCCCAGTGGAAGCTGCTTCCACTGCTCCATCTCCTGCTGTGACATAGTAAAAATTCAAAAGACTGAAGGAGGGAAGCAGTGAGATGTGGCTGTAATGCAGAGCATTGGGATGCCGAGGGGCAGGATGCAGGTGTCTGGGCTGCTTGTTTGATATAAACCAAATAGACCTGAGCAGATGTGAATTAAGACTGGAAAGAGTTGAGCAGAGGGCTACAGAGATGTTGGAGCATCTTTCTGATGAGGAAAGACTGAGAGAGCTGGGGCTACTGAGCTGGAGAAGCTGAGAGGGATCTTATTTCTGCTGATCAATACCTGCAGGGTGGGTGTCAGAGGATGGACCAGACTCTGTTCAGTGGTGCCCAATGACAGGATGGGGGGCAATGGGCACAGATTAAAGCACAGGAGGTTCCATCTGAATCTGAGGAGAAACTTGTTTGCTGGGAGGTGCCAGAACCTGGCCCAGGCTGCCCAGAGCGGGTGTGGAGTCTCCTTCTCTGAGACATTCAAACCCCCTGGACCCACCTGTGTGATCTGCTCTGTGACCCTGCGGGAGCAGGGGGGGTGGACTGGTGAATCTACAGAGGTCCCTTCAACCCAACCAGTCTGTGATTCTGTAAATCTGGAGGGCAACCTGCAGTGCTTTGGATGTGGCCGTGACTCTGATCGAAGCTTTGGGGCACTGGTTGATGCAGGCTGGGGTGCAGCTGCAGGGTTTGAAGGTGCCAGGGCACACAAGGTGACCTCACTGTCCCCAGTGAAGGGGAAATCAAAGCGAATCTCAGCCGTAACTTTGTACTGACATCTCCAATGCATGAGCTCTGTTATGCTTTGCTTGCATGTGAGAACCTTTGGCACAGTCTGGAAACGTATCACGGAGGGTAAAAGTGCTTAAATCAGTGAAAAACTTGTCTGCCAGTGAACTTTTACCAAGAGAAAGGGTAACAGACATGGCTGCTCCTATTCCATTGCGTTTCTTTGTCTCAGCTCTCTTCTGCCTGGTGATAAAACCATACTGCTTCTTACCAGACTCTATAATTTCACCAAATATAACCCTGAATATATTATACCTCACCCTGCCCAGCCCTGATCATGGAGTCTGGTTTTGGAGGGCATCTCTCGGGATCTTCTTTACGTGCCTCCAGCTGCCCACAGCCATTTCCAGCTCAACCCTAGGGGACTGGGCATGCAAGCTTTGCAAAATTATGGGGTTTATTTTGTTATTAGTATTTTTTTTCCCCTAAGGAAACATATGGGACAGAAGACCCTCCGGACAACATGGTGGGGCTGACCTCTCTCCAGGCAGGAGCAAGAAGGCTGACCTGTGGTTCTCCAGGGAGCCGCGGACGAGGGATCTGTTCTGGGACACCTCCAGCACAGACTCCGAGGAGTGGGAAAGGGAAGGGAAGATTTACCACAAGCCTACGCTCGTGAGAACCAAGACAGAGAGAGTTTCTCTCTTCGATGACTTCTTTGATAAAGATCTCTAGTGGCACGGTGTGGGGTGAGAGGGACAAGCTGAAGAAACGAGCCCCAGCTCTGGTGGGGGCTGAAAAACCCCCGGTTGGGTTGACCAAGGGTGGAGACACGATGCTTGCGATAAATGACATTTCATGCCCAGAGGAAAGGACAGCTGGAAGTGAGGAGGTCACTGATGTGAAGTGAATAATGACTGCTTGGGTTATATGGCTGCATCAAAATATGTGGGGAAAAAATAGCTTGGACCAAGCAACACTGAAGTGGGGATAGAGGAAGGAGGAGGAGGCTGGCAAAAAAATAAAACCAAGTAGAAGCTGGCAAATATTTTGGGTTAACCCCAGATATTAAGTTCCAACTACAATGAAATGTTTTGCCTGCCTCTGGGTTACTCAGCCTTTCTGTTTAACTTGTTTTTAACCTTATATCCTTTTCTAAACCACAAAAAGCCAGCTCAAAATGCAAGCGTAAATTAGTCATTTAGGAAACCTTTAAAATAAATATTCTGGCATTTCTAAAATTCCTTTTTGACTTTTTTTTTTTAAATTTAATCTCCTTCTCTGCCCCAGACACAGAAATACATGCACTAACCTCCAGTTCTATGGATAATCTGAAACAGCTGGGTTTCATTCACTCACCTTCTCTGTCCAGGGTTCAGCACTGGAAGCTGAGCAATCTCCAGCATCTTCTGCAGACACATCCCCCAGTGGTGCTGGTCAAGGCTGCTGCATCCACGGAGCATTTGAACAAGTTGCCCTGTTGCACCCTGACATTTCCAAGTATATTGAAAAAGATGGTTATATGAAGCGTACCAGATCTGTCAAAGAGATACTCACAGTTTCCATCTCTTCTAAACCATATTTTTTCATACAGTTATCTACTTTTCCATATAAAATCATGTGTTACCTGAGAGAGAACTTCACCCAGCTCTCCTGTCTCTTATCTTGTTGTCTTTGTAGGTCTGTAAAGGCCACCGCAGTAAAGCTGCATCATGTTCGTGGAAAACAGTAAGTTATTCAAGCACATGTATGAAATAATTCCCTGACATTTCAGTTACGCATCTTATAGTTATTAACATTTTCTTGTGACAAACTGGGTATGTGAGGTACCAGTGCTAGACAAGGGGGGGTGAGAGCCCGCCACCAGCCCTGGGAAAAGACTTGCCTGCATCAGTTTTACCTCTGTTTGAAGAGCTGATGAAGGGCATTAAGCCTTCCTCATACCTTCTGCTTGTCTCCCTGGGTTGCTTTCCACTCAGTCTTTCTAAAACCTACCAGTGGGTAGCACATCTTCAAATCACTTGTTGGCACAGGACTTGGACTCCAGGAATAACAAATACAGTTATCATCACAGTAATTTTCATTTCCTTCAGCTGGAATCTTATCCTCTTATTTTTCATGTCAGGATATGAAAAAAGAAGTAGATCTGGAGCCAGTTGTCAATTATCAGGACAGTGCAGGGCTTGAGTAGCTCAGGACAGGTAAAGCTTGTCCTGCATCACTATCTCCCTGTGCTACCTCCCACGAAGATGTTTTGTATGTGTCTGTTCTCCGTCCTCAGCTTACCTAGCCAAAAAAAAGGCCAGGAGACACATTTTTACGCATATTTGGGGGAATTAGACACCCATGGCTGACTCAGCTTCAGTGGTATTTGACTGTTTGTCTCTCTAAGGCTCTATTGAAAATCCCAGGCAGAGCAAGAGGTGGAAATCACAGCCAAAGGTCCAAATGAAAGGTGGAGCCTCCAGCACAGCTGCCCAGCACTGAGCTTCTCTGTCCTGATTTCACTTCTCTCTCTCTCTTTTTGACATCCCTGAATGTATAACCCATTACAGCATGTCTACGTGCTTCATGGAGAAAACGGCTCCTTGGAGAAAGCCCACAAGCCAAGAACACAAACCCCAACCAAGAGAAGGAAGAAGACGAGAACTTTTTTTAACAAGAAAGGAGAATTGCTTATGGCTAATGTCTGTTGTCTGTTTCAAAAATGCCCCTGAGAATATTGCTGATAAACACAGTCGTTATGCGGGAGCTGGAAATATCGTGAGAGCTTTGAATGCGATGTTGAGGGTATGCTGAAAAGGTCAATGATTTAATGGGCTGGAACAATTAATCTGGCACTTGTCTATACACCTGTCCTCTTAATGATGTGACACATCTCCCTTCTGTGTTCCCATCTGTCAACAATTAAGCTATAATTGGTGGAAATGCAATTTATCTCAGATAGAGCTGATTATTTTTCCAATAACCATGTTGCCAGCATTGGGGAAGAGTGCTGCCCACGGAGAAGAGTGTGCGGACCAGTCGATCCATATCCCAGACTGTGCAGAGAAGAGACTCTGAGCGCTAATTTATCAATTTGCAGTGTGCAAAGTTTGCTCTTATGGATGCGACAAACTCAGCAAACCTTTCTACTTCTGGTGCTCCAAATTGATTGACTATGCTGCTCTTGATTTTATTAATTCATCACATCCTATAGAGAGGCAGACAGCAACTCATCCACATCTCATGTTTTCTAACATCCTTCCAGAGGCTGGAAATGAAAATGTTTTCGCTGTTACTAAAGGCGAAACTTAGACTTTTCTACAAAATACAGAAGATGGAAAACAAAAACAAAACCAAAACCCCACACCATGTATGCTGCAATTTAGCAAGGAAGGCTTCACAGACCTGTTTTTCTCTGAATAGCTCCCAATTCCAGATGCTCAATATTAGCTCATCAGTTGAAGGCTGAGTCATTACAGTCAACTATGGGGAAGACGAAACCTGCCACTCAATGTAAGTCAGCACACGTGGCTTCAATCCAAGTCATGCACCACAGGAACCAGTGAAACCACAGAAATCCCCTTGCCCTGACCCCAGCGAGCATCCCTGGGGAGGAGAAGCTGCATCCCGGCTGGCAGGATGGATGCGGGATGAGCTTTGAAGGAAAATGAAGAGGAAATCTGAGCTGGGTTTGGTTTGTGGTACAGAGCAAAGTGTAGTCAGAGGAGGAAGAGCCAAGAGGGGAGATTTCAGAGCAGGGAAGTAGAGTGGGATTTGTCTGGCCTGATTCTGGCAGTCCAAGGGCTGTGACACTGATATAAACCAGTCACCTACCCTGATCATTGCTGAGAGCATGGGAGAAGGAGTAAGGGGTCATAGAATCACAGAACAATTTGGGTTGAAGGGACTTTCCCAGCTTCCCCAGTGCCCCCCCTGCCATGAGCAGGGACATCTTCACCAGCTCAGGTTGCTCAGAGCCCCGTCCAGCCTGGCCTGGGATGTCTCCAGGGATGGTTCATCCACCACCTCTCTGGCCAACCTGGGCCAGGCTCTCACCACCCTCAGGGACAACAATTTCTTCCTCATGTCCAGCCTGAATGTCCCTCCTTTGGTTTAAAACCATCACCCCTCATCCTATTGCAACAATACCCTGCTAAAAAGTCTGTCCTCATCTTTCTTATACCTCCAGGGGTGACATTTCCCTGTTTTTCCTGGGATGGAGTGAGTTCCTGCTGGCTAAAGCGGTGTTTCTGTATCTCACACCAGCTTTGAGACAAGGCTGTACCCATCCTACAGGTTAAACACATCTCCACATAGGAGCTCTGCTGAGGCTGCTCAGCCCAGAATCAGCACCTTCAGAGAATTCACATCATTTTTCACCAAAATGACCAAAAAATTGAGATTTTATGCAGATAATGATGTGGCTATGGATGTCAGCAAATGGCATAGCCCTGAAGAAAGGGGAGATGTAGGTCAGATAGACCCCTGCCCCAAAGCCCAAGGTCTTTTGATCTTCCCAGAGGAATGGTAATAGGATGTTTTATTGGTATGAACATGGTCAGAGCAACCCAAGTTCCTCCAGCCCAGGATTAGCTGAACCAGTTTTGCTGAGACGTTAAATAAGAATGATAATGCTCAGCCTGAAGCGGACAACTGAGGTGGGGAAAGTCAGCACTAGTAGGGAACGTCTGGCAAAATCATCAGCAATTAAACACCCAGCTTACAAGAGGAAATGCTGATGAATTTTACCCCTGTATTTTAAAAAAGCAGGAAGGTATTTCAGAGATCTTGCAGCTGTATAAGGTGGCTGTAATTTCTCTGCTCCTAAGCAGAAAAAGGCGTTTACTTACACTTAGTAAAGAGAAGTGTTAGGTAAATAAAGTTGAACAAAGCCATGCTGTAACTGGATCCCATCAAGCAAACTGGATTAATGCGATTTTCTAACCTTTCTCAGCTGTTCTACCTGGTGCTCAGAGTATTTGACCTCCTCAGGAACGTGGGTTTTCAGCATCACACAACATTCTCACTTCCCTAATACACATACGCATTCAGAAAGCAGAAAAACCCCACCATCAAAGGCAGTGGGATATATCCACTAACCTTATTAAACCCTTTATCTGCCCTGCCTCACTGGAAGGTGTGTGACAGGCAACTGGGATTGCTTCAATCTGCTTACACAAAGCCGTGAGAGAAAAGCGTCCAGGAACACTGACTTGAGCAGCTCCGTTTCAGGCTGTACATGGAGATTAAAGTATTATCATCAGCTTGAAAAATACCAACCGTGGCACGTTTTGGTTAGTCTAAGTAAGCAACCTCAGGCTGTGCCGCTGTAGCGCAGCCCTAAACCTGTTGTTTCCCAATGCTGGAAACAGCAATTACGGTTCGCAGCTTTCTTTAAATAAGATTTTCAAGTCATGAGATGGCACAAGGGTCCCTGATGAACTAAGAGGAGGGAGGCAGCTCCTGTTTCTCTTCTGAGCCTCTTTACTTGCTCCCTGTATGGGATGTTGCCCTTTCTCAAATGATGTCCTCTCCCTCCCAGCATAGAACAAGAGAATCATTTTGCTTGGAAAAGACCTTTAAGATCACCAAGTCCAACCATTAACCTTCCCCTGCCAAGTCCACCTCTAAACCATGTCCCTAAGGACCTCACCTACATGAAACATTACATCTGTTCATCCCATTTTTGAAGCCCATGTTCTTCAAAGCACAGCAGTCAGGAGAAAATACTTGGAAAATACAAGTATAAAAAGCTAACTTAGTAACTAGCAAATGTTACAGCAGTGCTGGTGCTGTATGTCCAGCCCAGGGGAACATGATCCATCTCCACTGGTGGGATGGAGCTGCCCACAGGTACCTCTGGTTCGTGTGGGAGTAGGGAAAACATTTATGTCCTGCAGAGCACAAGGGTTGCAGCTTTTTGCCACCTACTGACACGTTGTGGGAACGGCTCGTCCTGGGCATTCCTGCAGAAAGGCTCGGTGGTGCTGATAGCGCGTCCGGCATGGGCTGAGCCGTCTGCAAAAATAAAACCGAGGGTAAATTCGGCACTCGGCATGCTAACAGGAGAGCAACACGTACTTGATCCGTGGTTCCTTTATAATTCCCTCCTTGCCCAATTCCTTGAGCACTTTTTGCTTCATCCCTGCAGAGAGCAGGAATGAGGGAGAAATCACGCGTCTCACTTGCAAAACAAAGCCTTGGCTGCTCCCCCTTCTATATTTCCAGTTCATCTATTTTCCTTCTGTTTTCATCACCCCCTAAGGACTCTGGTTTGCTTTGGGACCTTCCTTGTTCCTTAGCTGAGATGAGGCCTTCAGATCAGAGTCAGAAGGTCTCTGCAGAACCCCCTGCCTCGCTTCAGCTTCATTTAAATCCTGTTTTGATGGCTTAAGCAATGCACAAAGGGTGCTAACTCATCGCTTGGGGTGGAGTTCAATATACATGAGGGAGCCGAGCCCACGTGTTTGTGTGCCCCATCCCTGGAGACATCCCAGGCCAGGCTGGACGGGGATCTGAGCAACCTGAGCTGGTGAAGATGTCCCTGCTCATGGCAGGGGGGGCACTGGATGAGTTTGAAGGTCCCTTCCACCCAAACCATTAGCTTTCTACTCAATTAAAATGTTAGATAATAACTGCTCTGGGAGAAAAGAGGAGCAAGAAAGCACCAGTTTTGCAGCCCCCCCTTGCAGAAACACCTTTCATTAAACATTGAGGAGCAAGCACTTGCCTCTTGCCGGTAGTCACTTGATCCCGGTTACCAACGCCACCCAAAAGCAACCAGCGTGGCTCACGATTTATGTCTGCCCTGCATAAAAAAAAAAGACTGAGCTTAAAAGCCAGGCAGCCCTTCTATTTAACACACAAATCACCTCCTTCAGTTTAGCCGAGCTGACCTAAAAATACAGCTTTTTGCCACACAAAGCCTCCCTTGTGAGACTTGCCGGAGCTGGTTTTCCTTACAGTGCTGCTCTGTCTTGGAAAGAAGCGACTGAAGCTTCATTTCCCTGCATCACACTATGAGGACTGTGAGCCCATCGCTGCTTCAGTGCGATGGGGATTGACAAAACAACGTGCTTGAAGCTTTTGTTAAGGTCAGATGGAGAATTAGCACACAGTGCTGACATGGTTCTGGATGTCCCCCCAAACTCGGTACTTAAAGAAGCAGATATTATTTTGAGCAATATTATTTTGTTCAAAATGTGTCTGTAGGTCTTTGCAAAAGATGTATTTTTAAATTGCACTTTTTCCTTAAGAATTGGCCACCTTTAAAAACAAACCAACCAAGCAACCAAAAAACCAAACCAAACCCAGAACAAGCTTAAGAGCAGGGTTTAGTCTTGGGGTTTTTCCTCTGTTTTTCATTTATTGAAATCCCAATTTTCAGCCACAACAAGTTATTGTCGCTATTTTTGTAAAGCTAATTTGTAACAATGATCTAGCTGCATGCTACCAAAAATAATCACCAAAATGTAGAAAGCATTGTGCTAAAACTAGAGCAGAAAATAAGGCAAAAATCAAGGAGTCCCTTTGTCTCTACAACCTATTTTTTAAGTAACTCTTGCTTTCAAACTTTATTTTGAATTTGCTCACTCCCAAGGCTCTCCAGGTCCGCTTTGTTGTTGTGAGAATATCTGGAAGTGACCACAATGCAAAAAAATACCCCAAATATTCCTGCAGACCCTAAATCTTGGTTATTTTGCTAAAGAGTTACCTGCTAAAAACAAATTGCCCAGGCGCCTTTTGAAGTCGAGGGTGAGGAGCTGGGAACAGCCTGTTTTGATAACCCCTTCCTTCATCCTTTAGGCATGTTATGTTGCTCTGCCCTCATTTCTTTTTTCCTACTCCTTCCCATCTTTCAGAAGAAGATGATACTTAATTAACTACCTGCAGGGATTTTGCGCAGCTCAGTTAATGTTCGGAAATTGCTTTGAAGGCAGCCAGCCCAGTGCGGTTTCTAAGGATGAGGGGGCTCCTCCCTTTCTGATTCTTTCTTACACCCACACGCTGCTCTTGGCTTGGGGAGCCCCCTCCAACCTCACAGCATCACAGGATGGTTTGGGTTGAAGGGACGTTCCCAGCTCCCCCAGTGCCCCCCCTGCCATGAGCAGGGACATCTTCACCAGCTCAGGTTGCTCAGAGCCCCGTCCAGCCTGGCCTGGGATGTCTCCAGGGATGGTTCATCCACCACCTCTCTGGCCAACCTGGGCCAGGCTCTCACCACCCTCAGTGTAAAAAAACTTCGTCATGGTGGAGACTGGTTCTTCCCGGCTATTTGCAGCATTTCCCACCACAGCACTGACTCCTGCACTATAACAAGTGAAGCACTTATTCTGTGCTTTAAGCAACCAGATTTCCCATCACGACCCAGTCACAGAATCATAGAACGTCAGGGCCTGGAAGGGACCTGGAAAGCTCATCCAGTGCAATCCCCCCATGGAGCAGGAACACCCAGATGAGGTTACACAGGAAGGTGTCCAGGCGGGTTGGAATGTCTGCACAGAAGGAGACTCCACAATCCCCTGGGCAGCCTGGGCCAGGCTCTGCCACCCTCACCCCCAAGTTGCTTCTCATCTTTAAGTGGAACCTCCTGTGTTCCAGTTTGAACCCATTACCCCTTGTCCTATCACTGGCTGTCACCGAGAAGAGCCTGGCTCCATCCTCCTGACATTCATCCTTTACATATCTGTAAACATTAATGAGGTCACCCCTCAGTGTCCTCTTGTCCAGCTCCAGAGCCCCAGCTCCCTCAGCCTTTCCTCACACGGGAGATGCTCCACTCCCTGCAGCATCTTGGTGGCTGCGCTGGACTCTCTCCAGCAGTTCCCTGTCCTGCTGGAACTGAGGGGCCACAACTGGACACAATATTCCAGGTGTGGTCTCCCCAGGGCAGAGCAGAGGGGCAGGAGAACCTCTCTGACCTACTGACCACCCCCTTCTAACCCACCCCAGGTACCATTGGCCTTCCTGGCCACAAGGGCACAAGGATGGCTTCAGGCTTAGAAGAAATAAGACATTGCCTGGAGAAAGGGTGTGATGAGGAGGTAAAGCCACCATGGTCCTGCTGGTGCTGGAGACCTGGACAGCCTGGCACCTGGCTTGTAGGGGTTGATGGTGGTCCGTGAAGTTGTCAAAGAGCTTCCCTTCAAGAAAAGTGGAAGATCGTGTCATTTGGCAGCTGTAGGATCAGGTGTTTGGCCTTTTCTCTGTAGGACTGTGGCCTCTATGGAAAGGTATCACTTCTGGACAGGGGACTTGAAGGGCCCGGGACATGGCCAGTGTGATGTATCTTCACTTACCGTGGGAAAACAGATGTTCAGCTGCTCATAATACAAGGCTAGCCACCATTTTTGCTCTTTTGATGCAATGAACTGCTGAGTTTTTGGATCCAGGTGTTTAAATTATAAGAGCCTGGTCTTCACCTGTGTAAGGAGGAGATAAATAATAACAAACCACTAAAAACTGAAAAAAAAGTCCACTATTAAAAAAACAAGGAAGACTGTTAAATGTCTGTCTGACTCGGGATTAGGTAGCTGCAGAGATGGAAAAGGCTTTTGTATTTAGTCAAGAAAAATCACAGAAGTGGTTATGATGTGGAAATAGTTAAAATGAACGAGACCTTACCTCTTCATTTCCCAGATTTCAAGTGCTCCGATTTTGTAACTGATGTTCTGTTAAGCACAGCGAGTCCCTGCTCACACCAGGGACTGGAGAGGAACACAGCGATCTGGAGCAGGGAGTGCTAACAAAAACCTCCAAAGAAAATAATTCCTCTTCACCAAGATGTTTTCACATTCAGGCCTTGTACCATGAAAATAACACCCACCTACGGCAACCCTACCTATTTGTTTTGTTTGTTTGTATAGAATGACGTTCTTTGCCTTTGGGGTTCATGGGACCGATGGTCATTAAGGCTGTATTTGAAACTGTGATGTTTTTGGAACGAAGGTTTCACAAAGCTGGGGAGAATTGCATGATATAATTGGGCTCAACGTACCAAAGTGCTTCTATTCAGACGGCTTCTGGCACAAGAAAAATAATGAAATGCATTTAGGGCAACGTTTTCCTTGAAGTTACTTCCCTTTAGTGGTGGATTTTGCCAGTCATAAAGAGATTCTCCTATTAAACAACACCAATGAGTCAGGAATAAAGTTGAGTCTTACCCTGCTCGCCATGGGACTTCCAGTCCTGAGGGGACACATCCACCCACCACCGCCAGCTCCCCGGGCCCATGGCCATCACAGTGCCCCAAGGCTGTCACTGGGGATCGTGGCCATCACTGGAGCTCTCCAAGCCGTTCCCTAATGTCCTTTGATATCCCAGTGTACCAGCACGCCATGGTGCTGGTTTTATTGATTAGCATGCAAATCACACCCAGAGACTGGATGCTTCCAGCACGTCATCATCCACTTGGTGCATTCTGAAGAGCCCAAGAAAGATGACTTTTCTAAAAAGACAAGCAAAAAGATCCCAGATGAAACAAATCAACCAACCAACCATCCCCAAACGTGAACAGCATTGTCTCAGGTTTCTGCTGGTGCTTTTTACACAGCACAGAAAGCACCACCACCACCTTCCTTTCCAAGAAGAAAGGTTTTATTTTGGTGACCAGACAGATGAATGCACATGAAACTCCCAACCTTGAGGAGAAACATCCTTGCTTTCAAAGGAGAGCCAGTAATCCAGCACCTGGAGAAGCAAGTGCATTACCCACACAATTAAAGCCTGTTAACACAAAACCCAGCCTAGAGATCTTGGATTAAATGTGCTGGAAGCTCAGAAGAGCAAAGTCACCTGAAAGAACCACATGGGCTTTTTCCCCATCCCCTGAGGTAACATTACCTGAGGCCACTCAGCTTTTGTCCAGGTTCCCAACCTGCATCATCTTCTGCTGCAGCGATTCATTTCAGCTCCTTGATCTTTTATTGCCAATGTATTTCTCCCCATGGTGTTTTTTCAGAAATGGACGTGGTCTTCTGCTCAAGCTCCATTCAGGGGCCTCTTGAGGGACTGTCCCGTCCCAACAGAGGGGATGAGGGATGAGTTAACTCTGAATGCGACACACGCCCTGACTCAACAGATGAGTTGGTGTGAGTTAACTGCGGGTAATTCTGCACAGCAATGAGAAGTGAATGACAATCACTCTGGGGGTCCAATTATGAATTTACTAAAATGTATACCACATAACACATGGTGGTATACAAAATACAGCAATTGGTCACTTGGCAAAAGTATGTTATAGTAACACAAAACTTATCAATACATTGACGGCAAAAGCACTTCTACAAATGGTGGATTGGCAACAATTAGTAACTGTAATGTAAAACTTAACAAGACATTAGCAGCAGAACTTACAATGATATTACTTTTATATGTTCAAGAAAAAGAAAGAGAGAGAGAAGAGGAAATCTAAGATATCAGAAACAGAAAGGGAGAGAGAGACAGAGAGAGCAAGACATCACCACTCCACAGGTACATCGGTCCCACGACAACCTCTGGAGCAGGGGGACACGTTGAAGATTTACATGCCACCAACCTGTACCATATGTGGGGTTGTTTTATAACCCAGCTCATTTACATGTGAGATAGGAGAGGGCGGTTCGTCTCCTCCCTTTGCTCACTCTTCATGCTAATTAGGAAGTCTCTTCTGGGAATGGGTCTGGGGTCTTCAAACTAGGGGAAAGTTCATGGTGTTGACCAGAAGTGACTTGTCTTGCCCATCAGGGGTAGCTGTTGGTTCATGGTTTCTTCTGGTAGTTGATTGTCCGACAGATGGTTCATCTCTGTCATCCCAATTAGGCCATGAGACCTTTTACAGCAACACTGTTAATTGCCCCTATATTACAAGGTGTCTACCTCCATGGCCATAAAACTTTGGGAAAGATAAGACGAGAGGTGTCATCTATCTCTTACTCCCAAAGTAACAAAACCCAGATGTTTAAGGCATAACAAGGCCCTTTGTTCTGCTAAGGATGGGGGGTGCGCTTCAAGGTTGTCACAGGGACTTGTGCAACACCATAATTTTGGACTGATGTGAAGCTGTGGCCTTTGCAAAAGCTCTGAGCAGGGACCCCTGAGCATCCCCCTCCCAGGGATGTTTTGGAGCAGATGCAGCTGGCTCAGGGAGACACAGCCCACACCTCCTATGGTGCCTCTTCCTACCTGAAGGAGAAAGGTCTCTTGCACAATTTTCATTATTTTTCCCATTTCAGTGACTGGCGAGAACCAGACAATAACCCCAAAAGCGTTCTTAAGACATACAAATCGTTACTAAAAGGAAACAGGGGAGTTTTCAAATTGAAAAGCATGGTTTATAATTTCAGGTTTCCTCGGTGAAGCTTAATCTTATTTACCAAGAAGGATTTGGCAGGTGTGATTAATTCCCTGCTCTTAAATAGGAGAACATCTATCCGCCTGCTTAAACCGTCCCAGAGGCTCAGCTCCCTGCAACGTGTCAGAGCACCCAGAACATGCCTGTGAGAAGGATGTGGTCCTTCCCTGGCCATGTGCATGTTGGAGGAGGGGACATGCTGGACACAGAACTTGGGGTCAACATCTTGAGAAGTCCCTCTACCTTCCCGCTCCTCTGGGAGGCTCCTTGCTGCTGCTTTACATTGGAGGAAGAAAGGTTATTCGGAGGGGGCTGGAAACCCAGGGCCAGGCATTTTTGTTCCTAGAAGAGATGTACACAAGGGCAGGGTTTAACCTGGGTTTAAAATCTGGGTTATTTTATAACTGAGTTGGAAGCTACTCAATGGGAACGCACCCAGAGAGGGCAGGTAGCGCTGCCGGCATTCAGCCGAGACCTGTCTTCAGGGGAAGGTGATGGCTGAGCTGCTCTCTCGGTTCATCACAGCTGATGTATGGAGGTCCACCTCTCCCTTCCTCCACTCCCAGCCTTTTCTCTGCTAGCTGAACCTTGCCAGGAGCTGGTCCAGCTCACTAACCTGGCAGAAATACATCACAAGTTGCATATCCTTGTCAAAAGATACAATCCTCTCAGAGGAGGGCACACACCTGCTCTGCAGTCAGGACTGCTTTTTCACCCTACTTCTGTTTTTCCATAGGGTCTAGGGGCCCATTCTACACCAAGTGCTCAAGGTTTTTTGGGTTAGTCTTCCTGACATCACCTCTCGACCTCTTTGGGTATCTCCTTCAGGCCACATGCAGCTCCTCAGTTTTGTCCTTAAGTGTTGTCCTTTCAGTGCAGATCCTCCTGAACCCTCTGCAGCAGGCACCACGTTTTCATGCTTTTCACTCATGGATTATCATGGATCAAAGGTTGGACTAGATGACTTTGAAGGTCCCTTCCAACCCAAACTATCCTATGACTCTATGATCTGCCAAGTCCCACCAAGTACGTATCTCCATGCATGCAGGAGGCCCAGGAGACAGTTCATCTGCTCCACACATTGCTTGTTGCCTTCTTCCCCTAATCACTCCCTCACCTCTATCCCTTCTCCCAACCCCTGCAGGGTAATTTGAAGGGTAACCAAACACTTACCCTCAAGGAAGACTCTGTTTAACCAGGCTGGGTTTAACCCGAGCATGTAAAGCACACAAAAATACAGGACTTCTGTGTCCATCTCCATCTTCTGCCCTGTGGTACTGCTTTATCCATCGGCACAGCCCACCTGCTTTTCCTGTTATTTCCCATTATAAACCAAGCAGAGAGATTAGACCTGTGGATCCCAACCTTCTCCTGTCTCATTGGGCCCCTCACACCAAGAAAGGCCTTGAGGTGCTGGAGCGAGTTGAGAGAAGGGAACGGAGCTGGTGAGGGGCTGGAGCACAAGTGTGATGGAGCGGCTGAGGGACCTGGGGGGTTCAGCTGGAGAACAGGAGCTGAGGGGAGACCTTCTGATCTCTGAACTGCCTGAAAGGAGCTTGGAGCCAGGGGGGTCGGGCTCTGCTCCCCAGGAACAAGCGCCAGGAGCAGAGGAAACGGCCTCAAGTTGCGCCAGGGGAGGTTGAGGTTGGATCTGGGGAACAATTTCTTCCCCAAAGGGCTGTGGGGCATTGGAACAGGCTGCCCAGGGCAGTGCTGGAGTCACCAGCCCTGGAGGGTTGGACAGACGGAGATGAGGTTCTCAGGACATGGGGCAGTGCCAGGGGTGGGTTATGGTTGGACTCCATGATCTTGAGGGTCTTTTCCAACCAAATGATTCTATGATTTTTGAATGACCACTGCTAATTCAGGGCAAGGATGTAGAGAAGTTTGAAGCCCCCCAGAGCCATGTCCGGGTGTTTACAAACCGATGCTGGTGGGCTTGTGGTCAGAGGAACCAAATTAAGCATGTAAGCCGATGACAAACACTTTTAAAATTCACTCATACACCTGCAGTAAGCCAAGCAGGCAGAGAGCAGTGAACACACGGCACATGGAGGTTTAGGAATGGTTTTAGCTTTTGTTCACTGCTTAAATCCATGTTTGAGCTGGGTTAAGCTGGCCTAGGTTAGGGCAGTGCTGTGATACTCACATCTTGGGGATGATATTCAGCTTGCCAAGCGTACTAGGAAACTAGCAGATTTCCAAAGGAGATTTAACTTGCCATTAAGAGGGTCTGCACATTTATCCACAGCCGACACATATATAGTGAAAATAAACCACTAAACCCTCCTTTTCACTCACCTTCACACACTTTTTCATACCACCTTTTGAAACCCTATTCCCGGTATCCACTTCAATGCCTTCACCACCCGGCTCTGTGGAAACCCTGGTGAAACCTCTTGCTGTAGAACAGTGAGAAATGGGGAAACCGGCTAAAATACCCAGGAGCACAACTGCAGGTGTAGTTTCACAGCCAGGTGGTCCTTCTGCTATTGGTGCTGGGAATGGGGAGCAGCATCCCATTTTCCCCTAAAGTCTTAATTTTAAGGAAAAGCTTTGGGTTTTGTTTGGTGAGGGGAGGCAGCCTGAGCCTTGAGCCTCACCTGAGTCACAGGAGCCAGAGGCCCCATCCTGCGTCAGGATCGGCTTTAAGGATTAATCCCCTCGGCTGCATAAAGTCCCAGCAAAAACTGCTTTGGCACAAGCCCATAAGATCAGGCTCCTGTAATAAATAAGCATCAACAAAGGATAACTCCCAAATGAAATTCCTGCTTTCTGTTCAGTCTTATCTGGTGTTTTAAGGAGGCTAATGCTAGCTCAAGTCATTATTTTTTGAAAAGAGAGGAGAGCACGGAGGATGAAAAGTGCAGGTTTCCTAAGGATGTAGGATGATGCAGCCCAGTGTATCCTGAGCCTCCCGTCTGGGCGAGACTCAGACAACCCACATCCCCTGCAGTACGATGAAGCAGCCGCAGTTCTGATTGCCAGAATTTGTATATCTGAAAGGATCACAGAATCCCAGAATGTCAGGGGCTGGAAGGGCCCTGGAAAGCTCATCCAGTGCAATCCCCCCATGGAGCAGGAACACCCAGATGAGGTTACACAGGAAGGTGTCCAGGCGGGTTGGAATGTCTGCACAGAAGGAGACTCCACAACCCCCCTGGGCAGCCTGGGCCAGGCTCTGCCACCCTCACCAGGAACAAGTTTCTTTTCATATTTAAGTGGAACCTCTTGTGTTCCAGTTTGAACCCATTGCCCCTTGTCCTATCGTTGGTTGTCATAAAGATGCCAGCAGAACGCTCTTTCCCCTTTCCTCCCTGTCTGTGGACTGCAGCTCTTTCCTAAAACAGTTCATAGAATCACAGAATGGTTTGGGTTGAAGGGACCTTCCCAGCTCCCCCAGTGTCCCCCCTGCCATGAGCAGGGACATCTTCACCAGCTCAGGTTGCTCAGAGCCCCGTCCAGCCTGGCCTGGGATGTCTCCAGGGATGGTTCATCCACCACCTCTCTGGCCAACCTGGGCCAGGCTCTCACCACCCTCAGGGACAACAATTTCTTCCTCATGTCTGGCCTGAATCTCCCTCCTTTAGTTTAAAACCATCACCCCTTGTCATCTGCTGCTGGTGGTATCCAAGTGAATGCACATGGATCGTGCTCTTTGCACGTGGATGAGGTTGTCCCTGCCCAGCACTGGGAAGGGCTTCCAAGAGCACCTTAAGACAACAGGAGAAGCTTTAGAAGCAACTCGGTGTAAACCAACCCCACCAACAGTGCTGGATTTCTGCTGCACAGTGACAGAAGACAGGTTTGAGGCTGGATACAATGGGAAGAAACCTCAATTTTAAGGATCATAAATTGGCAGCTTAGAGAAATTCAAATCTTCCTAGAAACTACTTATGAAAGAAAACGTACAGCGATGCATTCTTTGAATGGTTAAAAGACTAAAAGTCTGCAAAACTGAAACAGGAGTGGAAGGCGGCTGGAGCTGGGAAAAGATCTTTAAAAAGATATGTAAAAGATGTTTTTCCAAATCTTTGGTTTTTCTTTTTCCACGCTTGGAAGTATTTGCTAAGCTGGTGAGCAAAGAGCAGAAGTCACTTCCAGGATCTGCAAAAGAAAAAGGTTCTTTCTGTAGGTTTCCAAGTGTTCCTGGGATTTTGACGCCGGGAAAGTTCCGAAGGACTTTCCAAGAATGCATATTTTACTGAAAAACAGCCTCGCAGAGAACGGCAGAATTCCCATTGAGAGATAGAAAAGCTATTTCTACCTGGACAAAGTCAGAACGTTGAAGTTTTACATTTCAATAAATGTATTTTATTGGCATATTTCAATAAGATACAGAGGACTGAATATACTGAGACTACACAGCAGTCTCTTAACTCCACTCAGTGCAAAGCAGCACTCATGTGGATGCTTTCTACATATTCCATTTGCCAGCTAATATATGAAACTGCTGGAGTGCTCGTCGGTTCATTGACAGCCCAGAGATCACCAGCTTTCAATTGGCGCTTCAATAAAACAAAAAAGCCCAAGGAGGACACTTTCCTCTTTTTCATCATATCCAGCCCTGTTTGCTGTAATGAAGAACTTCTCTTCCAGCCCCAAGAGAGCAAGTTTCTGAATGTCACTTTCAGATAACAAGATAAAAATCTCTGCTATTTGCAGAAAAAGACTCTGACTGTCGTTCGTGGCTTGAACCCCATCCTAATTTATTTACTTTTTGGAGGCTGTTTACATTTTTAGAGAGCCAAGCTCACTAAGCTCGGTTTAAAAAAGCACTTTGTGCCAAGCACGAGACACACTCAGACCTCAGGCAACCAAAAAGCTGCTGGGTCGAGTCATCTGTGTGAAAAACATTAAAACCAGGAAAATATAAAACCCACATCTTCTGGCAAACGGTCTCGCCGGCCAGCACGGGTGGTGCAAGCCTTTAATTGGGCAAAGGCAGCTTTGCACACCTGAAACTGCTGTTTGTTCCCTGGAAAACTGCAGGAGCCTCAGATCGCTGTGGAGAAGGGAGAGGAGAAAGGAGGACAACCTTAATTTGGCAGCTGGCTTTCTTCTTAACATAATTAACTCCTCCCACGAGCTCCAAGTCAATGAAGCTGAAGAGCACTTAGTGCAATTCCGAAGTGACGCATCAACCACTTGCAGCAAACGCGCCCAACTTGGGGAGCTCATTTGTTTGTCCTTTCCAACATTAAAGACTAATTTTGATTTGGACTAAGAGCCTTTTCCAGTGCAGCCATTCCCCAGGAGGGAGCCATGACAACATGACATTATTCAATTAGTTGTCTGCTCTAAATTACTCACGGAAAGGAGCGTGTTGACATGGGCAGAACATGTATTTTCAAAGACAGGGATTGCAGGGCTGAGTTTTGGGCCCCTCCTTTATAATATCAATAACAATGTGAGCTTTGCATTAACCTTTCTTACCTTAGCAAAGCTGTTCAGTCATCTACTTTTCCAACCTTCATCCTTATTGATATTTTACCACTGGCTTCATCTTTTTCATTTGCATCTTACTACTGAAACCACAAAGTAGAAACTAGTTCCTATGAATCTGCCACATTACATCTTCAGCCACTACCTCCTCTTTATCAGCTTCTTCCACTCTCCAGCACCTGGAAAGAAACATTCACTTTGGTAGAAATGTTATTTTTTTTTCCTGTTTTGGCATCTTTTTGGAAAAAAAACCCCAAACTCACAAGAATTAGCTGGTGCAAAGAATAGGAAAAACATCTATCAATGTTCAAAAAACATTTTTGACAGTTGATTTCTTGTTGCTCTTTAGATTGGGGGTTTTGACTGTTGGATAATTTCTTAGGTCCAGGATGGAAATTCTGGTTGATGCAGAGGTGGGATTTAAATCTGTGTCTCCTACCTGGAGATCACACATTGCAAGGCAATGGCTAAAAATTCAGTGAATTGTTCATCTTCCACCCCACCAGAAAGAAAAACACTGATCTAACAACATGTGAATCACAGAATCCCAGAATGTCAGGGGTTGAAGGGCCCTGGAAAGCTCATGCAGTGCAATCCCCCCATGGAGCAGGAACACCCAGATGAGGTTACACAGGAAGGTGTCCAGGCGGGTTGGAATGTCTGCACAGGAGACTCCACAACCCCCTGGGCAGCCTGGGCCAGGCTCTGCCACCCTCACCAGGAACAAGTTTCTTCTCAAATTTAAGTGGAACCTTTTGTGTTCCAGTTCATACCCATCACCCCTTGTCCTACCATTGGTTCTCACCGAGAAGAGCCTGGCTCCATCCTCCTGACACTCCCCCTTTCCATATTGATCCCCATGAATGAGGTCACCCCTCAGTGTCCTCTTGTCCAGCTCCAGAGCCCCAGCTCCCTCAGCCTTTCCTCACACGGGAGATGCTCCACTCCCTTCAGCATCTTGGTGGCTGCGCTGGACTCTCTCCAGCAGTTCCCTGTCCTGCTGGAACTGAGGGGCCACAACTGGACACAATATTCCAGGTGTGGTCTCCCCAGGGCAGAGCAGAGGGGCAGGAGAACCTCTCTGACCTACTGACCACCCCCTTCTAACCCACCCCAGGTACCATTGGCTTCCTGGCCACAAGGGCCCAGTGCTGGCTCATGGTCACCCTGCTGTCCCCAGGTCCCTTTCCCTACACTGCTCTCCAATAGGTCACCTGTGCTCTCCCAGGGACTTTTTTTCTTAACTTTTCAGGATGCTCTTGTTCCTACTCAGATCTTTTAAAATAAAGAGAATCTCCTCTCGTTTCCTACTCGATCACCTTAAATCCAGGAATCATCAACCTAAGCCCTATACTAATACAAATATATATGACGAGTATGCAGTGACCTACCCTCAAGCTTTAGCAGAGGAGCATGCGGATTGTCAGTCACAAATGGGTTTTGATATTTTCTTTTCTATCTTTCTTATGCAGAAGGAGGATCAATAGGGTTTGCTGGCGGCGAGACAGAGGGGATGTTTCTTTTATTTAGTTGCATTTTCTAAATGACTACAGATGTTCAAGTGAAGGAAGAACACAATTGTACCCCAGCAGCGGATCACACCAAACGTGATCCTAGAAGGTGCAAGAACCGATCAGCATTGAACAAGGCACGTTTTATAAAAACGCGAGGTCAGAAAGCACTTTGCAGTTGTAACAGGGTGTTGCTCTCACCTCTGACTGTGCAGGGGGAAAAACCCCTGGCCCGGGAGGAAAACGCACAAAAACCTATTTATCCTCAAGGGCAGCTTTACTGGCACTGAATTAGAGGAAAGGAATATTACTGAATAAATGCACCACTTGTCCTCCAGAGCCCCACATCTAAAGTCTACAAATCAAGTGTGTTTTTAGAATCTGAAGCTTGTAAAGGTGGGACACGGGCCCTGTGTGCTGGGGTCGCATTGCTCCATCCTGTGCTGGAACCTCAGTCCATTGCGGCCTCTCATCCCAAATATTTGCCAGTATCAGATCCACGGGAACTGCGGGTACCCAGGATTTCCTTTGCAGAGGGATCACGGGCTTCACTGCCCATTAAGAACATCAATATGTCATCTATTCTAAACTCCTTTGAATTTCACTCTTATCTTACCCTTGAGCCTTGCAATGATCAGTCCCAGTCCTGTCTTCCCCACAGGGAGTCGGGCAGCAATAGGAAAAAAGCCTCCGCTTCTTTCCCAAAAGCTTTTCTGCAGATATAAAGACATTCTTCTTTTCCCTGTACAAATTATACCTCGGGATCCCTCTGCCCTGCAAGATTTGAGGAAATCACAGATTTTTATAGTGTGCACTGGTGGGCAACACATGAAACACTCATTCCTAAAAATACTAGTCTTGTATAGTCTGGATTAGCTCTGAGAAAAATACTTCTTATAATTTCACATTAAAAGAAATGTTAGGCTTCTCCAAATATATCTTAGTCCGTGGATACTAACTAGATCTACTAGGGCTATAAATACACTGCAGCGCAAGAAAATAATTTAACCCTTATCTTGCACAGAGTTCAATAGTTGGAGGAACTGGAGGAGTAAAACAAAAGCAGCAGGGTTGTTATCACTGGTTTACAACTGGTTGAGAAGGTACATCCAACACTCAGCATTCAGTTCCTCAAGCTGGAAATTTCCATTTATATGTAACAGACAAACAAAGAAGCGTAAAAAGCGGTGAAATGTCCGCGAAGCCTTCATTTGTAACAAATCCTGGTATTTAGATACTGGAAGGAATCAGAAAGGCAGCTGGAAGAAAAAGAGATGGAGCTGCTGACAGGTGAGCAGGGAGTTTAGCAGGAGCTGGTTACGACTCTGGGTCACTCATCTTACCAACTCCTGGCCAAACAGGCGCAATATTGGCTGGCAAATTCTCAGCAAGATTTAGGAGCCTAAATCTAATTGTAGAGGGAATAATGCACCAAGGATTTTCCAAATCCATAGGCGCCCTTGTACACTTGAAACAGAGAGAGTTTGCAGCTCCACAAGGGCTGCAAGCAGTTCCAACCCCTGCCTGTAACAACTAAAGTAATAAAAACCCCATTTCTTACCTCCCAGGAAAGTCCAGAATGGCTACATAGTCATATCTTAATAGACAGGAAAAAAGACCCGTTTTAGTTCATTTATAACACTCATGTTCATATAAATGCTATTCAAGATTCTTCCAATACAGGCATGGGAATTAAAATCAAATAGCGATAAACAACTCTTGTAAAAATGTTTCCATTTCTCCCTCAAGCGTGTTTTCGTGTTTTGTCAACAAAGCAAAACAATGATTAGAACATTCCCATTCAAAAGGAAATAGATAAACAACTATTTATTTGACTGCATTGTATTTAGACAGCTTGTACATTTCTTAACCCCACTGTTTTTGTTCTCATCAAAAAGGATAAAGGGACAGAATATAATCCACTCAAAACAGCAGTCCAGTATTTTGAGATACATTTGATATTTTCACAGATGCCCACCTGATACCTGAACTCCGATACAGGTTGCCATGTTCATACAAGACCTGGAACTCTTAACATCGCACTCGCTTTCAGCAATTTCTTGCAGTGCCCTGAAAAATTGGTTGCGACACACTATGCAACGCCAATTCCACTTTGCCGACTTTTCTTGAAGGTGATGAACCTGATCGTTTCTTAAAAAAAAAGACAATATAATGCAAACATCCATACCAACACATCAGCCCAGAGCAACAGTCGGGCAAAGTTAAACATAAAAGTGATCAACTCCTTCGCTCGATTTGTCAATGCAAAAGGTGAGAGGGGGGAGAGGACTGTGTTTTAGCAACAGACAGGAGAAACGACCCACTTTTCACGCTGGGTTTTGAAAACCTGCTTTCACCTCTTTGCAAATTCAGAACTTCCCACTTGATACTCGAACCCCAAGCAACACAGAGAACTGATCAGTTTCTTTTCATACGATCCAACACATACAGCTTCAGTATCTTCGGTTGTGAACCGCGTGTTCCGCCGCAGCCATAGCAGAACCTTTTGGGCAATGTGCTTTCTATAAAGGAAACAGGCACCTATTTTGCGCAGTTTTCAAAGCGTGCGCGGTGACGACCGCTCCTCACAATGAACAGACAGAATTGTGTTGGAAGTTTGCTCAGGAAATACATTTTGGCAGCACCTTTATGAAAAGCCATTCTGGCCGACTTCGAAGTCGGTTTGTGAATCCGAAGACACCCACGGCTTAAATATTAATGTATAGAAAACTTGCCTGTCTGGCTTTGCAGTTTTTAAACATCAGCGGATGCAGTTTGGGATACAGGTCCCACAGCTGTTAACAAGGTACGAAACCTCCCCGATCTGTCTCCTTAGTTCAACTGAGCCAGAGCAACCACCACCTCCTGCACTTGGAGAAACCTGCTCTGATCCATTGAATATTATCAATATTTAAGCCTTAACGATGAACCAAACCTCCTGAAAAGCTGCCCAGAGAATCTGGTAGAGCTGAAGGGTCAGGATAATCCAAACAAATGGCTCAGGTGCGTCACAAGGCAATAGCGGCTTCACTCCCAATGTGTTCTGTGAATAACAGACTCCAGTTTATAGCACTTTGATTCGGGCACTGTGTTAAATACATAAAGAAAAGCCAGAAGGGCCAATTTCCACTCCAAATCTTTCTTTTCAAATACAACTCGTGGTTTGTACGCGGTAAGAAACGCCCGTCACCACGTCTGCGCAAAATAAGGCTTTCCTTTAATCCAGTCTTCCTGCACAGGGCTCTTTTCTACATGTTACTGGAGGTAGGGGGTTTCTTGGGTTTGTTTTTAAATGTAAAGTAATTAGCAAAAGAAAAGACTCAAATCAACCTCTAAACAAACAAAAGAAAGTGTAGTAAGGCAAATCTGAAGATTATGCTCAGCTACAGAAGAGCAGATCCACTGAGTTCATCCTTTTCACAGATTACAAGTCAACTAATAACCTTTTTTCCAAAGTGAAAATAAAACCCCGACTGATTCATAGAACTGGGCTCTATGATCACGTTGAACAAGAAAATCTAGATGTTGGAGTTACTGAAAAAATATTGATGGGTAAAACCTTTGTGAGCCCAATTAAAGGGGAAAATATAGAGAAAAACAAAGCAAGAGTGAACATGAGAAAGAGAGAGAAAAGTCCTTCCCCACTGCTTTGATTTTAGAGGGAAAAAAATCCCCCAATAATTTAGCTCATGTAAGTTTAGAGAAAATGAGAGCAGCTAAAAATGGATACAATACACCTTGAAATTTATTTCCAAGACCAAGAACCAAAGATTGAAGCATTTTAGAACACTGAAGCAAAGCAATCTGAAAAAAAATTGTTCCAACTATCTTAAAATAGCTGTTTCTCAGAGCTTCTAGCAATAATTTTGATTAAATAGAATCATACCAATTTACATTAATTTGCTATATCTTCTTTTTGTTTTTAAAGTCCCTCACTCTTTGAATGAAAAAAGTGCATCCGAAACCAGCAGAGAATGACTGGTGGCATCAGGTTCTCTTTTAGCAGCTACTCAAGGTTTTCAAAATAGCTTACACTTCTTGCTATAAGAAAAGAAGGGCCCTGCGAACCCTCGTTTGGGAGAAGTATTCCAAATCATAAAAATCTGAAATAATTTATTATCAAATCCAGAATTTAAATAAAAGCCGAAATTTTCTCGCAAAGACAATTGAAGAGAGTAAAAGAATAAAAGCATGCACTCCAAACTTAGAGGTGAAGACAAATATACTTATCTATACAGGCACTGGCAGACGCAATTTAATTGTTACTGTTACTCGTTGTAACACACACCCCACCCTACAATACATTTTTTTCATTCACTAATCACTGAGGTACCAATATTTAAGAATGGAAAATTCAATATTGAAAAATAAAACCTAAAATTGAAGCCTTTTTTTTTTCCTTTTCCAGAAAACTATGGCAATTTTTGTATGAAATGTTAGTATACTTATAGAATTTTTACAATCTACATTGGCTTTTTTGTTTTTCTGGAACCAAAAGTCGCGCTCCGCATACAGGTTCTTCGATAAAATGTTCACTGTGTATGTAGTACAGTCAGTAGACTTGCAAATGAATGAACATATCTTGGCTATCAACTGGCACATCTCGCTGGTACCAAAAGAACTCCAAGTTTGAAACCAATCGGGTTTAATTCTGACAAATAATGCGCCATGCCAAAGTGCAACAAATATGTGCGACACTCAATGAGACACTGACAGATTAAAGAGCTGCATGGAAATTACTAAGTCCACCTGCAAAGCAATTTTTGGACAAATTGCATTGCATGCAAAGGACAACTCTGCGCTGTTGGGACGTCAGTTGCTCGATGGGATGGTTTCTTTTAACGCAGCCATAGTTTAAGACGCAGTGCATCAACTCCATTTAAATAGTATCTGAACAGCCTCTTGTCTCGCACAAAACCAAGGTTTTCATAAAGTTTCAAAGCAGACTTATTTGTGATTTCTGTTTCCAATACAACCTTTAAGGAAAAAGCAAAAGAAAGAAGCGGATATTAGAAAGCAGTTGCAATTGCACGACTACCAAACCAATTAAAAGTTCTAATTTAAAGCTACACTTATTAACAATGAGTGGAACTATTTTTTTCTTATCCTCAGTCAAGCAACCCCTCTCCATTCCCACATTTAATAAAATATAGCAGTTAATCAACAATTGGAACTGTAAGCAACTTTCATTCATATCAAGATTTTAGTTCTCTGTGGTAAATAGGATTTCAACTCATTATCTAATAGCTAGGGTAAAAAAAACAAACCAAAACCCCAAACTCCCACCTCCCCCCAAAAAAAATCCTCCCCAAACCCAATCTACCAACCAGGTTAAGGTCCAAAACATACTTTGAATGAGCAACTGAACTTTTGCATGTCACAAGAACTTGGCACATGAGCTTTTCTTTAGCCATCGAATATCTTTGACCTCCAATTCGATAGATTTAGGCTTAGATACAAGCTTACCAATATTTGTGCTCAACCAAACTCAAATCAGGGAAGAAAAAGCAGCTTCTTCCACCTGTTTTAAGATCCCAGTTGTAGGAAGACCTGCTGTAAATAGCTCAGCCCAAACCCAAACGTAAATAGAGTCCAATTTAAGGAAAGACTCAAAATGATCCCAGAAGTTTCAAGCACAGGCAAAAAAACTACACTGGTGGAAGAAGTCAAATACAGAAACTTGTTTTGCCTCTTTACTCTTGTCCAACTCAATTATTTAAGGATTCTGCTATTAAGGACAGATGATGGTTGCGCAAGGCTGAACTACTCAGTTGACCAGACAATGTACGATCGTGTATTAAACAAGAACTGATGGACAACCAGTTGGACTTGATGATCCTGAGGGTCTCTTCCAACCAAAATGATACTATGATTCTAACTGCAGAAAGAGCATGGAATGAAAACGCAGCCGAAGCAATTTCTGCAGCAAACCAGTGATAGCTGCTGGTGTCAAGTCCACTAATGGCTATTTTAAACCAGCATTTGACGCCCATGTTGTGTAGTTAGACCAAAAAATAGTCATCTACCCCACTTCAAAACCCAGGACTCCCTTCTCTTCCAATAAAAAATAGTTAACATCGCCTTAAAACCAGGAACAAAATATTATTCTGTGTTTGTAGAGCAGTTTAAGTCAAAAGACAGAGGCAGTAGGGACTTACACTGGTCACCTTCAATAAGGTTTAAAAATCCATTTAATGTATATATTTGACCAGCACTTGAGTCTCAAGTTACTCTAACCACATTCCAACTGTTAATTCTCCCTGCACTTTTCAGTGTAAGGAAGTTGCACGAATAGTAAACCTGGGGCTAACAACTCAATGAACAACGTAAGACGTAGTCGTTCGTTTTCTGAAAACGAACTCGCGCATTAAAATATTAATAGTCAGAGTTCTTAAGTTACAGCAGGACAGTCTGTTGTACCCACTCACTTAGGACAAGCCTAATTCAATTCTTAGTCTTATGGTAAGAATCAGGTTGAATTTCTCTAGCTGGCACCACATCGGATACTACTACCCAGTCTTGTGACTTGATCAATTAGTCTCAATACGTGTAACTGGGAACTAATCAAAATAAGACTCCAGTAAGTGGGACTTTTAAGAGCTTTTCTTTAAGCAAGATGTAGAATCTGAAAAGAAATTGCAACTTTTCATTTAAAAATTTCCCTTGAAACCTTTAGGGTGATGTAAAGTGGGATATTTTGACCGCACTGGTAGATGTGACATCCATTAAAATATATAACTTATAGCAAATTATGGAAGTGCAATAGTTTTCCTGAAGAATGCTAATTTCTATGCAATTATACGCATTGTACAACTGTTTAATTCCAACTAACACCAAGCGTTCTGCCAAAGGGCAAATCTGACCCACGTAAATCCAGTGCAAGGGACTATTATTTGAACTCGGAACTACAAACGGCAGAGTGATATAACAAGTCTATATTCAACTGCAAGCTCGCACACCTCGCAATGCTAAAAGATTCCTGACAGATCACTGAATTTAAGGGAGTGGTTAAATGCTGAAATTCAGGTTTGTTGGAATCCCACTATCTGAACGACTGCCCGTCTTGAAAGCAAACGCAAGAGATTTGCTCTGGGATTCCTACGGAAAACTCAGCACAGTGAAACATAATTCCCTGATCTCAACAAGGAGCATTGATCTCAATGTGTCGAAAGATACATTTCTGTTGTCGAAAATGGAAACACGGTCATTTCTCACCCGAATTTCATTGTGAAGGATTTGTCCCTTCTGTTCTATGTCTCTTCTACTGAGCTCCAAACATTACATTTATTTCTGGTCTCACAGGGTCTATTTTGTCATACACACTTGCCTGTTAAGTTCTTTAATATTAAACACAATCACATCCTCCCCTGGAGACCAGCAAAGGTCTGATTGGATTTCACAGCATTTTCTGCAAAAGTTTCAATTTTCTGAAGGTGGCTGCTTTCTCTTATATCTTAAATTTCATAAAGCTAATATTTTATCTCAACTGTCTCATTTTAACTATGTTTAGAAGTAAGAACTCTGCTTCTAAAGCGAGAGCAGAGTGCAATGCTGCTTGTTATTACTTTTTGATACCTACCTTTTATTGCTAAATGGAAGAAAAATGGAGAGGTCGAGCTTTCTTGCTTCTTCATTTCAAACTCTGAATGAACTCAAGTTTAGCGACCACGTCACAGAATGAATAAAGCCAAATCAAATAAGCAAATGAATAAAGTTCTGTCTCAGAGGTTGCTATTCTTACTTGTAAGTCTGGCATATCAGACTCAAGTTACAGGTGTTTGTCCAGTGTCCCTTATCAGTTTAATGGCCTTAACTTTTAAAGGAAAGTAGTACCCAAAATGTAACACTTAATAATTCAGATAATCTGTAGATTAAGAAAAAGCTAACATATCCATAGCTTGATCACTTCGAATAGAATTACATAAAGTATAAATGGAATTTTTACAAGTGGGGTACAGAATTCAAATGTCACATCTACCAGTGTGGTCAAAATATCCCACTTTACATCACCCTAAAGGTTTCAAGGGAAATTTTTAATGAAAAGTTGCAATTTCTTTTCAGATTCTACATTTTGCTTAAAGAAAAGCTCTTAAAAGTCCCACTTACTGGAGTCTTATTTTGACTAGTTCCTAGTTACACGGTACATTATTTCAGTAATATGAAGTGAATGATTTGTATGCAGATTACTTAGAGTCATTTGTTACAGATGGAAACCCTACGTATGAATGAACAACTGCTCCGTTCTCGCTGCAATTAAGGGATGTACCAGTTGCACATGAAAGACTTAAGCAGGACCATTTTTGAAAAATAAAACCTAAATAAATGTACAAAAAGCAGCCAGATGCCCAGCTTGCTGAAGTTAGCACATACTTTCCTTTTTACGCTGGAACAATAATATCTTTAAGACTTTGGAGATGGGAGAAAAACTGTTCCCCCTTTATTTATTTCCATAGTTTACATTTTTTTAATGCAACCAACCCATAAAGTTATTCTAGATCATTGTGACCTATTGGAAACTCAGGCCATTATAATCTTGAAAACCTTCAGTTCACTACCGCAAATATTAGAATTCATTAATATCCAAGTCCTTTCTTTAGGCTTGAAGGTTATTTCTAGTTTAACCACCCATCCCCCAAATCAGATCACTTCCCTCATTTCTACTCTAACACAGGCCATGGTTAAACTATCTTACAGGCAAAATAACCAATGAACACCCAAAAACACATCCTTAATCACTAAAATATTGCAGCATAATTCAAAATGCCAGCACATCAGCAGTGATTTTTCAAGGTTTTCATCTATGGTGTTGTATAAATCCTATATTCTTCAGGACTCAATGTTGATACCTCAAAAGTCCAATCTATATGACTTTGAAATGCAATACACTAAACAAAGCATTTATCAGATTATATGCCACAAGTTATTAAAATTAAGTACATTTACTGCATCTCTTCCATAATTAGATTGAAGGGAAGAGTTTCCAAGCAGCCTTTGGAAATCTTTCATGACGCCCACAGCTGCATATTCACGTTCTTAATCCTGTTCCAAGCAAGTTGCAGAAAACACTGTATTTTTGAATTGCAGTTAATCTTATATCATCAAGTAGCAGCATCTTCCTATTTTCACCATGCTTCTGATTTCATGATGGGATGTAGAAAAACATCTTAAGAGCAGCAGAGATTATTAAGCTATTTACACACCTCACAAAGACAAATTACTGTGATGTGCTATTTCATGTTTGATCAGACAGAAACTGTCCTCACAACTGGTGTAAAAACTGGTGAGGCCAAGTGTCTTGGCTCTGTCAGAGTTTTTAATGGGTGGCTAGTTGGATTTTTCAGGTTCTGGTCATGACTGAGAACTCAACAATCCACCATGAGGTACAAGTGACCAACATCATTATTTTGTACCACGTACAGCTGGAAGAAACATACACTTGGTGGCAAAAAAAACATTAAAAAATTGGCTATTCAGCTATGGATAACCTGTATGTGAAAAAGAGCATAAATATATCAAATCAGTGTGAGGAAGCCTGTGCTGATCAGTGTCGGAAGTCAGAAATATGCTCTGCTTATGCTCTATGTTGCCGAGGTATAATAAGCTCCCATTTCCAAATTTTGTGCCAGCACAAGTCTCAGCCAATGCAAGAGCCCCCAAGAGGGAGAGGATAATTAGTTCAGAATCATCAGCCCACAGATTTCCAAAGCGGAGCTGCAACGTGCCCGTACCCGTCCAGCACACGCTTCAAGAAGCTGGAACTGTAGCACCTTCCATTAAAGGGGGACAGGCTGGAAAATGCTGCCTGCACTTGGTGCAAAGCATTTATACAGCACCATAGATGAAAATCTGTGACTAAAACCTCCTGAGGTCCCACTGCAGATTAGCTTGCAATCCTTATCATTTATTTCATTTTTACAAAGGGAAAAAAAAACAGCAAGGACTTTAGAACTAATAATACAGTGGTAGGGGAAAAAAAAAAGCCACAAAAGAGATCGCTTGGCATATATCTGTTGGAAAGCCCAATTCAGAAATGAAGTTACGTGAGAAGTGGTACAGAATAATACCTAATCGCTCATAAATCTGATGGTAATTACTCTGGTAGCCTGAGTAGAAATAGCCAGTTGTAGTAGTGATTCTCTAACAACAGTAGGCGATTCACTTCTCTGCATGTCAATTCTCCAGCTGCGATGTGAACAGTGTGATACCATTCCTCAATTATTTCTTAATTTCTAAAAAACTTTGAATACTCTAGCAATGGCAAATGAATTCAAGAGCACAGTGGAACGCAATGGAAAAAAGAAAAACAAGCAAACCCCCTTTTCTTGATTGTTTCAGTGTAGGAAGTAGTAAAACAGATTACAGCAAAGCACATTACATACAATCATAGAAGCAACAAGACAAAACAAAGAACTTAAAGAATCACAGAACATATCAGATTGCACTATATTGCCTGAGTGCAACATAAATTAGAGAGAGAAAAAGAAATACATCAATAAACAGAGGCGTGAAGGAATCTGAAGGGAAGAATAACTATCTCAAGCAATGAATGAAGTCAGAACACATGCAAGGATGCTGCAAGAGGCACAACACAAGTGGAAAAATTAACAGAGTACGTGCCACAAGTCCTGCAACAAAAATTGAAGTTTTGCTTAAGAAACTTGGCCACACAGCAGTGGGACAATTAAGGGAGCAGTTGAAACAAGGTAATAGAGAGATGAAAGGATCATTAACTATGACACACTGAAATGACACAATGCTCACACAGCAGGAACGAACTAACCATTGCTTTGTAGCACGCAGATGAAAGTTAATGGGAGAGATAAGCAGATTAAGGAGCATGGATGGAGGGAGAGCTCCTCACAAGTTAAACAGCACATAAAGATAGTTGCTTTATATACACAAAAAAACAAAGTAGGGACTGTAATCTGGTAAAAGGGAACACTAATAATACAACGCAGAGAAAGTTTGACAGTGATTCAGTCAACTTTCCTTCCAAGTTTTGGTTGACGTGTGAGATTATTTGAGTTCTGTTAGTGCTACGTAACACAGCTCCGCGCTGTCGGAACAGCCTGATGACTTGCTGTGATAAAACCGCATTCTGCAGCACTACAGCACGAACCGTTCCAGTATCTCTGTGCATTCTGAAAGCACAGAAGTGTTACACATGACATGCAAGTTATACTGGTCAGCAGCACCTTCAGCTAGAGTCTCAGGAGGAAAACGCGCCTGTGACCAAGGCTGGGACAGCTTCGCAAAATATAACAAAACTTGAATTTAAGAACTTAGACTGAACCTAGAAAATCCTTCTCCTACTTGCGCCATGTGTTTTCCTGAGGTTTTCTTTTTATAATAAAAAAAAATAGCTTCTTACCAACACACTCTCCACCTAGGAATAAAAAAGTCTTGTAGAAGAAAACCCTGTGAAATGAATCCACATATAGGAGAATGCAAAGCATTTACATTACGGAAGATTATTATTATAAAATCTTACCTCATCACAATCTCCTTCAACCATAGCATAAATAGCTTTCTTAACCAAGTTTGTACCTGAAATATAGATTTCAGTGTCAGAGTTGCAATGCAAAAGATGCTGGTTTATATATGACTAACATGTGCTACCTACATGATATGATGAGAAGGGAAAAGAGGAGAAGGGAAAAGAGGAGAAGGGAAAAGAGGAGAAGGGAAAAGAGGAGAAGGGAAAAGAGGAGAAGGGAAAAGAGGAGAAGGGAAAAGAGGAGAAGGGAAAAGAGGAGAAGGGAAAAGAGGAGAAGGGAAAAGAGGAGAAGGGAAAAGAGGAGAAGGGAAAAGAGGAGAAGGGAAAAGAGGAGAAGGGAAAAGAGGAGAAGGGAAAAGAGGAGAAGGGAAAAGAGGAGAAGGGAAAAGAGGAGAAGGGAAAAGAGGAGAAGGGAAAAGAGGAGAAGGGAAAAGAGGAGAAGGGAAAAGAGGAGAAGGGAAAAGAGGAGAAGGGAAAAGAGGAGAAGGGAAAAGAGGAGAAGGGAAAAGAGGAGAAGGGAAAAGAGGAGAAGGGAAAAGAGGAGAAGGGAAAAGAGGAGAAGGGAAAAGAGGAGAAGGGAAAAGAGGAGAAGGGAAAAGAGGAGAAGGGAAAAGAGGAGAAGGGAAAAGAGGAGAAGGGAAAAGAGGAGAAGGGAAAAGAGGAGAAGGGAAAAGAGGAGAAGGGAAAAGAGGAGAAGGGAAAAGAGGAGAAGGGAAAAGAGGAGAAGGGAAAAGAGGAGAAGGGAAAAGAGGAGAAGGGAAAAGAGGAGAAGGGAAAAGAGGAGAAGGGAAAAGAGGAGAAGGGAAAAGAGGAGAAGGGAAAAGAGGAGAAGGGAAAAGAGGAGAAGGGAAAAGAGGAGAAGGGAAGTTGCAGTCAAGTTGCAGTCAAGTTGCAGTCAAGTTGCAGTCAAGTTGCAGTCTCAAGCTTGAATGTTAAAATAATCCATAAAGTAATCCAGAGACTCAGCTTGAGCGCAAAATTCTTCTAACACAAGGATATTAGAAACAGGCTTCTATGTTTAACATAGTGTTATATATAGCCTTCCAAGATGTGATTCATTCCTTTTTGTTGCATTTAAAGTCAAAATTCGCTGGCACGTACTTGAAGGACATTCATCTTCCAAGGGAATTTCCTCTTACTAAAACAAATTCTTCTATTAGTAACAGAACTTATGAAACCACTTTTCTTGGGGCTCACTCCCATTTGGATTTGCTAGTATCTAATAATATGGTTGAAGCCCATCCCTTCCCCTCAGCCAAGCATTAATTTAATTCTTTATCATTGTTTTCCATCTATTTCACAACAGTTCTACAAATGTAATATCCCTACCTGTCTGTAGAATTGGGGTGAAATCGAAAGTTGATTTCAAAGTTATTAGTGGAAAAAACTGCTGTTCAATGAAATTGCATAAATCTCACTTCCATAAGAAAGCTAAGGAAAAGGAAAAAAAACCCCAAGGAATCTAGAGAATGTTTTAAAGTAGTCTCAAAACTTTAATCAATTAAGATTTTCATTGAACATATGACAAAAGTGTACTACATTTAAAACAAATCTTCAGATTAACAGCACGCTTTGAGAAACAGCAAGGTGGCAAGCGTAGGAAAAAGTCAACATACATAACGCTAAAGTAAGCAATGCTTTACATATAAATTCTATTTATATAATTCTAAAATAATATACTGACTAAAGCAAGGGGAAAATCTTGCAGAGATCTTCATAATAACATCACCAGTTCTTATTTACTTATGAATCCAAACACCTGCAATTAAATTATGGCAGTCTCCTTCGTGACTCAGCTAAAAGGGAAGGAGACACAGGGATTTCTCAGTATCCTCTTCCCTCTGCTCCACTTCAGAAACCAACAACGGCTTTTGAACTGCACTGAAGAACGAAAAGAAATCTGCACATGCTTCAAGAATCATGATAATGGGTAGTGCTTCGAGTTTTTTTGAGTTTAGGGTGTTTTTTTGAAGAGCAGAACAAAGGCAATGGTACCATTCTGCATCGTATCACCGTATTTTTCCATTGCAAGGAATTTTCTGTCTTTAATCACAAAAGTATGACCTGTTCGGTGGGAATGAGCAATGAAGCACATTTCTAACCTTCAAAGTTCACTTCTACGTTTTAAGTTAAAAAGGTTCTAAAATGTCATCTCACAATAACCAACAATCAAAAAAATCAAGTTACATTAGAATAGATCTTTAATTAAGCCAACTAGGATAACTAGTGTTGGAATTAAATTCCTTCATGAGGGCAAAAATGATCAATGAGAGAGGGGAAAAATGATCAATGAGGGAGGGGAAAAATGATCAATGAGGGAGGGGAAAAATGATCAATGAGGGAGGGGAAAAATGATCAATGAGGGAGGGCAAACTCCCTGCCAAGACCATTTCTTTTATTATATAACTCCCCAACAAAACAGATCTCCATTTCAGTCGTTCAAGTAGCAACACACAACTATTTTTCTTCTCTTATTAATACAACAGTGAGCTACATACATTCTCCCCAATGGGCAATATATGCATAATTGATATGGGAAAGCCAGGGGCTAAGTTGACTGAAAGGAGACAGACTGAACACAACACAGAAATATAGTGTTGAGGGCACAAATAAGAATGCAAAGCAATTCCCACTGTGGTTGTCTGAGAGTGGTAATAGGCAGAAGCAAGGGGCTGCTGACTGCCTTTCTTCTTAGCTTTATCTTATCCCAGGTGTAAACCTCATAGGGCATTTCGGGTTATTCTAACACAAGAAAAAAGGCCACTGGGGAGCTTGTATGATTGAGTAATGCAGGGATGACAGAAAAACCACCACATCTGGAAGTCTGCTTTTGCTGAAATCTTTATGACAGCTACAGTTATCCCAACTATAGGACTGAAGTAGGAAATAACAAAAAAAAGGCTATTCTTACCAATTCCTTTTCTTCTGTATTTGGAATCCACTGCTAACATGGCTATATAACCTCTGCGGAACATCTTTTTGTGCATATCCAGCTTGCAGACGATGGCACCTACACACTCCTCACCTACCATGGCCTTAAAGACAAACATACACGTACGCATTCTCAGTTTGTGATCTCCAGTGCTACCAAAAAGCAGTAAACCAGTTCATTTTAACTGAAACAGCCACATAAAATTTGTTTGCATAAAAGCTATAATAAACCCCAACTAAATAATTTTTTAAAACTTATCCAGAAGTATAAATAACATTAAAGGACTCTTATTTCTTTATTACATTCAAATAAAGTTACAGTCAATTAACAATCAATGAATTGTTCTGGAGAGAATCACAGTGCTATTCCATGAAGTCTACAGGTGTGTGATAGGGGAAAAAAAAAGGTTAAGGCATAAATCACCTTTTTAAAAAGTCCATTTCTGTTTTATACTGATCTGAATTTTCATGTACAAGGGCTATGGTAGATAACATGCTTAATTCTTGCCTGGTTTTAATGTCAAGGCCACAATGGATCAGAGAAAAATGTTGCTGTGTTTCATCTTTAGAAACTGTCATTTTCAGCCACATGACACCCAAAGAACAAACAAAAAAGCACACACTTAATTTCACACATTTTAAGTGTTCGGAGATTCCATTTGTTAAGAGCTATGCACTGATAGTTAATCCCAACGGCACCGTCACAAAAAGTGTGGTCAAGGAGATGTAGTTATTCTGGAATGTTAAGGAAAAGAAAATAACTCCCCCCCAACCACTTATCGAACTACTTGCACAACTATTCCGTTCACCAAAATTTTACCATGAAATATATCAGAGAAAGACTGTAAGAAAAACTAAGTCATATGTTAACTGAAGGATTAGGCAGCGTGAGGGATTAATGACATTATAACCTGCAGCACTAACACTGAATAACGCTGCAGAGTAGGACAGCATCCACAGGCAAAATGAAACACTACTCATTCAGGAAAGACTGACAGAGATAAAAAGAAACTCTTAATTGTACATATGGGTGTATAAGTGGATCCACGGACTTTGACAGACCTGTATCTGTAGGGGGAAACCAGCTTTCGGCTCAAGTGCAGCAGCTAAACCGGGACTACAGCACATGATTGGCACAAGCATGTGCTGGCACAAGCGCTTCGGGATAATCCAAATTTACAGCAGGAAAACACGACAAATGAAAAGGACTCGGCAAAGCCGGGATCTCTAATGTCTATGGTATAGACTCTATAGTCTCCAACCATCTAAACATTTTTGTGCACAGCTTGTAGGCTAAAGCTCAACGGACAGAAGGTTCGTTCATGCAGATGGTAACACAGGCACAGACCCACAGGTTTTTTGTCTTAAAAAGAATGTCTTCTAGCATTTCTACCTGGAAGGTGGGTTCTTAACCACGTAGCTGTATCAAAGGTGAAAACGAAGCAGCCCAAAATATACGTGCTGCAGTTCCAAAGCTCCATGACACAGCATGATCCTAACACCATTTCTAATGTAGTTTAAGCTCATCAGGCAAATAGAATTATTGCAAATTTTTTATTTGGCAGGAAAATACATGTTTTAGCAGTATCCGAGAACAACTCTGAACAATCTAAACAAGCATTTCTTAAAAACTGTAGCATGACTGAAATACACAGCCTCTAAGCAGTCTTTCATTTGGTTTAAAATACAGTTTATTCCCTAGAAAAGCTGTACTTATACTAAAACTGTGTATGCAAAGAGTCAGCTCAAGGCAAGTTTTGTGTCTCGGCTCAGACCTGAGAAAACCGGGGAGTTAAATAAAGAGTATCAGCAGACAGACTGTTCATAACACTGCTATAATTATGCAGAGTACCTAGATGTAATCTTATACCTCACTAAAAAAAAAAAGCACACTACAAACTAGCACGTTAGAGTTTTGCTTTGCCCTGAAGTGAACACGTGCAAATTGTTGATCGTAACAGTCATGTGGGGAATTTTTAAGATATATTTTTTACTAACGTCAAGAGAGTGACATTCTAGACACTGCATATCTGTGTCTGTTCTCATTTGGGGCACTTTTCAGAAAAGCTGTGTTCATGAATCATAGATTTAAAGCGCTAAAAGAACAGTAAAAAATTTTGTTTCGGTGATCAAAGCAGCAAATACCCACTGGTTTTACCACTTATAGCCAGAGAGCTGAATAAAGTATGACTTTGTAACCGGTTTCCCAAACACGTGAATCTATTTCTCTGTCTTTAGGCCGGTAAATATGCCAGTTAATCTATGTTTTTTCCACTTACTGAGGGAGTGCTGCATTATTTCCGCCTCAATTTGAGGTTTTTTGTTGCCTTTCCTCTCCTTTCTCCTTCTTTCCAACCTTACCTAGAGCCAGAAATGAACTTAAAATGTGATGTAAAACTTCATAATTTAATTCCCTGGAGAAGGTTAAAGTATTTAAATAAAACCAAACCAGACTGAAATACAGAGAGTGGGGAGGAAAGAGAAGAAGCCACAGAACACCACTCATGAAAAGTCAATCATGGGCCAAATTTTCTTTTCAGGTATACGGATTACTTCTAAACATACATGAGTTTCTACAAACAGAATTCAGCCCAAGTTACTATTACATATTATAAACCCCACAGAATACTCTTAAATTTACTTCAATCGTAAGTCATTAGTAGGATTTACATATATGAATTCAAATCCAATATTTGCATCAACTTTGTTCTTATGAATAAGTTTAAATGTTTAAAAGAAACTAGATTTTAATATCTTTGTATTGCAACCATGTATTCCTAGAAATGGCTGTAAATCAGCAAGAACATTACTTTTCACAAAATTAAACAATTGCCATTAACTTCAATAGCAAAGACAGCATTAAGTCTGTCACCCACAGTCCAAGCATTCTAGGACATTTGTTCCCATTTAAAGAAGATTAAAACAACCAACCAGCCTTGAAAGAGAAATATTTTGTGATTCAAATGCAGTAGAACCTGCGCTACCACAACACAACTTCCCTTCTGCACATGCACTAAAATCCATCCCGAAGCATCACAGAAACAGCTCTGCACGAATCCTTCAGCTCACATTTAGCGAATGCCATTAGAGGATACATTTAGGCTAATGGTTTTAACCTAAAGTCTGGCAATTCAGTCAAGAGCTCTTTACGACACTGGGCAAATCACTAAGTCGCTCTGTTTCCACTCGATGAAACTGGACACCAGTAATTCCCTCCCGTACAAGGGCATTGCTAGAATAACTACACTGGTTGTTTTTACATACTCGGATGCTGCAATAACCGAAGTTTTCACAAAGCCTCTGACAGCGAGAAGCAGCACAGCAAGCCGGTATCTGAAACCACAATTGTACCTAAGAGGAAACTGGAATGCAAGGAGAGTTTGCAAATTGGGAGAGAGAATTTCTTCCTAGGTCTGCCATGAGGCTAAGGAGACTTCCCAACCAATTTCCTAATTTTTCTGGTTCTTCTTTTATTCCCCAAGGTTTCCACAACTGAAAAACAGGGGTGATGCCTTACAAGTCTTAATTTCAACAGGAAGGATGCTCAGACTCTTGAATAAAATCCAATGGGAAAAAAAAGGCAAAGCATTAATATAAAACAAGATCTTAACTGCAGTCATTTAGGATTCACAACACATCTAAAACTACTCACAAGGAGTTAATGGGTTATTTTTAAACTTGTGAAAATTTAAATTATAAATGCTGCTATAGCTAGTAGCAAAGTTAAGAACCCAATAAAAGCACAGATTTTCCAGATTTTTCTTAAAAGGCAGCTGAGTGCTACGGTATTATGAATTACAGGAGAGGTTACAAAACCCAGCCCGAACTCTGCTTTTATTATGTCCTGTCTTATCCAAACTTTGACACAGAGCAAGGTTTCCTAAGCTCACCTCTCCCACGCTAAAGTATTTTGAAAACAATTTTCGGAAATAATTAATGTATCAGTTCTAAATGGAAGCTTTAGAACTTGAACACCGCTAAGACCAGAAGCCATGAAAACACTTTAAAAGGAAGCTTCAACTTTGACAATGCATTTACAATCCATACGAGGACATAGCTGTAGTGATGCTTAAAAGTGCTTCCCATAAAAGAGCCCTTTCCCTTGTCATTTTTTTGACAGATGAGTGGTTATCGTAAGTCATTTGAAGAGGAATTGGACTGAGAGAGCGCCTGGGAATAAGTACAAACCAGGCATTTACGGGGCATCCACAGCCAGCACACAGTGCGAACCTGCCCTGCCAAAGACAGGTAAAACCTGAGTCTAAGCAGAGAGTTGCAGTTTATGGAGGAGGAGGTTATTACCTTGCAACAGCTCGGTTGCTGGAGTGTAACACATCAGAACTGATCAGGTGTTCTCAACTTGTTACCCCTAGATTCAGGAAGACAGTTACATGGATACATTTGACTCTAGTTTTGAACATTCCCAGTACCTCCAGGTTCATTTAAAGCGGAATATGAACTACTTTTTTGAGCATACAGATAGGATGTGGTTTCATACAGTGACTAGTTCGGGTTGGTCCGATGGCTTCCCTCCTGCTGGGCATTCTCACCTCTTCCCTTGTACCAACACCTGTGATATTCTACTGTGAATATATGTGGAGCCCTAAACCAACAAAAGCCTGACCCTAAAACATATACATACATACACACACTTTTAAATATATGGTGGTGGTGGGAGGGCTACCTTAGCTTCCTAAATCAGAGAAATGCAATAGGTTAGCAAAGCCAGGAAGAGGGAGATGAACAAAAAGGAAAAGCAAGGAGTCTTTTGGATCACACTTGCCCTGAGAGCACTGGTGCACACTTGGGAAAGCTAAGCCAAAACTCAGCAAGTTTCAAACCCGCGAGATAATCATTGACCCGAACAATCTTAATAACGTCCCCAGGAAACAGTTCTGCATTGTCAGGTATGCAAAATGCTAGACAGCAAAAATATGGTGTTTTAAGATGGATGATTGAATAAATATTAGCAAAGGACAGTTGCCAATCACATATGGAAAATACACATCCCACGTTCAATTTAAATGGTGTTAGTACCTTCCCCTCGCATGTGGAGAAAGGGAAAGGAGCCCATGACAGTGCAACGAAGACAGCTGAATATGCACTGGAAGATTTTAAAAAATGATGCCAACATTCTGTAAAGGAATTGATTGAACCCCTAGAGGTATTTTTTTCAAATACAATTGAATTGCAGACTAACCTCTCTCTTCAAGACCAATCAAACCAAAACCTGAAACCAGATGGGTGTGAGGCCACAAGGTATCAAAGGCAAATAATTCTGTGAGATCAGGTGCTATGCTGCTGTTCACCATCCTGACACTGTTCTTGCTAATTGGAATATGCAGTCCCTGACTGAAGATAAATATTTCAAAGAGACTTATTAGACAGAAGTAGTTCAGGAATCCATTAACTGCAGGAACAAATTAAATTTTATAGAACACAAAGTCTTCAAGACAACCCCTAAAAAACAAGCCTTACAAATACTAAAACGAGTCATAAAAACACCATCAAATTTGACTCAACATACTGCAAAAGCTTGAAATTATTAAGTAGATAACAATTTGCTAACAGCTTTAGACATTCATAGCCATATATTCTTCTCTATGGTTTTATGTACTTTACATTGTGCCACCCTTCAAAAATAATGGCAAATACACAGAGTTCAGGTGAAGTTTTGTTGATTCTTCAAGGCTACTAAAAAAAAGAAGCTGTCATTACAAAATAAGCTTAAGACACTTTCTTTTCCTTGAGTCATATCTTATTCTTTGAATGCACTTATTAGAAATCATCTGATTGAGTGCTCTGTCAAACAACTTGCTATTGCTCTTTTCCTAACAAAATTTCCCTGGTTATTCCTGGACAAAAAAAGCCCAACAAACACAACATTTAAAGTCTAAACAGATGCACTGTGATCTAACAGTATCCAACATTACCAGCAATACACTTGATGCTGAAAGGATGGACATTTGTAGTTCACAAGCACTTCTTTTCAATATGAGGTGAATCGGTCGCATGCACAGCTCAGGGCTTGAAAAATACCATTCTGCTCCCATCAGCATCCTTATAATGGCAAACATGACTCTGTATTGAACAATGTTTTCAAATATTTTCATATTTCTATTTTGTTCCAGAAGTTAATGCTTTGCTCAACTTCGTATAATCCTACTGTATTCCCTTTGTGGGGTTTTAAGAAGCACAGTTCTGAAAATCCTCCTATAAATCACATAAATCCTGCCATAAATTATACCAGACCCTAAACCAAGAACATTCAGGAAGTTTATGGCCAGATGGATTCCATTAGTCTCACCTCCTGTACTCATATTCTATTGAAATTTTACAGAGACACTCCTGAATCGAAGGGTGTCTTGGCTCTGGCTAAATCACACCTTTCAGAGAGGTGTCCAGCCTTGACTAAAACACTGAGAGAGAAGAATTCATCATTTACCTTAACAAGGAAGTGCCACACACTCCCAGAAATGTTCTCTTTTGAGGATATCAGTTTTCCTGTGAGTAAATCAAACACAGCTAAGCTCACGCTATGCACGCACACCCCCCAGGCCAACTTACACTCAGTTTCTTCTATCTGTGGACAGATTAGCACCCTAAAAGCATCCTTTTCAAGCCAGACATAAGTTTTTCCATAAGTAGTGCTGAACGTTTAGAAAGACAGGGTGACACCTACATCAATCGTTCCAATAGTACAGTAGGACGAATACAAAACTGATCACACTATTAGCACAGCAAGAGAATCTAAGCAGCAAACACTATCACACCTGTAAGAAGAAATAGCTGTACTTGTCTTTTTCAAAGCTAGTAGATCAAAAAGTCTACAAAACCTTCAACTGTCTCTCCATGTATCACTTAACATTTATAAGCTAGCCATGAAGTCTCTTTTAAAACCATTGTGCAAGAATTACTAAGCACTCATAAGAAACTAGTGGGCTAAGAACACTCTTTTTTTAAATGCAAACCTAGGAATTGAGACAGAATGACAAAATGATCTACCAAAGGTCACAAAAGTCAATGTCAAACCCAAGATTAGAAGCCTTGAATTCCTGGATCCTAGCCCTGTGCTCAAACCTTTACCCCACCACTTAAAACATCAATTAATGAATGTAGGAACTTCAGTCGTATGCTTTACTTATACAACCACAGGTCACAAGGGAACTTCATTAGGAAGACAGGTACTTCCAAAACACCTTGGCCTTATCCACAAAAAAAATTATTAGAAGTATTTCCACAAATGTCAACCCTTTAATCCTCTCCTCCCCAGCCCCAAACCACTCCCAATTCTTGCCCTCCCTGGCCCCTCCGGCACTTACCAAAAAGCAAAGTTGTGGCCAGTTGTGGATAAAATACCTATATGTGTAAATGGAGTAGGGTTCAGACAGATCTTTGGTGATCAGTCTCATGATATCGGGCATCTGCAGCTCTGACTCATATCGGACGTATCGTATCGTTAGGTCCTCCTCGGGCTGAGAGTCCGTTCCCGAGCCTTTCAAACTGCAAGCTGCCTCTAAGGACCTGGAGAGCAGCAGCAGGGACTCCTCCTCCTCACCTCCTTCATCCCCATCCTCCTGCTCTTCCTCCTCCAAGCCAGTCCCTCCTGCCAGTCCATTGCGGGCTGCAGTCTTAGCAGCAGTTGTAGTTGTGGCAGCAGGCTGGCTCCTGTCCCCTGTTGCTGCTGCTGGGGGAGAAGGAGGAGGAGAGGGTGCAGTCCTTCCCTGGGGAGGGAGGTGGTTGCTAAGGGGGGACGAGCACGGTGCTGTGGTCGGGGGCGAGGACTGCTGCTGCTGTCCGGAGCCCATTGTTTTGCTGGCTCGCTTGTTCTCCAGCCCCTCGGGGGCTGTCCCTGCCTCCGAGCTGAGGATCTTGCTCTTGAGGGAGGCCCGCAGGTGCCGCAGCTCGGGGCTGATGAGGCCGTTGAGCTGGTGGTTGTGGTGCGGGGGATGGTGGTGGTGGTGGCGGTGGAGGCGGTGCTGCTGCCCCCCCTTGTCGCTGCCGCCGCCTCCTCCTCCTCCTCGCTGCTGCTGCTCCCGGCCGCCCGCGGGTCCCTCCTCTTCCTCCTCCTCTTCGGCCTCCTCGTCCTGGGCCCCGGTGCAGGCGGCGGCGGCGGCAGAGGAGGGTGAAGAGGAGGAGGAAGCAGCCCCCCCCCCTCCTCCTCCGGGGAAGGGGGAGAGCGTGTCCCCCTGCGGGGAGAGGACGCTGCTAGGCCCCGGCGGTACCTCGGCCATATCCTACGGGAGAGACCGACACAAACCCACCGAGGACGGGGGCGTCAGACGAGACGGGGCGGGGGGGGCGGCCTCCTCACGGTCCGCGGTCGGGGTGAGGGGGGCGAAGAAGGGGGGGGGGGCGCGAACAAAGGCAGAGACGGTGCCCGGGCCCCGCCTCGCCGCCCCGCCGCCACCTCTTCCTGCCGTCCCGTTCCCCCCGCCACCACCGCTAGGGCCCTTCCCCGCTCCCTTGGGGGCCCCGGGCGGGCACCCGCCGCCGCCGCGGCCTCCCCGCCCGCCGCCGCCGCCACTCACCCCCGCGTCTCCTCAGCGCCGCGGCTCCCACTCTCCGCTCAGCCAGCGGCCGCCAAGCGCGGCCGCCGCTGCCGTAACCCGCGGCCAAGTTTCCTGTCAGCCTTTACGACACTTCCTCCCTTGGCGGCGCGGCCTAGCGACGGCGGGGCGGGGCGACGAGCGTGGATGCGGGTTCGTGTTCACCAGGCTGGCGGCCCGGTCCCGCCGCCCCCCGTGCGGTGTCTGTGCCCGCAGGGTCCGGCTGCCCCCGCTGCACAGCCAGGGCAGGGGCGGGACACCCGCTCCCAGGGCAGCTGCTGGGGTCGCGGCCTGGCCGGGTGAGGCGGCGCTGCGGTCAGGCTGGGGCCTTCGGGCCCGCTCAGCCCCCAGCCGGTGTCCCTGCGCCTGTGGAGCCTGTGTCGGCGTCTGGAATATTGTGTTGCACCTGGAATATTGTGTCCAGTTGTGGCCCCTCAGTTCCAGCAGGACAGGGAACTGCTGGAGAGGGTCCAGCGCAGCCACCAAGATGCTGGAGGGAGTGGAGCATCTCCCGTGTGAGGAAAGGCTGAGGGAGCTGGGGCTCTGGAGCTGGACAAGAGGAGACTGAGGGGGGACTCATTCCTGGGGATCAATATGGAAAGGGGGAGTGTCAGGAGGATGCAGCCAGGCTCTTCTTTGTGACAACCAATGATAGGACAAGGGGCAATGGGTACAAACTGGAACACAAAAGATTCCACTTAAATTTGAGAAGAAACTTGTTCCTGGTGAGGGTGGCAGAGCCTGGCCCAGGCTGCCCAGGGGGTTGTGGAGTCTCCTTCTGTGCAGACATTCCAACCCGCCTGGACACCTTCCTGTGTAACCTCATCTGGGTGTTCCTGCTCCATGGGGGGATTGCACTGGATGAGCTTTCCAGGTCCCTTCCAACCCCTGACATTCTGGGATTCTATGTTTAAACATCTCCCTTTGCCGCCTCCCCTGCCCCAGGAGATGCTCGCACTGGTGTTTGTGCTTTGTTTTGTTTGGTCAGCACAGGCGCTGCCCACAGGACGCTGCCAGCAGTGCTGGGTTTGGGGACAGTGTTCTGGTGGGTGATGCTCAGTTACAGATGAGGAAGAGTGCAGGAGTTGTTGCTCTTCCTTCCGCGTGCTGGACGTGGTTCCTCAGCTGGATGGGCACATGGCTGCCTTGTGCATCTGAAAACGGTGGAAACTCGACAAAGCTGAGTGTCAAGCAATCCAGTTTCTCCACTGCTGTTCCACGTTAAATAATCCCAGTTTTAAGAAGACACTGCTAGGTTTCAGCGACAAATCCTTTCAATCGGAGGTTTCCATTAATGTACACACGCCGCCCCTCAAGGCACAAAGAAATAGCACGTTCTTTCTATTCACAGAATGACAGGATGGCTGGGGTTGAAGTGACCTCTGCAGATCCCCCAGTCCAACCCCCCTGCTCCCGCAGGGTCACAGAGCAGATCACACAGGTGGGTCCAGGGGGTTGGAATGTCTCAGAGCAGGAGACTCCACACCCGCTCTGGGCAGCCTGGGCCAGGCTCTGGCACCTCCCAGCAAACAAGTTTCTGCTCATGTTCACATGGACCCTCCTGTGTTTCGGTCTGTTCTCACATGAAAGCTTTGCAGGGCTGTTGTAAGACCTGCTCATTTTCATTTGCTACAGTTATTTTTCAAGGAAGTGACAGGTCTGGACTTAAAAGGAAAATCCAGCAACTACACTACGTGTCCTAACAGGATTCTTTAATTAGGAAGAAAATAGACCGTAGGGTTACAGGCTTCTGTTTATGAATTGCTGAGTTCTGAAGTAAAGTAGGAAAAGAGTAAAATAGCTATTTTAAAGTGAGTGAATTATAAAGCTATTATTCAAAGTAATTAATGATGGAAATGCTTAATTTTTGACAATGAAATTGGTCTCTGTATCCTTTGAGATATATTTATTCTTTTCCAAGTGCCCATTCAGAAAGTTTAATGCATATTATCTCTATTCACATTGGCTTCATGTGTCCAGTTGCTCTGCAGATTTTAGACACTTGTATCTGCTCTGCAAAGGTGTTCACATACATAATTTTGTTCAGGGGTTTAATGAGCTTTTTGATGTGTTTTCGGGCACCAAAGGACGCTTGTGGGCCTGATCAGAACTGCTCTGGCTCACCAGCAGTGCTGTTACGTTCACTGTCCTCCGGTAGTTTAAACAGAAAGAACAAACAAATGTCCTGTCAGTGCAGGGGTGGCCCAAATTCTGTTCTAGTTTGCTGTGTCGCTGCAGGGTGATTGAGAGCATCTCAGCCACACATTAGGGGGATATCTGTGTTAAGAAAATGATCCAATGCCACCAAACATTATTAGAGAGGGGGAAGATCATCTAACTTATCATGGAAACACGCTGTTAACTGCAGTGAGGTTACAGGAACCATGCAAAAAAAAGCCTCTTTTGTGTGCTCTCCTACACACCGGTAACATTCTTTGTTCTGCTTCCAATACCTGTTGAACCACTTCCAACCTCAGAAGGTCTTAACTGTTCCTTATCCGTAGTGAGGATCCATCTGTGCAAAGCAGACATGGGCAGGACAGATGCCTCTGAGCTGGTGCCTTTGATTCCACTTAATGTCGATGGAAAGGAAAAGGCACTTCTGTGCTGGGATCCAGCTCATCCTAAAGTAGATAAGTTGTGCTTTGGATTTGCCGTCATCTTGTTCAGTAAAGGGAACTTGACATGACTGGTTTGCCTCAGACAGATAACCCCGCTGTCACTCTCTGACGTTAGGTGGAAGGTGTCCTACAGTCACTACTGAGATGGTCTTAGTCTGAGTCCCTACCGTACCTCTTAGTTGTTTTATTTCTTGTCTTTTTAAAATAGCTTTAGGTACATTTTATTCTGTAGGTTTCCTCTCAGTGTTTTTTGAACCTCTGGCAGCCCTGAGCATGCTCATGCTGTTGAAAATCACACCTTCTGAAGCAGAGATGGGGTTGGAACACAAGCCTCCTTGTTTCTAGTTCTTTGTTTAGTAACTCTGTGACCTTGGGGGTTTCTATGGCTAAGAAAACAGCCCACACTTAGGGAAACCCTGTGTAGTTCTTATCTATGAAAAGAAAGGGAGCTGTTCATGACCTTCCTCTTTTTCTCTTAAGTATTTAAGGGAAATACCTACAAATTGATTTAGCTTCACCGTTGCTCTACATTAGATCTGAACTCAAGGAGACATTGGTGGAAAATGGACATCTAAACATGCCACGATCCCTCCTGTAATAAAGGTGACATCCCAACTACACCAGAAATAGGGATGTCGGTGACAGAATATTGAGATGTACTTAATCTGGGCAATAAACAGTGGGAGCAGGTCAGTGCTTAACAAAGGAGCATTCTTTTATTTTCTCAAAGAAGGGGAAGTAGTTTGACATGAGCATTTGACATGGAAGTAGAATTCCTTCCAGCTAAAATGTTCTCCATTGTTCTTCACTTATCAACAATGATCATTGAAAAAAGTTACCCAGCATGTAACAGTGACCATGTTACTTGAACTCTGAGTTCAGCAGCAAATCAATAATGAAATTGTCACTTTTTCCTTTCCACATGTCTAAGTAAAAAATAAATGAGATCTTAAAATGTAAGATCTGATTTTTCAGGTAAGAAGGTTTTCATGTGCCTTGTCAGTGTTACGGCCCCATGGACATCCCCCTTCCTGGGGATTTGCGTGTTGGGCTCAGGGACACCTTTGAGTGCAGTGGATGGCTGACCAGCACGACTGTGTCTGCTTCTCCTTGCACTTGCCCCATCGCCATGGACTTTGTCTGATGATCTGGACTCTCAGATGAACCTGGTCACTGTCACAAAATCACAGAACCACAGGGTGGTTGGAGATCATCCAGTCCAACCCAGCTGCTCATGCAGGGTCACAGAGCAGATCACACAGATCACACAGGTTGGTCCAGGCAGGTTTGAATGTCTCAGAGAAAGAGACTCCACAACCTCTCTGGGCAGCCTGGGCCAGGGCTGTCACCCAAGCATCTCTGTTTGCTTTGCTCGGGTGTTGCTGGGCTGTGTCTTTGTTGGTAAGGCCACCTTGCTGTCCTCACCTCTTCCACCCAGCCCACCTTGCTGTCACAACCAGTTGGACAAACAGCGTCCAACTTTGCTGTTCCTTGGCAACTGGGTGTATGAGCATCCCTGCACCTTGCCATAGAGAGCAGGGCTCCCTGTGCTGATTTCCTTGTCTTTTTTGTGATGCCTTAAGAATAAAGAAAGGGTATGAACAACTGGCAGGCTGTTGTTAAACTAACGCGGCTTGGCTTTGGTCCTCTGCAGTTCAAATGACCATGAGATGACTGAAGGCTCTGGGGAGACCTTACAGCAGCCTGCCAGTATTTAAAGGGAGCCTACAAAAGGATGGGGAGGGATTGTTATCAGGGAGTGTAGTAACAGGACGAGGGGTAATGGTTTTAAACTGAAAGAGGGGAGATTTAGATTAGATATAAGGAAGAAATCCTTCCCCATGATGGTGGTGAGGCACTGGGACAGGCTGCCCAGAGAAGCTGTGGGTCATAGAATCATAGAATGTCAGGGATTGGAAGGGACCTTGAAAGATCATCTAGTCCAATCCCCCTGCTGGAGCAGGAACACCCAGATGAGGTTACACAGGAAGGTGTCCAGGCGGGTTGGAATGTCTGCACAGAAGGAGACTCCACAACCCCCTGGGCAGCCTGGGCCAGGCTCTGCCACCCTCACCAGGAAGAAGTTTCTTCTCAAGTTTAAGCGGAACCTCTTATGTTCCTGTTTAAACCCATTACTCCTTGTCCTACCATTGTTTGTCACCAAGAAGAGCCTGGCTCCATCCTCCTGACACTCACCCTTTGTATATTTGTAAACATTAATAAGGTCACCCCTCAGTCTCCTCTTCTCCAAACTAAAGAGCCCCAGCTCCCTCAGCCTTTCCTCGTAAGGGAGATGCTCCACTCCCTTAATCATCTTGGTTGCCCTATGCTGGACTCTCTTCAGCAGTTCACTGTCTTTCTGGAACTGAGGAGATGGGTGTCCCATCCCTGATAGTGTTCAAGCCCAGGCTGGACGGGGCTCTGAGCAACCTGGTCTAGTGGAAGGTGTCCCTGCCCATGGCAGGGGGGTTGGAACTAGATGGTCTTTAAGGTCCCTTCCAACCCAAACCATTCTATGATTCCATGATTCTATGATAGCAAAGATGTACGTGCAAGTCTGAAATTTCTGTGTTCAGAGAGGGGAAGCAACATGTGCTGACAGAGGTGGAAATTCTGGGTCTGTCCAAGTTCCTGAAGCAGCAAATACAGAAGCATACAAAAATTACACATAGTTATAAACACAAGAAAAGAGGAATTCAGTAAAAACAAAATGTAGATGTTTGTATCAAATAGCGTTGTTCAGTTCCCAGTGAGGAAACTGGCTGTTTAACGGTAGGATTCGTGTTCAGAGAGGGAATCTTCTGTGTAAAATGGTCAGTCTGCAAAAACTGCAGTTCAGAAAGTGTCGTAACAAGAGAAATCACAAGAGGGTAGTGTTGTACAGCACTCCAGCCTCTCTGCAATTCCCACAGCAGTGACCCTCTGCCATAAACCAAGTTTATTTTAGCAGAGGAAGATACAAAAGTCACAATCTGCATCTCTTCTGACAGCAGCCCTTGGGAAGATGACATTTTTCTCATGCATCAGGATAAATACAGCAGCAGAATTGCCATCTCCACCTTTGTAGCCACATTGAAACCAAGTGTGAAATAACAGTGAAAGAGGTTTGACAAGTTAAAAAAAAAAAGAAACAAATAAAGCAGAGATCTGTTAAAGATGAATCGTTGCAATATTTATTCAATTTCTTGGACTTACCTTTTTTTTTTCCCTACTATAGGTGAAATCATATGACTCCTTGATAAGTAAAGCTGACTTCCCTTACCCTTGCCTACTCTCAATGGCACGAAGAAATCCTGGCTCAGCAGGAGTAAAAGGTGTGTCGGTAACCTCACTTGAGAATACTCCTTCTAATAAGGAGCTCTTGAGCTTTCCAGGAAGAGTTTCTTTCTGTCTTTACTACCCTGCCAAGACTCCTCTCACTTCTCCCCATCTCTTGGGGACACAGCAGCTCTTACTGCTATTGGAAGAAACAACAGAGCACGGGGAATCTCCCCACCTTTCTGTTGAACCTGCACTTGATGTGTGCTTAGAAACCCAGTAAAAATATACTTAAGAGCAGAGATGCTTATTTAGAGATGATTTCATATAACATTCCGTTATGCCTGGCATCTGGCCTGTGAAGCTAATGGGGCATTATTAATTTAAAATGATGTGCTGCACCATGGACAGCCAGAGCCAGCTCTTCTCTTCACAACCCTTTATCAAAAAGGGGCAGAGAAGGAAGGGTTCAGGGGGAAGCTGCAAATACGATGTACAGGAAAGCTCTATGTAGAGCTGCAAAGCTAAGGCCAGTAGCTAAGTGATGTGTATAGACCCAGCTCCGCTGAAAACAGTCCCTGGCACAGAAGGGAAAGTGTTGTGAGAATTACACGTGTTTGGCTTTCTCATCCAGCCGGTTGCTCGTTCCGTCATTGTTTGGTGCTCTCAGCATTGCACAAGGAGACATTTTCACTTGAGCAAGTCAATATGCTGATCTTCTTGCAAGAACTGCTCACCCACACACTCCGACCCATCCCACTTTATTGCGTGAACGGAGCACGCTGGCAGGAAATCCAGGCGTACATTCTTGCAATAACACCCGCCAACAGTTTTAGGCTCAGTTTGACCACTTGGCTTGGGTTTGGTTTACAGCTGTCAAGCAAAAGGAGAATGTAGTTACAGCATATTAAAAAATCATGTGGCTCTCTATCCTTTAGAGCGAATTTGCTGAAAGCTGAGCAATAGGTACCATATTCACCATTTACCATACCAATGTATATTGAACATCTCTGGATTTAAGGAAATAAATTGGAGCCAATGAGAAATCTCTTATTTACTTCAGCAGAAACACAGACAGATCAACACTATAGTCTCTTGAAAAAAGCTACCTAAAACTGTTTAAAATATGATTTAGTATGTGGTCATTAAAATACAATAATATTTTCAGAAGGTCCTCTACCAGCTGCTGTTTTACTTTTGCTTGTAGATTCCCTATGATATGAAGTATTTAAGTGAGTAAATACCCTTCATAACTGTGGAGGATGAAAAAGATGGGAATGGAAACTTACTGGAAAAGGGAAGGGTTGGAAGGAGGAGTTAAGGAATTACGGATGCATCAGCTTATCTTAAAAATCCCGAAACAAATAATCAAACATTTCTAAGCATTTAAGAGAAAACAAGGAGATTAGTGACAGTCAACATGGATTCGTCAAGGACAAATCATGTTAAACTGATCTAATTTCCTTACGTGACAAGAGTAACAGGAGTTGAGATAGAGGAGAAATGGTTCAAGTCGTAAGTCTTGACATGAGTTAGGCTTTGACCGGCCATTCTCACAGGCAAACCAGGGAAATGTGGTGTATGTGAAGTTGTAAAAGTCCAAGTGCAAAATGGTTTGGAGAGTAATTCTCAATGGTTCACCAGTAAAGTCTAAGAGATGGGTGAGAGCTGGTGTATTATTCAAAATTTTCAATAGACTAGAAATGGTATTTTTTACCTTTGGAGGCAAAGCCATGCAAGGCTGGACTGCAGAGACAGGACCAGAGTTGCAAAGGATCTTGACAAATGAGAAACACAGTCTAAAAAAGGCAGAACACTTGGATTAAGAGGAGCACAAGGTGCTAGGCTTAGGAAGGAACAAACAGCTACACAAATGCAGGCTGGAGAACAATGGGGGAGCAGCTGGAGCTCTTTGGAAAAGAGCACGAAGAGGAGCCCTGAGCTGTCGGGAGGCAGCAGCTGGAGCCCAGTGTTGGGCTCTGCAAGAACCCTGGGGGCTAATTCAGAAGCCTGCAAAGTGGCACACAGCAATGAGCAGAGAGCTCCAAACCAGGACTTGTCATGGGATTCTTCAGCTTATGAAAGAGTCAACTAACACAAGACACCATCTTCATGTCCAGGGTGGACAGGGCAAGAAGTACTGACCAAAAGAATCCTGAAAAATATGTTAACTGTGGACAGTGAAGTCTTGCAGTCAGCTCCTGGACACGATCACCATGGCAAGCTTTTAAGAACAGAAAATGTATAGCTGATCCTTTCTGGTTACACAGGAATAGATTAGAGGATGTTCTTGAGGTCTTTTCATCCTCTGCTTTTATTAAAATCTTAGCAATAGAATAATCTTTTATCATAAAAAGTGGATTTTATATTACAAGCACGTGTGACGAACGCGAAGCTGACGCCAAATCATTATACTAACTTCACTGGTGGGGTACTGAGAATGGAATTAGCAAAGTATTTCGTGTCTGCTAATCTAATTATATCAAAGGTTACATTACGGTGAGTATTGAACAAACATTTCAGTGTAAAGTGGCGTATGAAACTGTTGGTTACTTCTCTTATGTGATGCTACAGGGGCAAATTTCCCTTTAACAGGACTCCTTTGGGGAGCAGAAAGGGAGAATATCTGGCCTGGGAAGTGAAACTCCTGCTTGCTCCACACCACACTGAGGCAATGCTGATCTTGTCACTCTCTCTTCATCATGACGTGGATATTTAAGATAACTAGAAGCAGAAACTCCAAAATGCTGCAGGGAATTAGGCAACTTAAACCATCATCCTTCTTACAATTTATTATCGTGCATGCGCAAACCCATTTTTATTCTCTTAAGACCAGTACATCCAGTACGTGTATTTGATTTGGGACTATTCGTGATCTTAAGATTAGATGTGGGTTTAAATATATTGCTGGCTGGGATATCATAGTTTTGCCTTCATTTTTCTCTGGTTCACACTGAATCAAATCCTGATGCCACCAAACAATAACTCAGCTCTGATTTCCCTGGGGCAAGAATTCAACTCATACCGGCTATTCTACACTGAGGCTTAGTTGGCTCACACAGGGCCAGAGATAGGCAGTGGTATTTTGCATTTAGTGAGGAAATACAAGTGTCCACATTCCTTTCTGAGGCAGAAAAGTGCTGCTTGCAGTGCTCAGGATAGTTCCAGGGATATTTATTTTTAATACTTTCAAAAAATATCCTGCAAGTAACTCTTGGCAGTGTCTCCTCCACCACCTGCTACTCCTACTCAGGAAATCAGAATTGGCTGCATGAGGGTGGCTGGAGTAAAAGTGGCTTGGGAATCTCACCTTTACATTTGTTTTGATGGTCACCAGAACCAAAATTCAGATTTAACTGAATATTCGATCTTGTTTCGCTGTATATTTTCCTTGAAAGGAAAACAACAGGACCCTTGATGCTCTGAATGCTTTTACTCTGCTCATTTACCGATACCCTGTCATGACTCTGGACAAAACTGTTACAATTATGGTCTTGATCTAAAAGTTATCCATTGTAAAAAAAACCCAAACCAAACAACAGACCAGCTGCTACAGCCTTTGCAACAAACAGGTGACATTTAATGGTAAAGCTGTCAACAATACAGTGGACTTGTACAGTGGAAACCTCTTTCTCCACTACATGATGGGTGGTTTTAATCTCTTTCCTGGTTTTATTTCTCCTCTCCTTTAAAATATAGTTACTATCCCCATAAAAATACGGGGATAGTAACTTCTACATCCTTCAAGGCATTTTGAAAATATGTTCCATGTTGCCTAAGCACTAAATGAACACTGCAAGCCAAAACCAAAGGTGTGGGCACTTCAGGGTGGACCCTGAGGATGCAATGGGCACACATGAAAGGAGAATAGAGCTCTTTTTGTCCCATGCTAATAATCTGTTTAGCGCTGTGTTTGCATAGAAAACCCCCACCTATTACTTTTCATGTGATTCAGGAGAAGATTAAGTCACCAGAAGTCTGATCGGAGAGGTGTTTAACCAAAAAGCTTCAGGGCAGAGCGTATTTTGTCAATCCTTGGCTTCCTGAGAGATCTCTGCATGCTGGCTCTGTTTTGTGCATGCACAGAGCAACCATCTAGCACAGCTAGCACAATGTTTCTCCCCAAAACATCAGAGCTATGAAACACATGCATGGTGAGGCCAAAGGGCAGCCGGGAAGCTGAGAGTTGGACTTTGTGTGTCGTGTTGGCTCAGCGGGCAGGAGATGAAGGCTGAGGGCATGGTTGGATGGAGAGCTGCTGCGGTGAGAGGTCACACCCAATGTATAAGCTGTGCACAAGTCAGGATCCTTCATCAAGAACAAGGTTTCCAGAAGTCCCATGTGAACTGCAAAATCCAAGCGACCAATAATTCTGCATGGAAAAAGAAGGTGCCTTTGAAGAACTGGCTAGAAGACAGCCTTATTCAAGAAGTGGAGATCTCCTAAATCACTCTTAAACCTCTTTGGTAATTACAAGTGGGAATACAGATTTGGATCTTATTTGGTCTGTGCATCCTTTCCACATTTTCAAGTAATGGCTGTTCCCATTTGCAGAGGTGCATAATGATAACAGCACCTCCTGCTCCTTCGCAGAGCAGAAAGTCATCATGCAGCAGATAACAGAACAAGGAATAGTTTATCCTGCAATATAACCCACTTACTGGGAAGCCTGTTGTCAAAGTCTTGTTAGACCTGTTGGGGGAGCGTAGGGGAGAGTTTTGCAGGTGACAACGTGGTGGCATGGTGGTGGGATTGCTCCAGCCCCAGTGATTCAGTACTTGGTGCTGGGTTGACTGGAGGGACCCTTCTGGAGGGTTGAGGGTGATGTCCTGAGCGGCAGTGAGAGCCTATCCTCACTCTGCCCCACCACTCTGCAAGGATGAGGATTATGGACGGAGATTTAGAGCTACCCTTTCTGTCTGAGGCTGGAAGAAAGGGCTTCCTGCAAGCAAATCCTCATTGGGGTTTATCCTGTGGGTGTGCCAAAAGCAGAGTGTGCAGGAGCATCAGTGCATGTTCTGTATCCAGTGTGAGTATTGAAACTCAAATATGACACCAAATAGGTTTTCATTGAATCATAGAATGGTTTGGTTGGAAGGGACCTTAAAGACCATCTAGTTCCACCCCCCTGCCATAGGCAGGGACACCTTCCACTAGACCAGGTTGCTCAGAGCCCCGTCCAGCCTGGGTTTGAACACTACCAGGGATGGGGCACCCACAGCTTCTCTGGGCAGCCTGTGCCAGGGCCTCAGCACCCTTGTGGGGAAGAATTTCTTCTTTATAACTGCTCTAAATCCCCCCTGTTTCTGTTTAAAGCCATTATCCCTTGTCCTATCACTACACGTCCTTGTAAAAAACCCTCTCCAGCTTTCCTGTAGGTCCCCTTTATGTACTGGCAGGCTGCTATAAGGTCTCCCCGGAGCTTCTGTTCTCCAGCTGAACACCCCAACTCTCTCAGCCTGTCCTCCCAGCAGAGCTGTTCCAGCCTCGCATCATTTCTGTGGCTCCTCTGGCCCCTCTCCAGCAGGTCCATGCGTGTCCTGTGCTGAGGACCCAGAGCTGGACCAGCACTGCAGGAGGTCTCACCAGAGCGGGGCAGAGGGGCTGAATCACCTCCCTCCACCTGCTGCCCACGGGGCTGGGGGTGCAGCCCAAGATACGATAGATCTGGGCTGTGACGCCACGTTGTCAGGTCATGTTGAGCTTCTCATCAACCAACACCCCCAATTCCTTCTCCTCAGGATTTTACCTGTGTTGATGTCATTACCCAGTTTACACTACAAGATAGCAGTTGGTCTCAAGTTTGGCCTCAAGTTGCACCAGGGATGGTTTAGATTGGATATTAGGAAGAAATTATTCCTGGAAAGGGTTGTTGGGCATTGGAACAGGCTGCCCAGGACAGTGGTGGAGTCACCATTCCTCGAGGGGTTTAAAAGGTGTTTCAATTAGGTTCTTAGGGACGTGGTTTCATGCTGGAGTTGGGTTAGGTTATAGCTGGACTCGATGAGTGTCTCTTCCGACTGAAATGACTCTATGATTCTGGATTAGGCCACACATTGACTATTGTTTGGCACAAAGACACCTGGGAGTATTTTGAAGCGAGATCAGGAATTGCAGTTTCTTGATGCATGTGGGGTGTCCAAGTGTTTCTATCAGGGCTTTTAGTGCTATGAGTGAGAGCTGGATGCCGGAGGCACCAGCCCCAGCAACGCCGTGCTGAAGGATCCTTGATTATTGCCTAATTTGAGCCTAGGGAATCAGCCATAACGAGTAGGTGATTGAATGAATCGTGCCTCGCTTTCTTTTCCCCAACACAGCAATTCACTCACATTTGCTCATTACTCAGCCTTGTTTGCCGAATAATTTATGTGCATAATTTCAGGTCGCTAATTCATTCATATACAGCCTGGGCGAGTATTTAGCAGATGAAATTAGAAAGTCGAGATGTTTTCTTTGGGTTCACAAGTTTTTGTTTCTTGATTAAACCCTCACAAGAGTGTTGTAGGGGTAAGTGCTTGTGACAGTGAATTCAAAATGTAATTTTTGCATTTATCCGCTAATGCGCACATATATTCATGATGTCTTCAGTTGGTAGTAAACATATTGATTGCAAAGTCTGTGAAAGAGAACACAAAAAAGATCCTAAATTAAACTAATTATTTAAAACAATGAAACATATGAAAAATGAATCTGTTGTATGATCTTTTAATTCCGCATGAAAAGGGCTACACTGAAATCTGGCCAAAAAGTAAAGTGATAAAATGAGTACTGGATGTTTTCCAGCATCCTTTGGAACATTGAGGGTAGAAAATGTCAAACTTCCTAAATTTGAATATTATAAAGAGAAAAAATAAGCATAGAAATGTAACCAAAAAGTCTTATGAACACAGTGATACCTACCAGAAAAATGGAAAGTGGTCAATGTGATGCTAGATTTTAACATTTTCATGTCATGATCTAAGTCTATGACTTGCTCCATCTTGAGTATCTCAGTTCTGGTTCCTTTATGGATATAGAGGGGGATATGTAAACATATATATATATATATGTATAGTGGGATGGCAAAAGGCTGTCGATCAAGTGGAATTGTGAATTACAACAGCTTATGTGGGTTCAAGAGGCCAGAGAGAAGCATCGACTGAGGGCTTCTATCTGCAAACATCTTTGGTTTTGATAGTTGCAAAGAGGCAAATTGTTGTAGACTGAGACAGTGTCAGAGAAAACACACTTTATGTTCGTCCTATTCTTTTCCTTGATGTTCACTTTGGCCCATGCCGGAGACAAGTTACAAAGCAAGTGTGGGTTGAATCAGCCTGGTTTGGTGTGGTTATGGTGCTGGGCGATGCAAGGGCTACCCTGGAAACCACAGACTGCAAGTCTTGTTTGTGCAGCAGGCAAATTGGCAAGATGTATTATGGAATTTTACACTAGGATACTTGGAAATATTGAAGACTGGGGAAGCTCAGTCACTACCAAAAGCTTTTAGTGGATTTATTGCAATAAATTATTGAAGAAATTACATTATTGTGGCGTAAGAGGGAAGCCATGTCAGTAATTACTTTTTTTTTTTTTTTTAAGAGAGGAAAGAAAATATAGAAATAATGATCATTTTTCACCACGGAGAGGGTATCAAGCAGGGTTCCCAAAGGTCTACTCAAACTGTTCAGAATATTTGGAGCTGACCAGAAAAAAGATGGATTACACAGAATCACAGAATCCCAGAATGTCAGGGGCTGGAAGGGACCTGGAAAGCTCATCCAGTGCAATCCCCCATGGAGCAGGAACACCCAGATGAGGTTACACAGGAAGGTGTCCAGGCGGGTTGGAATGTCTGCACAGAAGGAGACTCCACAACCCCCTGGGCAGCCTGGGCCAGGCTCTGCCACCCTCACCGGGAACAAGTTTCTTCTCAAATTTAAGTGGAATTTTTTGCGTTCCAGTTTGAACCCATTGCCCCTTGTCCTATCATTGGTTGTCACCAGAAGAGCCTGGCTCCATCCTCCTGACACTCCCCCTTTCCATATTGATCCCCATGAACGAGTCCCCCCTCAGTCTCCTCTTGTCCAGCTCCAGAGCCCCAGCTCCCTCAGCCTTTCCTCACACGGGAGATGCTCCACTCCCTTCAGCATCTTGGTGGCTGCGCTGGACTCTCTCCAGCAGTTCCCTGTCCTGCTGGAACTGAGGGGCCACAACTGGACACAATATTCCAGGTGTGGTCTCACCAGGGCATTTCTGAGATGCCTCAGCTTGCTGGTAGTACACAATTATGTGGGATAGTCAAAGCTAAAGATTAATGTCTAGGGAAGAAAATAGATCCCAATACGTAGTGACTGTAGGGTAAACTCCAGGGAAGCTCTGATAAGTCCCAAATTATAAACACAAGAAAAATAACTAACTATGTATATGTAATGATAGACTCTAGTGTTTCTTACCTGCTCTGGAAGGAAATCTCAGTAGCAGTATTGATAGTTCTATGGAAACAAAAATTCAATTCCCAGTAAAATTGAAGATAAATAATGTACTAAGCAGAGAAAGAGAAGGCAGAATCTGTCTCCTAATATAATCCACATTTTTTTAAAAGACTGCTAGAATAACTAATAGGCATTTAGCACTCAGTTGTCAGCCTCATTTCAATTCCACACATGGTTGTTGAATAAAACTGTTGCTCTAGTCCAGACAGCACAAGCTCACCTGTAATTATAATTCGAGACATTTGAAAGTAATGTATTCGTAATGTATATAGAAAAAAAAAATTCACCGTGGTTGGTTTATTTGCTACGATATTTGACTCTTTTGTAAGTGGGATGAAGGAAAGAAAAATTCTCCAAATCTATCCTATGGTGGGAGGGGCAGATTGGAGCTGGGAAGCCTGGTCAGAATATGCTCCCCAAGTCTGCTGCACCCCAAGGCAGGCAGAGAAAACATGTACGTGCGTGTACAGATGCCACCAACAACCTTCCCCCAACAAAGGCCCACAGAAACACCTCTGCTGAATGAATACAACCAAAGTGGTTCAATTATTTGAGCAGCCACGTAGATGGAGAGCCAGGAAACCACCGCTGCTGAAATAGCAGCTTCCAATATGTTCTTTGCTCTAGTGTTTTCATAGCATGGATGTGATGATCACTCCTCCCACCCATCTGCTTAAGAAAAGCTGGTGTCAAGAGCAATGCACAGACAGGGCAATCCACCATTCCCATTTTGGAGAGGTTAAGACAGTGGACCAGGAGGAACCCTGGTGGTCAGATGAGCAATATGTCATTTTGCTCCTGGTAAGCTATGAGCACTTTTGAACCAAATATTTATCTCGGCTGTCTTCTTTTGCCTGGATCCCAAGCAGAGAAATGGCTGTGTCCAAGCAGGTTGATAGAGATGGCAGCTGCCGGCGGAATCTGATCTTCATTAACAAATTGAAAATGATGGGGATTTATTACCAATCCAAATCCACCTTCCCCATCACCTTTGCTTTGAGAGAACTCGGCTTTGCACCAAACCCAAGACTCAGCAGCTTGGCTTGATTCCTGAAGTGTCTCCCAAGCAGTTCCATCCAAATCCCCATGGAATGTGAGTGTTCAGCTCCAAATCAGCCCTCAGATCCTCGGTGTGATCCCACCACATGGAGCTGCGTGTTCTGAAAACTCTCAACCATATGCAGGTCAATAATCACTTTCATCAGTCTGGCTCTTCTCTCCAAGCCTACAGAGGATCCTGGCTGGGCCTTTGATGAAGGGAGACTGAGACTCTCCCAGAATACCTAGACCTCATCTTGGTAGTTCAGGCAAAACACAGTTTTTCTGGGGACAGAGCAGGTGCAAGATGGGAACAGTAATGGAGCAAAGTGGCTTCTGGAGATGACACTGATGTTTTGGGAGGTCTCGTGTGGGTAGGAGGGTAGAGCCAGGACCCTTCTCTTGCAGATGAAAGGGAAAGGTTTCAACATCATCTTAGCCAAATGCTTACATTTTCCCAAAACTGTGGTCCAGGCACACTCTTGTGGTTAGAGAGAGCTAGTGCACACTTATAGAATCATACAATAGTTTGAGTTGGAAGGGACCTTTCAAGGTCACCTAGTGCAAGCCCCTGCAATGGGCAGGGACATCTTCACCAGCTCAGGTTGCTCAGAGCCTCGTCCAGCCTGGCCTGGGATGTCTCCAGGGATTAACGGGGCCATTTCTGCACAAAGCAGCCCAGAGAAGCCGAGGTGGCCCTTGTGGCTTGTCCTGCCCGCTCAGGTCACAGGATGGCAGCGGACACTGAACTCACCCCACCGAGAAGGCACCAGCTACTACATTTCAGCCACAGCATCCATAATGATAAACGCTACTGCAGCAGTCCCCAAAATTGCTTTAAAAGCCTGCATGAGTGCTTTTATCCGGCTTCGGCTCAGGGCAGCCGTGTGTGCCCTGAGGCGGTTAATAATTTACCACTGTGGATATTAACCTTTCTGCAGGAATGAGCCTGGTTCTGGGGAAGGGGACACGCCAGCTGCTGGACTGAGGGCTGGGAGTTCGGGTCCCCACTCAGTTAAGAGGGATGCGATTCGTGTCACCCCACACAGGGCATCCTGGATGAGTTGATTTATCTTGGGAACAGGCAGGTCTGCCTATGCATCCTCCCCAGGTGAGCAGCTTTGGATGCCCTCCATCTCATACCCTATGGCCTTAGCAGCTGGTTTAGCTGTGCTGAATCTCCTCTACCTCTGCTTTTTGTGGTTTTGCTGGCAGCCTGGCCGAAGCCCATCAGTACCTGAGTGATGAAAACAGTGCTGGCACTTGTCTGTGAAAATCAGAAAGACCCAAAGTGGTGCTGAAAGTGTTTTATTTTTCCTTTGTTTCATGCTTTTCTTTTTTTTGCTGCCAGGACACACAGATCCTATCCAGGAGGCTCCACGCTGTGTGTGCATTGTGCACGGACAAGGAGTGTAATATGTAAAGGGTAAATGTCCGGAGGATGGGGCCAGGCTCTTCTCTGTGACACGCCATGATAGGACAAGGGCTAATGGGTACAAACTGGAACACAGGAGGTTCCACTTAAATATGAGAAGAAACTTGTTCCTGGTGAGGGTGGCAGAGCCTGGCCCAGGCTGCCCAGGGGGTTGTGGAGTCTCCTTCTCTGCAGACATTCCAACCCGCCTGGACACCTTCCTGTGTAACCTCATCTGGGTGTTCCTGCTCCATGGGGGGATTGCACTGGATGAGCTTTCCAGGTCCCTTCCAACCCCTGACATTCTATGATTCTGTGATTGTCTGAGATGCCGGGGTCCCCTGGAGACACAGCATCAGTGCCCACACTGAGTTCTCTGTAGTCTGAGCAAAACTTCCTTTTTCCTGCTTTTTGGGAGTGCCCAAGGTCAGGAGGACTCCCCTTGGTTTGTTCCCTCCTTCTGACCTGCTTGCCTGTTTCTCTGTCATCTATAAAACAGAGGTTGTGTCCCTGCTGTACCATTTATATGGGCTGTTCTGCTCATCCAGCTTCTCTACTTCCAAAAAAACCCATCCTGATGTAGCTCTGATCCGTGGTTTTTCAGAGCAGCCTGTGCAAGTACAGGGATCTCCTTGAGATCACTGAGAAAAGCTTTCTCATGCTTCCAGTCTGAGCCACATACATACGTGAAGAGAGAGATCTGAATGAGAAATAACCGGGAAATTACTTTAATTGATCAATATTCCTACTCAGACGTATTGCTGGTTGCTTCCTGGCTGTATTTTACAGGTAACCCCAGATAACCCTGGAGGGTTTAGGTGGGAGATGCCGTCGGTGCTGGGTTGAGATGCAGCAGCACCCAGAGCAGAGCACAAATTTGGGGTCTCTTAACTCTACCCCATTTCAGACATGGTCGTGGTGACAGCAGCTTAGGCTGGACTCACCTCCCCCAGCTCTCTTCCCCTAGGATTGACTCTGAATTACGAATACCAACACTAGTTACCTGCTTTGAATACATTAAAATTCAAACATATCCTTCAACAGCAGGTTGTTCTCCGAGAGACCCCCACGGTTGTTTCTCTGGAACACGTTGCTCCCATTCTGCCCTGACACTGGAGAGATCATTTGACAAATTTGCAATTAAAAATCACCCCCAAAATAAACTACCCAAAAGCAAAGCAGCCCTGGAAGGTTTGGCGGGTGGGCTGTAGGATGGTGTTATGGTTTGAACAAAGACTGGGCCAGTGCCTTGTGATGATACTGCCAGGAAATCTCAGAGACCTTGGATCTCCTGTAAGGTTTCTAAATATTAATCTTTTATTTTCTTGCTGATGGGAAACATGGCATATTTGCATTTTTGAGCCTGAATAGTTTTAATTCAGTTTTTTTTTTATTGTACAAGCTCAAGAGGAACATTTACTTTGTTTTCACTGATTAGTTATACAATTATTCCTTTCAGATACCACATGAACCATGAACCATAATATTGTATTCTTTGCTAATGCATTTTGGAAGGGGTATTTACATGAAAACACAATACATAAATGTAATGAATTTTTCAAATGAACACATTGGTAATATAAAGTAATCATTATTTTTTTTCTCCTACACCAAAAATTCATTAAACTTTTCTCAATTAGCAAACCGACTTTTCTAAATAAGCTGCTGATTGAGCAAGAGCTCGTCAGGCAAACCAGCTGGATTTGATAATGCTGGATGGTGCGTGTCGCTGGGGAGCACACGAGACAGAGATTATCTCCGCCAGCCGATGGATCTTCTGCTGGATCCAACACCAACCGAAGGAGGAACCACTTCCAGCTAATACCTGAATGAGAATAATCTTCTGTCTAGGAGGTGAAATGAAGTCCTGGGCCATATGCATCCTGCAGGCTTGTACCAGCACTCACGCTGTGGCCAGCCAGGTCGGGGAGAGGATGCAGTTGAGAACAAACCTGGCTATTTTCAGCTGGATGATGGGGCAGATGTAGCTGCTCATGTCCCTGCAGCTGCGCTGGGAAGAATGAGGCCTGACCGCAATGTAGATGAGTCTCATATACTACAATATCATTTATGCTTGATTCAGGACCCTGGAAAACTGTAAGATGTTGTTTTTTTTCCAGGCGTGATTCTGAAACACGCGATCATCTCAGATTTGCTAGCTTGGGTCTGACAGAGCAACAGCAATTCTGTTCAGTAATGACATGAACTGTTACAACTTGGAGAAATAAACTCATCCTCCTTCTGAAGACATCCATGAACTCTGGCTTTTATTTACAGGCTTTAAAAGAAAAATTCTGCTGCTTCTTTTTTCCATTATTTCAGGAGGGAGAAATTCCTTTTGTGGACTGGTTAAAATATTCTCTGCACAAACCAGTGAATGATGCTGAAATCTTGGTCTCACTGAAGTTAGTGGGGAGCTTGCTGCTGGCTTTGTTGGGAAGATTTGACTCTGGTCAAGTCTTTTCATACAAAGAGGAATAAATCTGTCAGGAGTGGAGTGTCTCAGCACAATGAACACCTCCCAGTGCCTTTTACATAGATCATACTGTCATATCATGTGCCTGACCTACTTTGCTTTAATAAGCTCATCTGCGTGCAGCGGAAGATAAGCAAAACCACTTTTTTGACACCAAAAATCCATCCTGTCTGTCGATATGTGTGTGCTGCTGTTGGTGTGGGCTGATCCTGTCCTGATAAGGGCTGGTTTTCCCTCTTGTGCAAGCAAAACTTCCCCTGGCACCAGTGAGGCTCAGACTGGGAGGGACAGGCTGAGTCGGAGTGTTCAGCTGGAGAAGGGAAGCTACAGGGAGACCTTATTGTGGACTTTCCGGACTTAAAAGGGGCTGATAAGAAAGATGGGGACAGACTTTTTAGCAAGGCCTGTTGTGATAGGACAAGGGGTGATGGTTTTAAACTAAATCAGGCAAGTGTAGAGTATTGCATCTGGGCAGGAACAACCCCAGGTTCCAGTATAAGTTGGGGAAAGACCTATTGGAGAGCAGTGTAGGGGAAAGGGACCTGGGGGCCCTGGGGACAGCAGGGTGACCATGAGCCAGCACTGGGCCCTTGTGGCCAGGAAGGCCAATGGTACCTGGGGTGGGTTAGAAGGGGGTGGTCAGTAGGTCAGAGAGGTTCTCCTGCCCCTCTGCTCTGCCCTGGGGAGACCACACCTGGAATATTGTGTCCAGTTGTGGCCCCTCAGTTCCAGCAGGACAGGGAACTGCTGGAGAGAGTCCAGCGCAGCCACCAAGATGCTGAAGGGAGTGGAGCATCTCCCGTGTGAGGAAAGGCTGAGGGAGCTGGGGCTCTGGAGCTGGACAAGAGGAGCCTGAGGGGGGACTCATTCATGGGGATCAATATGGAAAGGGGGAGTGTCAGGAGGATGGAGCCAGGCTCTTCTGGTGACAACCAGTGGTAGGACAAGGGGCAGTGGGTTCAAACTGGAACACAAGAGGTTCCACTTAAATATGAGAAGAAACTTGTTGGGGGTGAGGGTGGCAGAGCCTGGCCCAGGCTGCCCAGGGAGGTTGTGGAGTCTCCTTCTCTGCAGACATTCCAACCCGCCTGGACACCTTCCTGTGTAACCTCATCTGGGTGTTCCTGCTCCATGGGGGGATTGCACTGGATGAGCTTTCCAGGGCCCTTCCAACCCCTGACATTCTGTGATTCTGTGACTCTGTGATTCTGTGTAAACCTTTTAAACTGGGGTTTAAAAGAACCATATTCTCAGGGACATGGTTTAGTGCCAGCATTAGGTTAATGATTGAACTCTATGATCTTGAGGATCTCTTCCAGCCAAAATGGTTCTATGATTTATTTTCTCCACCCTATTTGGTCGTGGAGCAGCAGTATGACAGTGGCTGCTGTCACACAGTATGACACTATGGCTCAGGTCCTAATCCTGGCTCTGTCAGGCCCATTGCATAAGCACCTGTCCCCAGGCTGTTGTAGGAGGATGCTCCTCTAGCCGGGAGAGCTTCATGGCTTGCACTGACCCCAGCTCTTTGAAATGTCTGAGGTTGCTGAAAATGCCGATCCATGAGTAAACACCAGGAGCTGAGACAAGAGGAGCAGCGACTCCTCAATAGGAAGTGCTTGGAGACAGAAATAAAATCACTGACAGCCTCAGATGGAAATAACCGCTTGTAGGGTGTCATCCACGAGAAAGCCCTGTCTTTCCGCAACCTGGCAACAGCAGCTGCGACCTACAAGCTGCTTCTGGATCCTAACAGCCACATTTGGGAGGAAAGATCAGGTTTATTCATGCCAAATCAGTTTAGGTCCCTCTTCAGCAAAATCCCAAAGCAGGAACTGAAAATTAAGCACTTCTTCATGTGCTTTGCCAAGTGGGGCTGGAATATCCCCTCTCACTTATGGGCTCTGCTGAGTCAAGACCAAATCTCACCAAACTATGGTGCAAGGTAGTGTGGCACACCCACAAAGGTAACCAGATCCATCTTTGGTTTTAATTTGCTGAAGCAATTCTGGAGATGAATTCAACCAGTTGTGTTTTACCGGTGAGATGAGGCATGCCAGAAACCAAGCAAATCCACAAAGCTTGGTCTTATTCCTGGGAATAAGACACTGATGTATCTTTGGGGTCAGCAATGCCTTTGTTTGCAGTTGGTGATGTTAATATTTGGTCCTGTGGGACATCTTGGGTTCATGTTCTTTCTGGTTAATAACAGCCTTTGTGTAGTCGTCCCTTTGCTGGGGGGAAAGGCTAATGCAATACTCACTGCGCTACAGCTGCTGGCTGGGAACTGTCAATAGGTCATAAATAAATCTACCACCGCACAGGAAAGACAATGAGATTATACATCCTCCTACTACTGCCAATTACAGTAAGAGCAACAATTATAAGGTAGCACTCCTACAGCTACCCTAGGGAGAAAATGAGAGGAAAATGTTCCATTAGCCTAATGAAGAGAGTGTGGCAGAGCTACAGTCAAATTTTCTCACTATTAGCCCCGACTGCGTGCCACTAACACACAAGGGAAGCAGGAGTCATAGGGCAACAATTAAAGTTTCTGACAATTAACCCCTACGATGTACATGCCTTTAACCTGATGAGAAAATTAAAAAGAGGCACGGTTACATTTTCCCACCATTAGTCCCCAGAATGTCGAATGTGGCATTTGCCAGTGACAATGAAGGTTTCTTGCAGGAAATGCCATGCGTGGTTGTGGATTTGGTGTTAAAAGCTCTTGGGAGCGCTGGGGTGACAAGAAGGCGTGTGGAGATGGCTTAAACCCCTTCTTTTAACACAGAGGAAAGAGTTACTGGCACATTTCCTCATTAGCCAGAGGAAAGGATGGATTCACTGTGGGTAATTTTCTGGTGTCCAGCTCCTGTGATATCCCTAGAGGGGAAGAAAGAAGAAAGACCAGCTTTGGAAGGAGCAGTGGGACATATAGGAAATATCTTGCTGGATTCATATTGGCTAGTAGTGCAAAAGGACAACTTGAACTCTTGCTTAGAGCAGCCACCGTCCTCATCAAGATCTACTTCATTTCTTGCACTCGGTGCCATTTAAGGACTGCAGCCCAGTATTTACCAAGGTTTACTGCACCATCCTGCCTGAAATATTGCCGTTTCTATGGCTTTTTTAAGGCAAGGGAAGGAATATGGTGTCTTGAAAACCTGCCTGTGGCAAGTGTCAGGTGTGCTGGTTTTTAATGGTGATGCCTAAGGTGTGTTGGAATGTCATAGATCAGTTTTCACGTCAAAAATTCTGGAGGGAAATTCAAAATTTTTGCTATCATGGACTCAGGCCCTCTCTTCACATTTTTGCATTTTTGCTGTTGCCTCTGTGGCAAATTGATATTACCTTGAGGATCCCTGTCAGGAGCCAGATTGGCATCTAGCTGGGGGATGCAGCCTGGCATGTGGATTGGCTTTATTTCCACACCCCATAAAATGTGAGAACGGAAAAATCTGGTTTTGGACTTCACACAGGCTTGTGGTGCTGGAGTATCTCAACACTGCTCAGCCTGTAACGTGATTATCCTCAGAAAGCCCCTCTGTAGAGCATGTTGAGACCTTCCTGGGATCACCTGCAGATCAGGAGGACAACAGCAGAGGGTCCAGGTTGGCAGGATCCTGGGCATCTGCGTCCTGGAACAGGATCAGATATTAGCCCAAGCTTAGCACCATGTTGACAGATCTATGGGTTCCTCTGCCTGCAGCTGCCTCCTGTCCAGCCTGTGCAGGTCTATTTGAGCTAAAATTCTTGCCCTACATCTCAAGAGGGTTTGTGGCTTTTGAGCTTGGCCTTGCTGAGGGCTGAGCTTGTGCTCGGCTGGACCGTCCTGTCTCTGCCATGGAAGGGGGTGGTAAGGGCAGGAAAATGAGCCTCTTTCACTTGAGCTGGACATGATTCCCAAGATCAGCCCAGTCCCTGGACCTCTTGGCTTTGCTTGTGGGACTCTCCATAGCATGTGTGAGACCCTGGGCACAGGCTGGGCCCAATTGCCCTGGTCCCAGCAGTGAGATCTGCAGTGCCAGACTCTTCCTTGCCAGGCCTGAGATAAACACCCTGAGATGGTTCCCGTCTTGCCATTTTGGGGAGCAGCCACGGATTAAGACGTGCTAATTCCCTTGTACAGCTTTAGATCATCCTCCCTCAAGCTACGCTGAACCACAGCTTTTCTAACTTGCCGCTTAGCGAAAGGGCAAGCACAGTTTTTGCAGGATTGCCGTATCTCTTTGCCATGCCTACAGACACAAAAAGACTCTCCATCTCTTTCCCTTTCTTTCCTACTGTAAGCTCCTTGCCTTCCTAAATGTCCATCAGTGCTCTGGATTTACCATGTTTTCAGTAACTTGTTTCTGAGTCTAAAAGAGAACTTGGCATCCATGCATTTATGTGACACTGGGAATGAGCTTCAGGGTGGGACTTTCAAAGCCGGCAGAGAGGTTTAGAAGCACAAAAGAATGGCGGCCAAATTCTGTGGCTGATTTTGAACTACCTGAGCAGAGAGCCTGTCCCAGCACACCCCCTGGATGACCTGCAACCGGAGCAGAACCTGCCTGAGAGCTGCTGCTCTTGAACCTCGATTTTGATGGAAGACAAAAACCCACAAAGCAGATTTGGAGCCACATGGTCCCCAGGTTTGGCCCAGTCTGGAGGGTGAGGATGACCATGCATGGCCCAGCACAGAACGTGGGGAAATGTAGGTCCAACCTGTGCCAACAGCTGGGCTTGGCTGAATGGAGAGCTCCCCTTACTCTATGGGTGATGATGTTGCCCTTGGCCTGCTCCTTAGGGTTCATACCTTGGGTTTGGTTGCTTTAGAGAAGGCTCTTTTGCTTGACTATGGAGCAGAGGGATGTATTAACAGCAGCTGAAGAAGTACCAAGATAGAAAAATCTCAAATATCCACCCAAATATCCCACTCATTGACAAGGACAATCACAGCAGGGGGGGAAACTGGAGCAGGAGGGAGTCGGAGGAGGAAGATGATGGCTATGAGACCACATCCACCTCCTCAGAGAATCTTTTCCTCGCTTTCCATGACTTAGAGGCAGTGGGGCTGAAAACTTCACTGCTCTGAGTGATTTGTGTAGTAATTTCAGAGCTGACAAGCACTACATGGCAAATCTGAATTCCACTTTTAGCCCTGTTAAGAGATAAGGAATAGTGATTATTATAATTATGATGTGGTTACTTTATTGGTTAAATTAACATTTCGTTGTTGGGGTTGCTGTGCAATATACAATATTATTTTACCTACTGTGCCTTCAAAGTCATCTTGTCACAGCAACAGCATGGCAGCATGGAAAAAGCCTTTTAACAAGTAGGTAAATACATGCCTTTGGGGAAGCCAGAGCGATAATTATGTCAGCTTCAATACATTTGACAGTGAAAAAAAAGGCTAAAAAGAAGTTGAAACAAAAATGATAGAAAATATTGAATGCTTTAAATAAAGTCATTGGAATCAAAAAGGTGCAAGGAATTTGATATGGTGACCTTACTCTTTGGACTAGGTATCAGCAGTCCACCTATTCACACTGCAAGGGTTGCGTTAGGCTTACAAGGGTGTGTAAAGGGATCGTACACCCACTCTCCAGGGACCAATAAAGACGTATCGCTCGTCGCATCTCAAATGGGTGGAATAGTTCCTTCCATACATGATGCAAAGGAAAACTCCTGGAGTCAGTGCCCCCCACTTGGACATCTGGGCTCAGAGCCCTCCCCATAACATGAGCGCTGGTGTGGGACCTGCTGCTTCGGAGCACATTTCCCTTTTCTTTCCCAATGTTTTATTCTACAGATGCATCAGTGCTTTATTGTCTATAAAATAAAATTCGGGACGTAAGTCAGAAGAAGGATGTTTCATGATGTGCGTACGATTGCGTGCGCTCCCCCAGCTCAGCTTCCCCTCCCTCTCCTCCTCCTCATTTAAAGTCAAAAGGTTCCCTGAAAATCACAGCTATGAAAACACAATTATCCTTTTTACGAGCTAATGAGTATCCCGTGCATATATGATCGCTATATTTGATTACACAACCACTTAAACAATATTCACACACTAGTTTGCATCCGTATGAAGCTACAATTGGACACTTTGAATGGGTTGTTTGCTGCGTACCCTGTTGTCCATGAAGAAAAGCTGCAGGACTTTTGCATGATACACATGTCAAGTCAGCTATATGCATAAAATGACATTATTTTTAAGATAACTTGATTTGGAATCAGGAAAAAATCCCCCATACTGTGCTTTTCCTAAATAGAGGGGAAAAAGCTTTCTTCTGACTGTAATCTTCAAAACCTGAGTTTCCTTTCATTAGGCTGGAAGTGGGAAATATGATTGCTTTTTTTCCCCACAATAAAATGCTTGTTTCCCTTAGTCTTCCCTCAGAATGGTGCAGTCCACCCAGAGCAGCTGAAGATGAGACTAATCTACCTCCAACACTTCAATAAATAAAATGTAAATGTTTGTTATAATAATGCCTCCATTGTCAGCACCAACCCGGGATTTTTCAACCTCTGACTCCCGGGCAATAACCGGCTGAGTAGCAACAGCCGAGTGCTGAAAGAATTTTTCAACAGCAATTTGCTTGTTCCAATTTACTTTTCAAGGCTGCTGATCAGGATTGCTGGCCAGCCGGTAAAAGGATCTCGTCCTATTAATTTGGCCCAGCCTCTCCTCTTGTTCTCGTCATATTTAGTTTCTCCGGTAGTTCCAATGAGTAAGTTAATTGAATTAGAAGTGCCACCGGGAGCTTGCCTGCGGATCTACGGTTTCATGTAGGAAAGCAGCTCCCTTTGGCTGCAGAAACAGATACGTGCACATGTTGAGAAGGTGAAGAAATGTCTAGAGATGACTTATTCCCCCCGTGATAGCCCCCGATTCTCCTCTCAAATTAGTCGGACAATAAAACTCCCTTCATCTGGCACCGCTTATTCTCCAGCTTGCTCCTTGGACAAACACAAATGAGACCGAGAAGTGTGATCGATGCATTAGAGCAAGGATTGGGAGTGCAGCGATTTGAAAAGTGATTTTGTAGGAATGGATTGATGTCGCTTCATGCCGCTTGTTCTCCCTGCAGCTTGAGGCCAAATGAGTCTGTTTTAGCAGCGTTATTTTTAGCAGCGTTATTTTTCCAATTGTTTAGTCTGCAATCTCAGCTCACCCACTGGTATCAATAAATATAACCACACCAACTGGACCCTTTGTTTCTACTGGCTTTCAATTAAGCTCAGGGTGAAGTATGGACACACTTTTTTTCTGCCAGTAAGTAGATAAATGGAAACAAAGTCATAGTTTATGCTTGCTATTGCATTTTTAATGAGGTTTAGGTGTGAAAGGTGCATAATATTGCACTCCCAAGCCTTGCAGGTGTGGCATTTGTAAACTGAAATAAACCCTGGAGAAGTCCTGCAAGTGGCAAAGTGATTTCATAGCAATTTGAGAATATAACCTTGAGGCCATTTCAAAGCTTTGCACAGCTTGTTGTAGTCATCAGGGTGTTTTTTTCCCAGCACGATGTATCTCTGCTCACCTGGACCATCCCAGGGAAGATGTGGCTGCTCTGGGCTCGGATGGGATGGGAGCTGAGAATGAGCCTAAATACTTTTAAAGGCCTAGTTTCAGTAACAAAGTCATTCCCAACCCTCTTCCAGCCCTAAAATTAAGCTACACCTTGCTAGGCTCTGAGGAAACATCCACCTAGAGGAGGAATAAATGAAATTTAAAAAATAAGGTGAAGAATGGGATGGCCAAATCCAAGGCAGCAGAGTTTGCAATGGTGCAGCAAACCAGTTACACCAGTGAACCAGCAACCTGCTGGAAAACCCACACCATATATATATAATAAGCAGCATGGAGAAATGACAAGTAAGAAGCCATCCCTTCCTGCCAGGCTGGTTTTTGCAGCTGAAGCGATGGTTTTGCCTTTAGTGCCACCACAGGAGGGCAGAAAAGGCCTTTGAAGAATATCGGCCTTGCCCGTGCAAACTGCAGTGTTGCTGAAGTAAATCAAGTTCTTCTTTTATGAATATATCCCTGCCCTTTATTGAAATTAGGAGGTTGACCTATTGTACTTCACCTTTAAACCAGAGCTCTGCGCAGTGGTTTAAGGTATTTATTCGCTAGAAGTGCCGCTGAGGGCTGAAAACAGAAATTATCTGCATATTAGGGATGTTGGAGATGCCATCTGTTTTTGAACAAACCCCCGTTTCTTAAGAAATTAAACCACAGATTACTGTGATTAATTAGGAAATAGCTTTTAATGTAATCAGAATAGAATATCATCCTATATTACGTATTTGATGAATGCTTGTTATTTCTTGATTTGGGAAAAACAGCCACCAAAACTGATGAATTGCCATTCAGATACTTTGCCTTAAGATATTTCCCATCTTGTTTATACTATATACTTATATATCCATATATAGTGTATATACATGAACACAGACTCACACAACCACTGCAAATAAAAAACACCCCCTCCACATATTTCTTTTTGCTCAAAATCCAAGTGATGCAGTTGAGGCATTTTCTATACCTCATATAAATACTACCCAGTCTTCCTAAATAATTTAATGTAGTCATTATCTAAATCGAGTCATCAATTATCTATCACCAATGAGGCAGTACAGAGAGCAGCATGGGGCTTGCGGGTCTTTGCTTTGATTGCTTGTGGTCACCGCGTCGTATTTGTTATGCTAGAACATTAGGTAGACAACAGTTTGGGCTTATTTGCAAAGCTTAATCTCTTTCTTTCCCTGCTATATAGTCAATATAGAAAATATTTTAAAATTCTCCCTTTTTATTTTTACCAAATCCTAAGCACGTGTAACATTATATTTGCAAGAAAGACCCTAAAGCCTTACAGACTATCACGTTACTCCAGATTTTGGCATTTCTTAAAAGGGATTTCTTTCTTAAACCCACTACACTGTAATGGCTCTTAAGAAGCTGTTACTGTCTTGAGTGCAAATCCTTCTTAGTTTGTGTATTATTGACCTGATCAAGTGTGATGGGGGCCTTCGATGAGCCTTCGGGGGGGATTTTGCGGCTGTTGCAGGGAAGGAGTGTTGTAAGGAAACACTTGAGAAATGATCATTGGAAATGGGAGTAAATGAGGAGGGGATACAACTGGGGTGGGGGGACCCCAGCTCAGACTACAGCACCTTCACATGCGAGTACTCATCTCCTGGAGCAGCTTTTGCAAAACGCAGATGTATTTAATATAAAGGAATAATAATAATAATAATAATAATAATAATAATAATAATAATAGTAGTAATAGTAGTAATAACAACAACAACAACAATAATGATAACAGCACATCTGAAGGATGGTTTAAAGCATGCTTGTGGAATGTAGAAATTCCCAAATACAGCCCTGATTCTGCAAGGACATATATACACAGTTTCACTTTAGGAGGTTAATTTTAACAGATCCTACAGACAAGGTATTTGTTTAAGTAAACGTCTAATATCTCAGGGTGGGTAAAGTCCTAGAAGTGCAATAAAATAATTTTTCTCCCCTTTTTTTCAGGCATAATGACACACAAACAACCCCCCTAAAATCAGAGTTTAGAGTGAAAATCCTGGCGGCCACTTTAACCAAAGAAAAAAAGAATCCTGCAAATGATATTGTTCCGCCTTTCCACTCGCAATAAGAAAATACAGCTTTGCGCCCAATCCCCTAATCAGCTTCTCACGGCCTGACCCAACTAAGCCCTGGATCAGGACCGTGCTCCCGTGGTGCCGTCTGGGTTGCTGCAGCGTTTTGTGCAGGTTACACTTCTACAAAATGATGTCATAATTTAGCTAAAAGACAACATATTGGTGAGTGAGAAAGCAAAGGAAAAATATCTTACTTCAGATGTCAGGCAGCCACAGATGAGTTGCCTGAATTTTTGTATTTTGGGGAGTGACTTCTCTAATATCTCGTGATGTATTTTCCTTCCTAAACAGGTTTTGGCACAAAATATTGCACTTGCTGGAGAAGCGGAAAAGGGATTTTTAGCGAAAATCAAGAGGAATCCCAAGGAATAGCATTGAACAGATTAAAATGTTTGTGCCTTATGTGCTTTTTCAAAAGCAGAGATCTACGCGTGCCACACACCGATCTGAAATAAAGCGGCGGCTCTGTAAGCGTGAGGAAAATCCTGCCCGCAAAACAAGCTCTGGACGTCGCAAAAATCACAGTGAGTGGGAGTATCTTGGTTTTGAAGACGGTACCTCAAGCCGTCTGTCCCGTTCCATCAGGACCAAACACCGCTTGGTATTCAATTGACTTTCTAAATTGGGAGACAGGACTTTCCATCTTCAAATACTGAAAATAGATTGCATTCTTGGCCCTTCACTTTGAACGGTTGGGGAGAATAAACGCGCACCCTGGTCGTGTTCTAGTGATCTCCCTAATCTCGGTTGCACTTTGTCAGGACGAGGTAACTGGTAGTTAAGTGAAATACCTTAGATCAAAGGGGGATTAATCGCCAACTGAATCCTTGCTGAATAAACCTGTCATTCAAGAAAATTATTTCCACTGAACTTAGCAGAGGATTGAAGGTATTTGCATAACAGGGACCAACGTACTTCAGCCAGGTTAAAAGGTTCAGAATTCAGGCAGTGTTTAGCTTTTTGGCTCCTTTTCCTTTCAGCGGCCCTGTACAATGGTTTTTAATCTGATAATACAGCTAACTATCTAAATGATGTCAGAACAGGAAAGTATTGCAAAGTTTGGCTGAGGGATGGATCAATTTCACTTTCAGTAACTCCTAAATCTGATTTGTTGGAATTTAAGATGTAATCCTTAAAAAAAGTCCCTTTTAAACCGAAGGGCTGTTTATTAACATCCTTTTTTTATTTGACCTTTGTCTTAGAAACACCGGCTCTTGCCTGCTGCCTTATCCAGGGCTTTTTGGGATCGTTTTGTACAGGTTTCTACCCGCACATGCGAGCGATGCCCGTGGCTCATTGTGCCCACCAAACACATGCACACAAACCGATTTTCAGTCTGTTTTTCTTTAAAGATCATCTTTTGGAGGTCACTCTGAATTTGAACGTGAGACTGAGATAATTAAATAACAGGACCCAACAGGCTGCCATTATTTCTAAGGATCAGCCCTCGGAAGAGATTTAAAGTCTCGTTCAGCATTTGTTGTGCAGTTTTGGCAATGATTTTAAAGTGAACAATTCTTGGTTTATTGCAGTTGTTTTTTTTGCTGTGACTTCTCATGGAGAATTCATTTCTTGAAGAGAGAAGAAGGGCTCTTCCAGGGCTGGAAGGCAATGGCTTTTTAACCTATAAAAACTGGGTAAAACAGTTAAAATAATGTCGATTTCTAGAGAGTGCTTTATGCCAACTCCCTCCCCAGCCTTCCTGGGGCTCATTTGCAAACGCTTACACCTCTCCTACCTTTTGGGCATATGGAAGGGTGTTGAGCTACATGGCAGACATCAGGTTTCATAATCAGATTTTGACAATAAATGGAATTTAGGCACTTCTGCATCCAGCCTGTGCCTGACACCATTCATTCTTTCAGTGGGCGCCGTTCATATTCATCGCAAACTCAAAGCATCTTTCAAGTTAAAAAAATCGCAAAGAATGGTTATCAAAGAAAATGAATAAAATCCATATTGAGATAATTTTTTAGAAAATGATTGAAGTTTTAACCCAAGAAAGGACTCTTAGAGTTTCTTATAGCTTAGAATAAGAACATGTCAATCACGATTAAGCTTCTGGAATTGGAATCCCTTTGAAATGCAGCTGTTTCTTCTTTAATTGTGGCAGCGGACTCAAAAGAAAAGAAAGGTCCAGCCTTAAAGATGAGTAAGGAATACAAAATAGCTCAGGATTAGTTGTGGAGTTCAAAGGTCGCTAATTACACTAAGGAGTTCCCAGACACAGGGAAAACATTAAACAGGTCACCTACCAAAAGGGAAACAGACTTTGACTTCAAAAATAAAACAAAAAAAAAAGAAAAAAAGGGAAAAAAAAAAAGATCCTGAAGAGATAGGTTTCTAGAGAAAAATCGAAAGCGACCAGCTGATTTTATTGGGAAGAAAATGGGTTGGGTTTAGTTGTCTGCTGTTACGTGTCGCTACAGATGGCATCAGGCTTTCAAAAAATTACCTAGAGCTCAACCAGGTTTCTAGGAGTCTCTGTGAAAGCAAGAAGGGGAAAAGGGGGCAGGCCTTTGCCTTACAATATCTGATTTGTATAGAATCATAGAATGGTTTGGGTCGGAAGGGACGTTCCCAGCTCCCCCAGTGCCCCCCCTGCCATGAGCAGGGACATCTTCACCAGCTCAGGTTGCTCAGAGCCCCGTCCAGCCTGGCCTGGGATGTCTCCAGGGATGGTTCAGCCACCACCTCTCTGGCCAACCTGGGCCAGGCTCTCACCACCCTCAGGGACAACAGTTTCTTCCTCATGTCTGGCCTAAATCTCCCTCCTTTGGTTTAAAACCGTCACCTCTTGTCCTATCACAACAGGCCCTGCTATAAAGTCTGTCCCCATCTTTCTTATGGGCCCCTTTTAAGTTCAGAAAGGCCACAATAAGGTCTCCCCAGAGCTTCTCTTCTCCAGCTGAACACCCCAGCTCTCTCAGCCTTTTAGTCACATTGTAGGTCATGAGTCCCTGAAAAAAAACCAACCCAAACCGTGGGGGTTGAGACTTCCCCATCAGCATTTGGGGATGAGGCATCTGTGCAAACAGGCACATGTCAGATCGGAAGCCTTTTGGGAGAGGCCTGCAGCCCCTTGGTGCGTGGAGAGGTGAGGTTTGGGGCAGAGTGGCCCGTCCCTTCCCTCAGGAGAAGCACAGCTCCTTGATTTTCTAGCTCCTTCATCTTCCAGCTCATTCCTGGCCCCATTTCCTTGGGCTGGACTGATGGGACTGCTGTCCCTCCAGACACCCTGCACATGAGACATGATGGGAGAACAAGGTGGTGGTGAAGGAGACAGCAAATGTACTGAAGGACAAACTTGGACTCACAAGCTCCGTTATGACTTAAAACTCAGCAGGGCATGTACAAATAGGACAAAGTGTGACAAATTTCTCCAAAAGCATGAATAAATACAGGAAAACTGCTGTTAAGTGTTTAATGCATTGTTGTTTCAATGTTCAACTCATTAATAAATGGCCAAAGGAGTTAACACTGGTAAAACAGGATAAAAATGCAGAGAAGGGAAGTCTAGGTTATGCACAAGAAGTAGTTGCTTACAAATTAGCTGAAGTAACAGATTTGCCCCAAAGTACTTGAGGAACTGGTGGATACATCTTGGTGCTGTCACCAACTACCTGGGGAACCTGGTAGGAGGGAAGAGTTTCCAGAAAACAAGAAAAGCATCAAATTGCTGGGCAGCGATATGTAACAGCCATCACAGATTTGACAACATCGAACCATGTTAGGTGAACTAATTCCCTTCTGCGGTGAGAGGAACAGACACTGTGAATCTGGGGGTGGCACTTGCTGTCTCACACCTGGACACTGTCTCTCAGTATGACTGGCAAGCTCAAGAGATATGGCGGAGGTGACTGTGGTGGGATGACCTTCCCCAGGGGGCCTGGGAAGATGCTCTCCAGTGGTGGTTACCAGCTGAGGGATGGTGGGCTTCCTGGTCCCATCTTGCTTCTGGTATGATTCAGGATTTAGAGAGGGAGTTCACATGACACCTGAGGAGATCCCTCTCCTAAGTTCCTGTGACACTGAAGGAGATCCCTGTAATTTCACGTGGCACCTGAGGAGATCACAGAATCCCAGAATCCCAGAATGTCAGGGACTGGAAGGGCCCTGGAAAGCTCATCCAGTGCAATCCCCCCATGGAGCAGGAACACCCAGATGAGGTTACACAGGAAGGTGTCCAGGCGGGTTGGAATGTCTGCACAGAAGGAGACTCCACAACCTCCCTGGGCAGCCTGGGCCAGGCTCTGCCACCCTCACCAGGAAGGAGTTTCTCCTCATCTTTAAGTGGAACCTCCTGTGTTCCAGTTTGTACCCACTGCCCCTTGTCCTACCACTGGTTGTCACCAGAAGAGCCTGGCTCCATCCTCCTGACACTCCCCCTTTCCATATTGATCCCCAGGAATGAGTCCCCCCTCAGTCTCCTCTTGTCCAGCTCCAGAGCCCCAGCTCCCTCAGCCTTTCCTCACACGGGAGATGCTCCACTCCCTTCAGCATCTTGGTGGCTGCGCTGGACTCTCTCCAGCAGTTCCCTGTCCTGCTGGAACTGAGGGGCCACAGCTGGACACAATATTCCAGCTGTGGTCTCACCAGGGCAGAGAAGAGGGGAAGAAGAACCTCTCTTGACCTACTAACTATCCCTCTCCTAAGTTCATGCGACATCTGAGGAGATCTGAGTTCACGTGGACCAGAGGAGATCCCTCTCCTCACCATGGCACCTCAGTACAACCCTTTGGATGGACCATGTTGAAGGAGAGGCAGGACACACCAGGGTAGCAAGGGAGCGGGGGTGAAGAACAAGGGAAATTTTTGATGAGAAGCTCTGGAGGTCTCAGAAGCTTCAGAGTCTGGATGTTTTTCTAGAAATGGAGCCATGCGGGTTGTGAGCATCTCACCAGTGCCAGGTATTCATCCTGCATTTTTCCTTCTTGTGCATTCAGCTGGTTATTCTGCCCACTTTAAATCTCTTTGACACTCCCTGACCCCCATTTTCTCTCACCCTGTCCCAATAGCACCTGTTCTCAGATCCACACCTTTGCACCTGCTTGTGCTGGAATTCATTAAAAGCTGTTTTTTTCTGAGACATCCAAACCATCAGGGTTTGAAGAGGCCTTCAGCACCTTCAGTAACTGCTGCTTCTCAGCCACTGCACCATCATCAACGCAAATTCTCCGTTTCCTTCTACACCTTCCAGAAAGAGTTAAATAACACAGTCAGGCTCCAAAACGTGTTTGATGGTGGTTCTCCATTGCCACTGCATTTGGAGATGCCAACAGTGTTCCTTGTTTAATGGGTTATACATGGGCTTTGGATTATTTGAATTTTAGAGGTCTGTTACATCAGTTCTCTTTGCCAATTTAACGTACAGTCTCATCTAAAAAGTTTGACAGTACATATTTGCTTTAAATTCATGTCATTACCCCAAAATTTTAATGAAATAAAACAAGTTCATTTTATCAATGAAGTGAGCTCTATTCTAACGTCTTATTTATACCCATTATTTTATTTGGGAAAAAAGTTGAGTTGACAAGCCAGTATTAAGTCCTGTTTGTTCTTCTCAAGGGTTTGGACGTTAGTTTTCTTCTAGGCCTCTAAAATGCAATACTAAGTCTGGAGAACTCTTTGGCCACCTCTTTTGAAAGCCTTTGTGCAATCAGCGTAGATCTCATAGAGTCGATACTTGTGACACAATTATAAATATAAGCACTTCAAGCAGCAAATGCTCTTGGACCAAAAGAGTATATTGTTATTTTTTTTTCCATTTAACACAGATTATTTTTAAGTATCTGTTGTATTATCTTCAGAAAACTTGATTTTTTTTAAAGAGCTAAAGAATACCAGTGACACAGGGCTTCATCACGTTCAGAGCCCAGCCAGCTGTTAGATGCCACCTCTGCCACAGAGTCCTCAGGTTCATGTGAGCTCTCAATCTTCTCTCGATTTAATTGTGGTTTTGTCTCCCTTTTAAAACAGGGAAAATGCTCAGAGCGTGTAGAGAAACAGCGGAATTGTCCGGGGAACTACAAGGGATACACAGAAGGGTTCAATCATTTTTAACTCCTTGAACTCCAGACCCATCACTCATTTCTCTCCCTGCCTTGTGTTCTTCAGGTCTCACCTAAAGGTACCTCAGTTGTGACAGACCTGAGTTGCTACAATGTACTTACTAAGCTTACTAAGTTCACTACTAAGCTCACTTTACTAGCTTACCAGCTTACTAAGCCTTATGAAACATCCATGAGAATGGGCTCTTCCCAAAAGCCAAGCGTAGCCATCAGGTCAAGAGAAAGGCTTCATCTGTTTCACCACCAACTGATCCAACAACCTTGTCCAATAACCAGAGTTGTTGCACAAACCTGTTGGAATAAGACACGTGCCAATTTAACCTCATGTTTCGCTGCCTGACTCGTTCATGGATGCTTTCCATGCTGCATACGACAGGGTCTTATATTAATTTTTGGCTCCAAAAGATGCTTACTTTTTTACATGTATAGCTGACTGGATGCTATTTCAATTGACTTTATGAACTGTGACTAGGGCTTATTTTTGGAGTAGGGCTTATATTTCGAGCATCCTCAAAAATCCTGAAAAAAATAATGGTAGGGCTTATTTTCCGGGTAGGCCTTATATTTGGGGAAATGGTATAAACAGAGTTTTATGGAGCAAACCCTTCTAATAAATCAAAACAGGTGATGGATGGCATGAAGTTATAGAAAACTGCTCAGCGCTAGAAGAGAAACATCACCCACCCCAAGATCTTGACAAACAGAATGTGATCTAAACCCTTCCAACAGAGAGATCCCCTCTCCCCACTCACATCGTGGTGACCAGACACACTGACTGTAACAGGTACGGGCTGGATTCTGGGGAAAAAAATCAATTCACCTTTTGCTAATTAAAATGGACACATCACCTGTGTGAAATGAGTCAGAGCATAGCTCTGTTTTATAGGTTCAGCTGAATGACATGTTTCACGTTAATTAACCCACCCTTTAGAACATTTAGCCAACCTGTTAGATTACTATCTCAATCTAAGCATTTTTTAAATTATAGCTTAAAACTTTCCTCCTTACATAATCACTTATCATACAGTTAAACAAGAGGTATTGGAGCAGCTGGCACACTCGGTTATTAGACGGCATTCTTCTTTTGTGCTGCTCTTCAGGTTCTTTCATGTTTTTCACCAGCCTTTCACAATTTGCTCAATTCCTGATAACTTTTTTAATGTGAATTTCCTCTGTTCCTGCAGATACCGATTCTCTTCTCAAAATCAGAGGTCAGCCTCCGTAAACTGAGTCCTTTTCTTTTATGCCTGTTTTTTTTCCAGGGAAAATGGCTTGGCGATGTTGTTCTGGAACCTTCAGCAAACTTAGCTGGTTTGACCTGCTCAGAGCTAGGCCTGTGATTTGATAAAACCAGCTTCACACCTCTGGATCATCACTATTTCTGGGTTTCAGAGCAATGCAGTTCGCTGGCTTGTATGAAAGGGAACTCATCACTGACAAAGGCAATAAAAACCCCTCTATTATCTCCCCTTTTAGAAGCGCTGCTCATGCCATACTCCCCCCGCCCCCCCCAAATCCTGTACATTATTGACTCATATGTATTCTGTAACTATCTTGTGAAAATAGCAGGTCTTGCTCTTAACTGTCCTATTAATCTGGGGTCTAATCAGATTCTTGTGACCTCATGACACATCTGTACCACTGCCTGCTTATTTTGTACCAGTTAATGTTAGAAGGGAAAGTAAAAATAGCCACAGCAAGTACATTTCAAATTGTCTTCTCTCAGCTGTTATCCACAACTAAGCAATTTAAAGCCAACTAATATTTTTAAGAGAAGTGACTTCTTTTGTTTTTCCTCAAAAAAATTGTTAAGCAAACATGCAAACTACAAGTGCTGGAGGATATTTATTTTCACTGTATCATGAAGTTACTCTCATTAGCTGTCCGTTTTGTTTAAATATAAAAATAATTCACAAGCAAATGAGTCAAATAAGGCTTTGTACACCATAGGTGCTGGTGCTTTGGAATTCCAGATGGAGTAATCAGAAGAAATTAGTTCCAGGGCTGAAAAACAAGCAAGAAAAATAAGCATTACAAGGTGCTTATAATCAGACATTCCTTCATCCAAGTGAAGAGACTACTAATCCATCCATACCAGTTTACAGAAAAGGTATAATGGCCTCTTTAAACTCTAAGACTCTTATTATTATTTGAAAATCGTTTCTGATAATGAGAAATTTAAAATCTCAGCTTCAATTACCTTTACCAATGTATCAGTCATGAGCTTAAAATTCAAACAGAGGTTAAGTCAAAGGCAGGTGAGTGGCTTGGATTTTGTTCAATGAATATAAATTGCATACTCGATGTTAAACATACAGTATGAACATGTTGATTTTTGTGTTACAATTTAGGACTGAGTGTGACCTGTTGCAAAATTAAGTGTAGATGACAGTTTTCGAAAGGCTTTTACAGACTTCTGTTGGCGTGACTGACAGAAGTTGCAATAGATAGACAGCAACAAATGACAAAATGGTTCCATTAGGCAGCGCTGCTCAGATTTAATGAGTGCCTATTGTGTTCCCAGTTTGCGTATTTTTGGCACAGACTTGGAAGCAGGCATGTGGTAGGTCAAGAATAAGCAGATTTGGTTTCGGCTCCATGGATTTTACGTAGTGCCACATCCACCAAGGGATGCTGGTGTCACGACACTGACCTCACATGCAGGAGCTGGTTCTGTACCTGGCTACTTCCAATCCACGTATCATATCTCTGACAAAAGCATCCTGACCAAGAGGCCAGACCATGGAGAGAGATTCTCTGTCCCCCCAGTAAAACTTCTGTCATGCAGAGCACAGTAAAACACCACAGGGTGAAGGGGAGAGAGCCTGAGCTTTCATCTGAAAGGGAGATGCCAGCCCCTACTCCAGGGATGCATTAAGCATCACAAGAAAAAAATATGAAGCAGAAAACAAAATTTCTGGGATGTGCCAAGCAAACCTGGAACAAGTAAACCTTTGTCCAACTTTAACTACTTAATTTTAGGCATTGACATCCAGTTCAGGATGGGGCAATGAAGGTGATGAAGGGAGTGGAGCATCTCCTGTGTGAGGAAAGGCTGAGGGAGCTGGGGCTCTGGAGCTTGATGAGACTGAGGGGTGACCTCATTCATGGTGATCAATATGTAGATGGTGAGTGTCAGGAGGATGGAGCCAGGCTCTTCTCGGTGACAAACAATGATAGGACAAGGGGCAATGGGTTCAAACTGGAACACAAGAGGTTCCACTTAAATTTGAGAAGAAACTTCTTCCCAGTGAGGGTGGCAGAGCCTGGCCCAGGCTGCCCAGGGAGGTTGTGGAGTCTCCTTCTCTGCAGACATTCCAACCCGCCTGGACACCTTCCTGTGTAACCTCATCTGGGTGTTCCTGCTCCATGGGGGGATTGCACTGGATGAGCTTTCCAGGTCCCTTCCAACCCCTGACATTCTGGGATTCATAACTTCAATACGCAGTTCCAGTTAAATAAATGACATTTTGAGCAACTCACATGCAGTAATTTTGGGTTTTCCTGGTGCGAAGATCTGAATAGAATATTGGTCTACATAACATCCAGTAAGTGTGGAATCTGGGATCCTAAAATACAGCTACAGAAAGAAGGAAAACATGACCAGATGCATATTATCATACTGGCAATCCGTGTTACATGCTCTTGGTGCACAAGAGTACCCCAAAATGACAGGACGTCAAATCCTGTAAGCAAGAAAACAGAAGATTCCATGCTCAGCACAAAGAGGTTACCAATTATGTCTGACCTAAAATCAACATATTTTCATAGGCCATTTATGATAATTAAAAAAATTACTACTAAGGCCTCTTTTCACAGCCTGCGACTTACTTTTACATAAGCAGTGTTCCCAGTGCAAACATAACCAGTTGGGTGCTATTTGCCCACAGTGCCAAAAGACACAGTTATAGAAACTTCCAAAGATTTAGGGAACTTCTGTCCTAAAGCCAGAAACAACATCTGTAAGAAATTCTACAGCTGTGCCTACACTACACAAAACTGACTGGGGAGGAATTAAGAACACATGGGGTATACTGCTTACCAACGATCCAAACCAGTAGGCTCTTCTCTCATGACAAATCCAGTTGGCCATAGCTAACTTGGGACTCTAATTAAGCGATTGGGCCCCTGCAGTATAACAGAGGAGAAAGAAAACCACTGGAATTAGTATCATTCAGTATTTGTTAACGCCCATTTTGTTAATGCAACAAAACTCTGAAAGACGTTATTTATGCGCATACAGACAAACCACACTTATCTGAGCACACCGCTAATTTGTGGAAAGAAATTACAGAGCAGGAGGAAATCGCCATGGTCTCAACCTAGTAATCATAAAAAGAGCTGTTGATATTTTACTGTCTTTAGTTCACTGATAGTGTTTTACTAATGCTATGATCAGCATCATCAACTTTGTATCATCCCATCTTTAAATTTCGATGACAATTATGTGACAGCATAGCCATCGCAGTTGCCGGAGAGGCTTAAATGAAAAGTATCGTTTTAATTTTAAATAACTATATTTTGGCTAAGCTGATCTGTAGCTAGGATTAGCAGTCTTAAGGAACAGGTAACCCTGGGTTGTTAGTGATCTCAGGACTTAATCCACCTGAAGGACTGTGGCAGGGTTTCAATGAAAATATACCACAGGGGAACAGGGTGCACAACACAAGCATTCAGAACATTCCTAAATATTCTGGTATGATTCTGTATTCTGGAAACTACAAGAATTCCAAGGGGGCTGCCTGACGTATGCAAGGTCCGTGTCTACTGGTAGTACTTTGATGGAGCATCATCTGTTGTATTCACTTCTGTTAATTTCAGGAAGATCACAGAGAAATGGAAGAAATTTGTTTAAGATTTCTTTATTCTTACCTGTTGAAAAAAGGTATACGAGCTTCACACTGCTCAAAAAGAACTCTTCATGCTTTCATGAAGCTTTAAATTAATTGTTTTTAACTGTGAGTCCTCTTCGATGAGTTGATAACATCCCAAAATCGGTGGAACAGGAACCTGGAAAAAACTATATTCGTTCTCAAGATGAATTAACACCATCATCATAAGATCAGTTATACACTGCTTAAATTGCTAAAGTACTTTAAAAAATAACAAACATATTAATTGTTGACTGTACCAAACTCTTCAGGCTGCTTGCGATAAGTAGATTTGTGGTATATGCACTTTATATCTCAGCCTGGATATATTTTGTCTAACTATGGTATCTAAGTAGTTCATTTAAAGCAAGATCAGCTGTGCCAAGCAGTCAAAGGTGCCGGCCTGTCCTGAAGATGACTCAGATGACGCAAATCCTGAAGTGCCTTCCAAGCAGTTTATTATATAAAAAACATTTTACTCGCCTGTATCAGATTGAGACTCATTCAGACACGTTCAACAACACAGGTGGTTTTATTCCTGTGGGAGACTGGAAAATAACATGGGTCATGGATGTTATTACCTGGGAAGTGTAGTAATGCAAGCTCAACGAATCTGAAGGATGAATGAAAGGGAACTTGTACAGTCCGTTATACACAGAATCATCCAGGGGCTCAGCACTGCTGGACATCAGCATGGCAGGGTCAACAGAAGCGATGGACCACGATATCTTGGAGCAGAGGACCATTCGTCAGGACATTGAAGCTTTGGGCTGCGTTTGGTGCAGATTGCTCTACGTCACACCTGAAAAAATGAAGTCAAGAAGATATTCTTGAATTTTCCTCTCAAGTCAGAATTAGATGTTAAAAAATGGAATACAAGAGTTAAAAAAATCACACTAACATTTTTCAAACATTAGTACTGACAAACACTTCCAAAACGAAGTCCCTTCCCCATTTCTGCAGCCTTTCTCACAGCAGTGCTAGTGAGGCTGTCTTAGCTAAACGCCTCTTAATTACCAAGGACTCTTCAGCAAGAAAAGAGCAGATAAGCAAGCCACGAACTTACTGTACAGCTACGCTGTAATGAATGTCACATAAACACACTTGGTGATAGTCTAATTAATTCAGTGACTTCTCGAACACCTGCTTAATGGATTGAAGTGCACTATTAATGGCCACTGTGGTCCCACGTCAGCTTTCTCCTGGGCTGCTTTGTTTTTCAAATATAAGGTTATCCACTCAACAAGTCAAGCTAGAAATGTGTTCCTCTGTGGGCAGGAACCTGTTCACCCCCATGATCTTGACCATCATGGCTGGTGGGAAGTCACCCCGTCTTCGGAAGGGCAACACTTGGGTTGGTTTCCTTCCGAGATGAGTATCCCACCTCTTGCAAATGATTAAATTACCGCGATCCACTTTATTAGGTCTTTTTCCTCTTAAAACACTGGCAGTTACAAATACAGTGCACTGTGATGATGTAGTGTGCTTCCTGTGCATAATCCAGGACAAAGAATCCTAAATACACCAATTATAGAAAACACAAATATGAATGTATTCCATAATTATCTATTCAGCCAGTATGCCCCAAATTCCAGTGTTAACCAATGAAAATCACTGTCACATACAAACCAATTCAAAGTAATTATACAACCAGATTCTTTCACCAGATTCTGTATCAACAGTTTTTACATCGGTCCAACAAACAGCATTTGTGGATTCAAAAGGTTGCCGTAATAGAATAAAGTAGGGTAGAAGATTAAACTTTCATTCGGTAGGAAAATTAATTAAAAATGGTCATTTGAAGACACTTATAGAAGACTCACTCAGAAATCACATTTCTAGTAATTATTTAACACATTGCTTATTAGTTAGCTAGAGATAAACTCGGTGTTAGCACTACTGCTTCTTAGTCTCTATATGCCAAGGCTTTACAAAATTATTTCTCCCTATTTCATTTAAAATAAGAAAAATTTGGGAAAATACATGCAACGTAGCTACTGCTGGAAATGTAAGTTCCATAGTTACTGAAAAAATGCTTGAACGATCCAGGAAAAAACAGTGAAGATCAAAATAGAAACAAAAAGCACTGCTGACACGTCATTGTAACAGTTTTTTGCACTTATTCTCACATCCGGCTTCATTTTTCCAAATTGGAGAGCTGCCATCCACAGTGCCTAAGAGAAGAGCTGGTCCTTGCAAGAGCCCACTGATGGTAAGGAGGGGAGGCCGTGGCTGCAAGGGCTCCTCAGTTAGTGGAAGACACTCATTTATCAGACCACTCTTCTGAAAAGCAAGCACGGGCCAGAGGTCCCCTCCTTTGCCCTGAACTGAATAAACCGATGAATGATTGATGCTCCACAAAAATATGGTCATCTCTAAGTCTCAGTTCCAAAAGCAAGGCTTTAAGAAAGGCGTTGTCCAATGGTCCAGGCATGTGTTGACCTGTTGAAAGTCTCGGAGTGTATTTCAATGGTTGGGTAACGCCTGTGACATGTGTCATTTAGAGCCACGAAGATGATGGAGGGAGTGGAGCATCTCCCGTGTGAGGAAAGGCTGAGGGAGCTGGGGCTCTGGAGCTGGACAAGAGGAGACTGAGGGGTGACCTCATTAATGTTTACAGATATATAAAGGGTGAGTGTCAGGAGGATGGAGCCAGGCTCTTCTCGGTGACAGCCAATGATAGGACAAGGGGCAATGGGTACAAACTGGAACACAGGAGGTTCCACTTTTAAATATGAGAAGAAACTTGTTCCCGGTGAGGGTGGCAGAGCCTGGCCCAGGCTGCCCAGGGAGGTTGTGGAGTCTCCTTCTGTGCAGACATTCCAACCCGCCTGGACACCTTCCTGTGTAACCTCATCTGGGTGTTCCTGCTCCATGGGGGGATTGCACTGGATGAGCTTTCCAGGTCCCTTCCAACCCCTGACATTCTGGGATTCTGTGAAATAAGAACATCTTAGCATTACTCATCTTTTCACAGGATCAGAGTGTTGGGTTTGCAGGGACCTCTGGAGATCATCCAGTCCAACCCCTCCGCTAACGCGGGGTCCCCAGAGCAGATCACACAGGGTCGTGTCCAGGTGGGTTTGAATGTCTCAGAGAAGGAGACTCTTTTCCCACCCAAAATACCATACCAGCAGAGTTTCTAGACTCAATTCCTTTGCTTGCTGTCAGAGAATGCAAAAACATTATAGAAGTCTTTGGAATATTGATACAATCAAGGACGGGTTTCTCTTAGCTATTCAAATTACTCCCAAAAGCCCCCCTGGACCTCAAAGTAACCTCGTTCAAGCGGAATCCATCAGCATCCTGATGGACAGAACAACAGGGTCAGCACCTAAGTTATTGTCAATAAAACTATTTCACATGTAATTAAGATTCATTATAGCTGGTGGATTTCTACCGGCAACTTTGAGCAAATCCATTCACTCATTTTTTTAATAAAATGTGAATCTGTCTGTCCACCCTTCCTGTTGCGTGAAGGTAAAGGGTGTTTAAATGGCACCAATGAACCCAAGGACGATTCACACCGGTGCAGGGAAACTTCAACAGCAAGATGTTTCTAAGAGGCCAGATCACACTGCAGACAAGTTTTTCAGACATTTAAGAAAACTGATGTCCCACATAATCAAATTCAACTAAAAACTTTACAATATTATAAATATTTTACTGTGTACCAGTCAATTTTTTCCAGCAAGAGCTGGTTTTAATGGAGGAAACAGATTCCACCCTGCAAGTGCAATATATGTGACTTAAAGCTTTTATGACTGTTTAATCATTTCAATATTTTTTTGAGTATTTAAGATGTAATCATGTCACAGAGACACAAATTTTGTACATTTTAAAACTGCTATGCTGCACCAATGTATATATTTAATTTCAAATTCCCTAGAGATAATGTTTGAGAAAAATCATACTAGCTGTTAATGCTACATCTGGGATTTTTTTCTTCTGAAGCGGTATTATTTTTTAAAGGAGAGAGGGATGAAATTCTTCTCAAGCTAACCTCAATCTATCAAGAGGAACTGGAAAGTTGTCTTTTAATAAATGAGAAAAGAAAAACTATTACTTCCACAAATGCATTGTTTTTCATCCTTTCTTGGAACTACAGACTCCCTGAGCGTCTCTTTTTAAAGACACATCCACAGTCTGCTTCTTAAATTGCCTTGGAACTTGTAATGCCAGCAACGTGGCACTTTGTTTTATCTCTAACCTCCATATGGAGCGCTCCCCGTCTGCTCCTGAACACTTGCATGGTTCTTACCCCGTTACCTCTAAGTCCCACCTACACCAGCTTTTCGCAGCTGAGTAGCAGAGTCGCTTGCTGGAGGCAGCTTCGTTTCCTCAGGCTTATTTGCAGCGACTGTGCTTTTTTTCTTTGATTCTTAATCAGGCATCTAGGGCTTTTTTATTTTATTTATTTATTTTTTTTTCAGTAAGGAAAAAGCAAGCATAGGCACAGAGAAGCCAGAGCCACGAGATCCCCAAACAGGATAGAGACCACAGTAAAACACCTCTTTACAGCCTCACGTCTATTTTGAAGAGCAAAGAGAGTGGTTTTGCAGCTTGAAAATTCAGGAGCAAGGTTGTTGATATGAGGCTACATGTAACCTTGGTGAGCACCTCTTATTTTCAATGTTCCCAAAACAAAGGAAGGGGTGATATTTCGGTCTAGTTTTGTCTCACTTATGTACCAACCTGCCTGCTCCATTTGCTGAAGCTGTTCCCACACCACCGCAATCTTCTCCTCCTCCTGCTGGATCTCCCCAGCTCCAGCTGAATCATTAGATGATGATTTAGCCCTTCAGATCTCGGTTCTTCAGTATTCCCTTCTAGAAAATGATGAAAACTTAGAAAGATGACAGTTTCCAGGGATGAATGAGCTTTGGTGATTCAACAGAGACACCGTACTTGTTGCCCAAATTAAGTTATGATCAGCTCAAAAAGAAAGAGGGGAATGCTTTGATGTCCCAGATGTCTTCTCCGAGGTTAAAGATCAGGGCTCGCGTATCTCCAGCTGAGTGCGTAAGTCCCGAAACCAACAGTTTCCATGCGATCCCGCATTCTTTATATTGTCTGCGCGCTTTGTTGAATTTAAGGTCAGTTAGGAGGATAAACTTGGGGTTTCCACAGCCCTATTATTTCCTTTGGGAACGTGAAAGATCTAAGTCTGGAAATCACTTCAAGCATCAAGTCGAGTTTGCCCTTTTCAAAGGGGCTACTCCTTGTCCCTGCCACTTACTGTGTGACAAGTTACTTCACATATCCCTGTCACTACCCCCCCCCCTTTTCCTCCATGGCGATTACACTCTCAGATTTTTGGGACAAGGCTTTCTCTTTCTCTGTGTTTGTAGAGGGGAGGCCTCATCTCTGGTCTCGTAGGTAATACAAGGACTATAATACTAATCCTAAAACAATCAGAGGAATGTCCAATGTGGAGATCTGTCTGCACCTGAAGATGGAAGATAACCTACTTGCTCTTTTTTTTTGTTAATCCTTCTCGGTTCTCTTTTCCGTTCTACCGAATCCAGACTAGGACTGTAGGTCATGTCTCTTTAGCCAGTCTCACTACTTTTCCTACCTCCCAAGTTATTTTTCCTCTCGCTCTTTGGAACTGAGTCCACCCAAATCACGCATGGAAACGGCGACAAACTTTACCAGACCAACAAAAGCAGCCGGCCTACGTAAAACTCTCTAAGAGTTCTGAATCAATCCCTCCTTTGCTTCGCTACTTAAAAAAACTGTCCTTGAATGCAAAAATTGAAATAAAATTCAATTACAACAGCTTTTTACTTATAGCATGCTACTACTACAGCTTTGCTACTCTACTAAATACGCTATTTATGAGACAGTATAAGGGAAGTTACTTATAGACAGGTCCTTCTGTGCAAAAATTAAAACCAAATGGAAAGTTAAATTTCAGCCTGAAAATACTATCCTTTTAGTTCAAGTACAGAACAACGTGAAGAGAATATAAGCAAAACAGAAGAAAAATACACGCTTTTCCACTTTGCCCATTTTGTTGGCCTAATCACTTCATAATCCCCACCTTGTCCTTTGCCACGTAGGGACAGCCAGAGCTCGGTAAAATCTTTAACAACGATTGCTTCTAAACTGGATTTTAATGGGGCTCGGTCCGGTTTAGTTTCATTTATACAGACCAGATCAAATAGGATCAGAGGAAATGAGAGTCGTGCAAAATGCAGAAGGAGAAAAAAACCACAACAAAAAACCCCCAAACAAACAAAACTGAACCAACCAAACAAAAGTGAAAAGAAAAATAAACCAATCAACCCCACGAAACAGAAACAAGCAACAAAACCCAAACAAACACACAAAAACCAAAACAACAAAAAACACAAGCAAACAAACATAAACCAAAACCAAACAAAACCAAAACAGATTTAGGCGGCTGTGAAAAGCACGTTATCTGAATCTAGACATTTTCAAAACCAGGTTCACAAATGTCCAGCGGCCGGGGCTGCTCTGAGCAGCGAAGGGATTTATGAGACATCAAACTATTGTTTGTTTCGCGGTCCCGGCCGCTCTGGAAACACCGGCGGCTCCGACCCGAAACCCGCGAGCTTTTCTCTCTCTCTCCCTTGAACCGGGACCAGACGCTCCCGACGGGCCGCGGGGAGACGCAGCGGCCGCCAGCTCGGCCGCAACGCCCCGCCGAGCTCCTGCGGGCACCCAGTCCGGCCGGTGTCCCCCCCCGGTCTCCACACGCCCGCCGGTACCTGGGGAGGAGCCCGACGCCGCCATGAGCAGCCGCAGCCCCGCGGCGGTGCCGGCGCTGACAGCGGCCGCCTCGGCGCGCAGCTGCCGGCCCCTCCCCGGCCCGGCCGCCCGGCGCAGGCCCATTTCCGGCGGGCGGAGGCGGCGCCGCAGCGGCTGCTGCTGCTGCCGGGGCGGCGGGACACAATGGGCGGCAGCGGTGGGGAGGTGGTAGCGGGCCGCTGAGGAGCCTCGCTGCCCTCCCTGTGGCCATGGCCACCACAGCCGAGCTCTTCGAGGTGGGTGCGGGCGGAGCGGACCGCGCTGGGCCCGGGGGTGGAGGCGGTTTTGGGGCCGGCCGGCGCTCTGAGGGGATGCGGCGGCCTCATCCTCCGCCCCGGGACGAGCTCCTGCTCAGGCAGGGAGGGAAACGGGCCCTCCCGCCCAGGGTGAGGGGGCGTGGGGGGGCGAGCGGCGCAATGGGGGACCTGAGGGAACTGGGGAGCTGAGGGGAGCTGCCCCGGGAGTGCTGCAGCCCCTTCCTTCCCTCGGGCCAGGGGGGTTTCGGCCCATTTTATGCCTGGGTCTCCTTCCCCGGGGCTCTGCAGCAGATGGGTGACATGCCAGGCCAGTCCCCACCGACAAGCAGATAATGTGGCTCCTTTTCTCCTCAAGGCACATACTCAGATGGCCTCAGCGCCTGGTGCATCAGTGCAGCTTCAGCGTCTCTGAAATAAGGAAATAACTTTGGCCTCCCTTGAGCTGCAATGGAACAGAGGTGCAAAAAAGCCTAATAACTTACCAGGGCCACACGTGAGCAGGGAAGGAATATAGACTGGATATTAGGAAACATTTCTTCATGGAAAGGGCTGTTGGGCATTGGAACAGGCTGCCCAGGGCAGTGCTGGAGTGACCATCCCTGGAGAGGTTGAATAGACATGGAGATGAAGCTCTTAAGGATATGGGTTAGTGCTAGTTAGGTTGGACTCAATGATCTTAAGAGTCTCTTCCAACCAAAATGATTTAATGATTCTCTAGGAAGAGTCTGGGAAACTCTTTTCCCCTGGAGTGGACCACAGGCTTTCATGATGTGACCTGTGATTAAGAGAAAGTGTTTGCCCCACTGGCCGGTTCGTGGGGATGTGGTGTTGCTATGTACCCTGTGTTTGCTCTCTGAGTCACTCGGGAGCCGGTTGTTCATTTGGTGTGTTCACACTGGGACACGCTTTGCCCAGCCTGCAGGAAAGGCCTTCCTGTTTCTCTGGAAGATCCTTTCTCCGTGGTTTATATCAATGCATTGTGTGTGCTTTTATTTATGAATCGCTGTTACAACACGTGAGTCTTATGACTCGCGTCTTTTGGCTTGCGTGGTTTAAAAAAATGGCAAGACTAATATATTATATGCAAAGTAGCTCGGTGCCAGGTTTTGTGCCTTCTCTACACTTCTCTAGCCATCCTAGGGCTATGTTGATTTCCCGACATGATGACAATGCAGTTCTGTTCTTTGTGGGATGTGGAATGTGAGATAATTTGGATGTGGAAATGAAACCGTATGTTTGGGCTGCTTTGGGCCGTGCAACAGTTTGTTCCATTTTGCAACAGCAATAAACATGTAATTGCAAAGTAGGTGAGACCTTTACCCAGAGATGGGGCTTAGAATTATGTTTTCCAATATGGAAACCAATATTTCTTTCTCTCCTCTTTCACCCCAAAGCAAGAGAGGTTTTGTTGCTATTCACTAAATTAACGTTGCCTACTCTGTTAGTTTGAAGTCACTGCCATGGAGGGTTAGAACGTGAAAACATGTTCTAATTATGGGATTAAGCCTGAGCTGCCTACTGAGGGTAGTGTTTGCCTGAAATGCTCACATGAAAGTGTATTTGAAAGTCATTTTCAGTGTAGTTTTGTGATGTTGTGTAGAAGGATCTGTGCTGAAAATGAACCCAAGATGGACTCGATTCTCCTTTGTGTAATTTAACAATTGCTTCCAAACTGGATTTTAATGTGGCTCGGTCTAGTTTAGTTTCATTTATACAGACCAGATCAAACCAGGTTATCACCCACTTCAGGCATATCTCTTATTGAATCGGTAGTATTGGCTGAATGGATGGTATCCCATTAATTCATCTACAGCTAGAGGGAAGTTCAAAGCTGTGAAGAAATTGACTGTTGGGGCTCATCTGATAACAGGCAAAGGACTTGCAAATGACATTTGTAATAGCTGATTTCCAGCATTTTCTGCAGAACTGGATAGGAGACTTAAAATAGGAATTAGGTGGTCAGCTATAGGTAACCCTATTATCAAGATGGCATTAAAATAGCAAATGTATAGGGAAGATTAGATATACAAACAAAACTAAAAGGTTTTGGATTTGCAGTGGAATGTGGGAAGTCAGGTCTTAAAAGACACTGTTGAACTTAATTTGTTCTTTATAAATCAAGTGGGTTATTTTTAGCACACCCTTTGTGAAAATGTGGAAGAAAAAGCTCTTTTTTTTCCCCTCTGTTGGTCAGTATTCTACATATAATAGTATCCCCACAGTTAATATTTCTCAAATAACAGAGAACAGGAGAAATGCTGAGAAGAGCCATAAGGCGATTGGGAAGCTGGAGGGCTCCCCTGAAAGGAATATTACTGTATTGAATGGCTTGTTCCCAAATATTTAGATGTAAAGGTGAGATAAGGAGAGAATTTACACTTGATACGACAACAATGCATTGTGACTTTTATTGGAAAGGATTCCTGTAAAGGAAACTTAACGTTGTGTATCAGGAAGAAGTGGGTTAGAGATGAGTGACTTGTAGAGTTTGTTTGTAAGCGGTATCATCCAGTTATTTTTCAAGTTTAACGATGGAGGGTGAGCAAAACACAGTTACTCTGGTCAGTTTTTGAATGAGGAGTGACTGGGTCATCTCTTGAAAGGGTGAAACTTCTGTCCTGTCTAGCAGGATTCGGCATGTTGCAAAGTATATTTAAGAAACTTTTATATTTCTGTTTAATAGCCGGACCTGACTCAATAGGGCATAATATGTTTTTGAGGAATGACAAATCTTCAACTGGCAATATTTTCTTTCCAACCCTTGTTTCTAGTGATTAACACCATAATGCTGGTTTTCCCCTCCCTGTTACTTCTGGGAAGGTCTTAGACCTATTGATACAAGAACAGATTTGATACCTGTGGAGGTCTGTTTATTTTTGATTACTTTAATTTTTTTAAACCAAGCTTTATCAAAATCACTGGTGGCACGTTCATGTTTCGTGATCACAGATGAGTTGTGGTAAATGCCACTGTTAACCAGAGCTGTTCCCAGCTCTGTGTCAGGTGATGTTTCACAGTTACAACCATTGCTACATGAAGTTGTAAAGTTTTCCATGAAATCCTGGTGGCTGGGAGAATACTTTGTGTATCCTTTACCAATGAAACTGAAATGATAAATTGTTCTTTTTTAAAGGATAGGTGGTGGACTGTGTTTGGGGTATTTAATATTAACTATATGAAGAAATGTTTGAGCTGGCTTAAATAGTAGGCCAAATAAAATAGGAGTTCTTGGCTTTATTATGAGCCTTCAGAAAACACTGTAGGGTGGAAAAATCATCTTAACTGTTTACCATTGTGCAGTATATTTATGGAAGATCCAGCAAATATTATGAAACTTCAGTAACCTTGTGTTTTTTAGCATTACTCATGCCTTGTTTTTCTTTCTTGGGAAAGTCAGGTCCATCATCTGTTTTTACGCTTGTTTTGGTGGGTTCTTTTTCCTTTTTATCTGCTTTGTTTCTACAGCTGCGGTTTGATGTTGCATAGTGTCCAGTGCCAATCTCGCACTGTTTTTGCTGCCTCGGTCAGTTCTGCTTGTGATGCCGTGTTGTCAACTTCATCAGAGATTTGAGCAACAGCAAGGAAAACTTAATTTGTGGTACAATTTTTTAGGCAGATCAGTTCTCCTGTGTGATTCACGATGGAATATCTCACATCAGTGTAGCTGCTGCACGGTTGGGACACTTTGTAATCACAAGTGTAAGGTCACCTGGAAATAAGGACGGCTAATTTAGAGCCAGCTCTTCAGAGACCTGCAGCAATTTGTTTGTTACTTGTTTGGCAATCTCAAGACTAGATGTTCAAACCCACCACATTAGGAACAAAGTTCTCTATATTAAATACATAAACATAAGAGGTGACGGGGTAATTGTCAACACTTGTACTTGCTCTCGATTGTGGTAAAGCTTCCGAATGCTTTCAAAATGATGTGTAAGCAGCTGCTTAAGGACTGACCTGCTGTGGCACATTGTAAAGAGTTTTTATTCTGTGGCCAGGAGCCTTTTGTGGCAGATGAATACATTGAACGCCTGGCATGGAGAACACCTGGAGGAGGTTCCAGAGGTGGAGAAGCTTTTGATCCGAAAAGGTAAAATGAAATCGCATAATGGTCAAAGTGAATGTAACTCTAATTGTACTGTTTTATTACACATGTAACAAAAAGCCTGTGTGTAGCATTGGTGTGTGTCCAAGGAGGTTTCATTTGGGAGAATTGCTAGAATTTGTGACCATGAGCCAATTATTCAGAACCAATTATTCAGTAACAAGAGCAGGGAAAGTCACTTTCCAATTTAGACCTTTTGAATGAAGGAGAATTGACGTTACTTGTCTTTGTCAGACATGAATGTTTCAAAGCACTGGAGTTGCTGGATTAAAGCATAATATGAGGCTTCAGTGCTATGATAGTTAAGTCAATTTAATGAGTTTCTTGCTAGTTTAGATTCCTGAGCTGGCTTGTTTTAAGACCCAGTGGCTTACAGTCCTGGCTCAAATAAAAGGCACAAACAAATAGGATGGGAAGAAAGGCAGGAACATGGCAATGTTGACTTAGATGATTTTAAACTGAATTTGTATAGTCTGAACCAAAGTCTGCTGCCCAATGGAGATGGGCTTGTGCCCCTTTTGCTCTTAGCTACACACTGTGGTGGCTCACCTTGAGTAAGCTCTAGGCATGTGATCCCATGACAAGCTAATCTAACTCACTAAAATGTCAGAAAACTAACCTGATGAGGAAGAAATAATCTCTTTTTTTTCCAAGTTGTATGGGAGATTTGAGGGATTTTCTTGAGGTTGTTGTGTGGATGGGTTTCTATTAGATGGAGATTTATTTCTGAACTAGCCAAAGGAATCTCAAGGCCAGCACGAAGGCTGAAAAACACCACCTGCTTTGGGAGTGAGGCAATTCTATAATAACAGGGCCTCAACAAGATGTAAATTAACGAGACCTATTAGCAGTGAGACTTGAGCACGTGGACAGCTCGTGAACATGGACAATATCCAATCAGCTAATGCATGCTTGGAGCGTGGACGCATGATCAAGAAAGAACTGCGTATATAAGGAGGCTTGTTTCTGTAATAAACGGCTTCGCTTGAATTCATATTGGATTGTGTGGTGTCCATGAGTTTTCGCCCTCGCAAAGTTGGATTAGCAATTTGGGGGGACTGGAAGAGCCTGGGAGCAGGTGCAAAGGAAAGAGGTTGTGTCTCTCTGAGTAGGTGGTGAGAAGGAATGTAGGTATAGAAAGGAGCAAGCATAGGGTAGGGGAAGCAGGCAGGGAGGAGGTGGTGCAGGACCCGTTTGTCCTGCACTTTTTTGCTGGCTTGGTTTTGCTCAGCCTAAGCTCAACCTCAGCCTAAGCTGCCAGCTCTGTGGTTACCAGGCCAGCAGCGGGTGGTGCTTTGGTAACTCAGATGCACCGTTTTAAACGGTGGTTTTCAACACCTAAAGCTTCTGTTCTCCAGACCTCTGGATCTTCTTTTGTTTTGAAAGGAGTGACTCTCCAAATGGTGCTACTTTGTAGCTTTTGTACGATTATTGATAGTCTTTCTAGGGATGTAATTAACTCAAGTGTTTTCATTTTTCATGTGATTAAAATTTAGGGAGATGAGCTTGACCTTCTTCCTGTTATAGATATTGGAATGCTGTTGAGCTAGCAGAGTCAACAAGAAGTTTAGATACCTGAATGTTAATTTAGATTATGATGGTATAAATTCAAAGTGCAACAGCTGTTTCTTATTGACTGCTTGTCCATATAATCTTGTTCCAGATTGAGATTGTTTGTAGTAACCTGAGCTAGAACTCTCGAGAAGTTTAGGAGTTACTGACTTCGTAGATGAGCTGTTGTTATTCAAATCAAATATGAAAAAGCTTCATTATCGTGGTCAAAGGATATTCCTTCTGGAGCTGTCTGGCTCTTTAGGGTGAGCAACAAGAGGGGAAGATATTGTTGAAGTTCTAGCAAGATGCTGAGCCCTTGACATTCAGTCTGAGGCCTGTATCCTATGCAGAGCTTTACACGTGATTTAAGCAACAAGAAGCCTGGAAATACACATTGCTTCCTGTAGCTCTTACTCTACATTATATACTTTAGTTAGTGGTTTGTACCAATACCAACTCAGTTTAACTTATTTTCTATATTTCTGCTGGTTTGCTTGTGTTAACTTCTGTGATGCACTTTGGTATTTTTTTTCAAGACAAGTGGGAGGATCCTGCAACTGTAAATATTTTTCTTGTGAGATCTTGTAGTATTGGGTAGGGAGCCAAGATTAATATCAAAAAGTAATGGACCTTTTGGTGTATGCTTTTTCTTTTTTGTTTTTAGAAGGTGATGCTTTTTTTTGGTAGAATGTTGGATTCTTTATTTCTGTTCCAAGAGACCTGACTAAGAGCTACCTCTTCTACTTGAGCATTCTTTCCTTTCTCACTCTATTGAATACTATGGGAAGTGCCGAGTGGGCACGATGCCTCTTTAAAACACAAACCGTAAACTGAACTGAATCAACTTGATAAAATGCATAGAAACTATCTGAACTTCCCTAGGCTTTTGTTTGAAAGTATACTTTATGACACTTACTATTGTTTGCATTTTATTTTAAAAATACTTCTTTAAACTAAAGTCTGTTCCTTGTGGTCTTCTGTGGAATCTAATGTAATGTGCTTACTCTTGGGCTTCTGGTGAGCAGGAACTAGAGGAAAGAAGTTATAAACATCTGCCCTGATGCAGTTGTCTTTAAGTTGTGCCTTTAAGTCAGTTACTGTTGTAAAGATACTACTTGAAATAGGTTTTTAGACCAATACAGTGAGGAAAAGGTGGTTGATGTGCTCCAAGCAGCAGGGAAAGCTGGTCATTTTAGCAGCAGAAGTTAAAACTGAAATTCAGTGATCCTCCATGCAATTAAAGAGAATCGCATTAGTATCATTTAGGTATTGCTTGGAGAAAGCTCTAGATCGGGGGTGTCAAACTCACTTTCATGGGGGACACATCAGCCTGGTGGTTGCGTCCAGAGGGCCAAATGTAATTTTAGGATTGTATAAATGTAGAGGTGGGAAGGGCTTCACGTTCCCCGTATACCTTCTGAACAGATTATATGTGAAAATGCAGATTCCTGAGCGGTCTAGAAATAGCTCCCTAGAAGGGATTCCCATATTCTGTCCTTTGACATTAAACCTGGACAGCAGAGTTCTCAGATCTTTCATATGTTTTCAGTTATTGGCATGAGTTTTATCGCCATGGAGGATGTGGGAATAATCCGTTCCCTGAACATCAGTGACTGGGATGTTTAGAAAAGTATAAGCTGAATAGATGACTGGAATGGGACAGAATGGACAAAAACATGAATGAGAAAGAGAGAGATTTTGGGAGTGGAATGGAAAACAATCGAGGAAATTTAAGAAAGCATTCTAATGTACTTACTGTGTTTGTCCCAAAGGGTAAAATGTGAGCGTGAAAGAAAAATCAAAGTGATGGGAAAGGACAGGAAAAAACCTTAACGTGGCTTATGTTACAGGAAGAAGTGAAGTCAGGAAACAACGTGGTTATAACCAAAGCAACATTATGAGACTACCTGATTGTATTCATTGCCTATTAATGGGATGCTGATTTATAAGTTTACAGGAACATCTACAGGACAGTGGAAAATATTTTCCTGTTATAGCCTTTGCATTGCAGGGATGTAGTGGCCTCGGTTCTCTTTGCCCTGTTGAGACTTATTTAGGAAAGGTGGGTGTATAGGGATTTTTGTGCTTGTGGTAGAGGCACATTCTTGAGTAATTAGTATTTAGGTTTTCCCCTGCCCCCAGCATACCATGTATATGGTCATATAGTTTTTATGTAGGCATAGAGTTCTGCACAACTAGGGTGATGTAGTTTAAAACAAAATAGCATTTGTAAGTTAGACATGAGCCTCATAGGCAAGTTCTTTTTTTCTTTGAGGTTTTTTTAAGCTCTCTGCAGAAGACAATGTATTTCAAACTAAAGTCTGCTTTACTGTATTTTATTTTAAATCAGATTATTGGAAGAATTTGTAAATCATATCCAAGAATTACAGGTAATGGATGAAAGGATTCAGAGGAAGGTGGAGAAACTAGAACAGCAATGCCAGAAGGAAGCCAAGGAATTTGCCAAGAAAGTACAAGAGCTGCAGAAAAGCAACCAGGTAAAATCTAAAGACTATAGTCAGTGCTAAGCTGTGCAAGTTTTAAAAGCATTACATGGTCTATTCACATTTCTTGGTACAGGGTGCTACTGTTCCAGATAAAAATAAAGAGAGTTTGATGGAAAACAGTTTCCCCTGTCAAAAGGGGCTTATCTACATGTTCCGTTAACGAGCGGTAGCTGTTCTGAAACTCTTCACAATAGTTAAAAGGAAGACACTAAACCTTAAGCAGTTGCATATACTTAATTAGCAGTTCTGAGTAGTTCTGTAGTTCTGAGGTACAGCACCCGGAAAGCTGGTGCCTGCATTCGTCGTGCTTTTTACTGAAGTAACTCTGGTGTTTCCTAGAGCACAGTAAATGGAAATCGTGAGTTCTGTGTCTCTGTTCTCCCAGGTTGCCTTCCAACATTTCCAAGAACTAGATGAGCACATCAGCTATGTAGCAACTAAGGTCTGTCACCTTGGTGACCAACTGGAGGGGGTAAACACGCCACGGCAACGGGCTGTAGAGGCTCAGAAGCTGATGAAATACTTTAATGAGTTTCTGGATGGAGAGCTGAAGTCTGATGTTTTTACAAACTCTGAAAAGGTAAGAGCTGTCAGCGGGATGAAAGCAGTTCAAAGCAAGAAGCAGTACTGCCCTAATTACAAGCTGCTACCATGACTTACCATGGTCAGGCTTCAAACCAGTGAGTGGCTGACTTGTTAAAGTTTCATTGTTCTGAAATGGAAATTAACAACACTAGGCTGCAGATCGCTGATAAAGCATTTGTACTCCATGATGCTTAGTGTGGCAATGTTGGCATTTTTAATTTTATGAAATTATCGGAGATTTGAGAAATGCTGGGAAGGAAACTTTAGAGTACATACAATATCTGCCTTTTTCCTTTGAACCCCTTGCCTCCGATCCACCCTGTAATGCAGAACGTTTCTGAATACAACTTCTTTGTGAAACTTCACTCTGTTGGGTCAGTCCACTGGCCTTGGATACCTTTTTGTCACAGCATGCCTTTGGGCTTTGTGTAGTCCTGTGGTTATGTCTCCACCCTCTGAATTTAGAGGAACCAGGCAGGGAAACTTCAAAGAAACGTGAAAGCATTTTGTTTTTCTTCTGCTTCGAGAGTATGTTCATAAAGCAAACGTGACCTGAGTGGTGTGGCTAATAGAAATATTTTGAAGGAAAAGTGTTCAGCTGCAACCAAAAGGGCACATATTATATTTCCCATTGCAGTTTGAAAGAACAGTAAAGTGTTGTGGGTTTGTTTTGTTTTGTTGTTTTGTTTTGTGGGTTTTTTGCTGTAGTGTTGTATTTGCTTTTTGTTTTGTTTTGGGGGGTTTGAGGTGTGTCCTGAAGAATCTTCCCACTCTCCTCCAATTCTGTGCAGTGGTGTGGTTGCAGTCAGGAAAAACATTCCAGTACGTGGAAACAGTAAAAACTTGGTTTGCACATTCAGCAAAGACACGTGCTTAAAATGCAGCTCATAAAGGAACCAAGAATAGGTTAATAGTCATCCCCTCTCTACTGAGCTGAAGGTATCTGTCAGGGAAATGAAAAAGCTAATCATTTCAGGTAGTTGTATTCCCAAGAAGTCAGTTGCATAGTGACTTTTGATTGATGGTCTCTGGATCTATGGTAATTGCCAGTTGATAGTTTGCCCTAATCAAAGAGGGAGCACATAAAAACTTCTCGACTTCCAAGGAAAACAGAGGTTTCACATAACAGAAGTTGTTCTATGGACAGCCTTTTCCAGACCTGCATAAGTTTTTCTTTCTTTTTTCCTAAGTAGAAATAAAACATACATTTACAAAATATTTAATGGTAACATGGCAAATAACAAAACATAAGTTAAAGAGAATTGTATGTTGTCTGCTGAGGTATCATAAAGAATTAAATTTTCACTTATAACTTGAAGTTTCATAATACCTTCTGTTGAAGGATCTGAAAAATCTGGTAGATAAGTTTGTCAGCACGGCGAAGCAGTCACTAACTGGTACTTGGGTGCACTTCCCATGCTGATTGGTTGTGGGGAGGAAAAAAAAATGATAAAAGGTTTTGCTGGCCAGGACAGAGCAGAGATTTGCATGCTGCGTTAACTTCATTTGTTAGCTTTTGTATTTGTGCAGCTATTCATATTTTGGAGATGCATGATTAACTTCCATCTTGATTTTTGCTTTGGACCTCAGAGTTTGTAATTTCTAATAGAGAAATTTCTCCTTCCTTGGGAGAATATGACATACTCCCAACTATACTCTGCTTTGATCCCCTTTCTCGCCTTCCTCTCCTCTTCATGGTGAGCACTGTTGTGACTTTTTTGGTTACAGCCAATTCCATCAAGGGGAAAGGGACCTGGGGGTCCTGGGGACAGCAGGGTGACCATGAGCCAGCACTGGGCCCTTGTGGCCAGGAAGCCAATGGTACCTGGGGTGGGTTAGAAGGGGGTGGTCAGTAGGTCAGAGAGGTTCTCCTGCCCCTCTGCTCTGCCCTGGGGAGACCACACCTGGAATATTGTGTCCAGATGTGGCCCCTCAGTTCCAGCAGGACAGGGAACTGCTGGAGAGAGTCCAGTGTAGGGCATCAAAGATCAAGGGAGTGGAGCATCTCCTGTGTGAGGAAAGGCTGAGGGAGCTGGGGCTCTGGAGCTGGACAAGAGGAGGCTGAGGGGTGACCTCATTAATGCTTACAAATATGTAAAGGGTGAGTGTCAGGAGGATGGAGCCAGGCTCTTCTTAGTGACAACCAATGATAGGATAAGGGGTAATGGGTACAAACTGGAACACAAGAGGTTCCACTTAAATTTTAGAAGAAACTTCTTCTCAGTAAGGGTAACAGAACACTGGCCCAGGCTGCCCAGGGGGTTGTGGAGTCTCCTTCTGTGCAGACATTCCAACCCGCCTGGACACCTTCCTGTGTAACCTCATCTGGGTGTTCCTGCTCCATGGGGGGATTGCACTGGATGAGCTTTCCAGGTCCCTTCCAATCCTTGACATTCTGGGATTGTGTGAGCCATGTGTGCAAGGGTTGCTAACCATTTCACTTCTGAGTTCAACAGTTTTCTTCTGCTTGGGTGTGAGTCAATAAGACTTTTATCCTAATGCCTTATAATGTTGCTGTTCGGCCAGCTCTGTGTTACAGTTATATATTTGATTCCCAAATGGGAGGGTGCAAATTTTCCTGACGTTGCTCTAGTTACATTCTGATCTAATCAGCCCTGAAGAATCTTCGGTTGGCACAGTGCAGTGATGAGCTATTTGTCCAGGTAATTTAGACACTTACACAGACGAGCTCCATGTGAACACGTAACTAAGGACTTTTAATCATCTTTTGACCTATGTAATTTTATGTTAAAAAACAAACAAACAAAACCGCACACAAACCACCACCAACAAAAACAAACAAACAAACCCCCCCCAAACACAAAATCAAACCAAACAAACTAAAACAAAAACAAACCCCAAAACTTTAAGCATCATAAAAGTACATATGGGGACTTTAAGTGGGTGATTTCTTCCATGCGTGCATCAACTGCACCTATAAAAATTAGGCAGTGGAGGGGGAGGAAAGGAATAGCCCACAATCAGACCTTCTTTGCTAATTATGTCATGTTTTACTCTTAACAGATTAAGGAGGCAGCTGATATTATTCAGAAACTGCATTTGATTGCCCAGGAACTGCCTTTTGACAGGTACAATTCTATCTGAACTTCTTTGGGGAAAAAAAAACCCTTCACATAAGTATAATTTTCTCATGCTTCCCTTGTCTAATTTTTGGTGCTTTACTTAGTGATTCATGTAGCCTTTAAGATAGATGGTGTGCTCATTTCTCTCTTCTATTCTCAAACTTATGTTCGCACACTCATGTTGTGGGATCATCCTTACATACACATCCTAAACTGCTTAGCAGACTTTTAATGGGATAATTTTGCTGTGCTGACTTAGTGCTAGATTTGAATTAGATGCTTGTAGGTTTTTATGGATATATAGCGTGTAACTTTTCTGTCATCTTTGTGTTACATGTTTTCATTTTTAAGCAGAGTGGCTGTTATTCATGATCTAGGATGGCTGTGATTCTTCTCGTCATGTGGATTTGAATTTAATCGTGGTGTTTTTTTTGTTAACAGGTTTTCTGAAGTAAAATCAAAGATAGCAAGTAAGTTATCAGTTCTGTTCAGTCTGTGTTCCTGTAGTTGAGTTGTTAAATATGATTAAAGAAGTACGCAATACTGTCGGTGTTACGGTTTTGGTTGGTGCTTGCATTACGTAGCCTGATGGATTTTTGTTGTTATCCCCTTTCCAGGTAAGTACCATGATTTAGAGTGCCAGCTAATTCAAGAGTTTACCAGCGCACAGCGGAGAGGCGAAATCTCCAGAATGAGAGAAGTAGCAGCAGTTTTGCTTCATTTTAAGGTAAAAACCAAGGGTTTCCATTTAAATACATAAATAAAACAACCCATGATACACTAAGTGCTTGTTTTAAGTGAACATGTTTGCATGGGCACAGCCACCACACCAGATAATGTGAATAACTTTAAAAATACTGAGATGTTCCATCTGAAATCAAGTGCAGGGGAATAAAAGAGGCAGACGATGAGGGATTGGAAGTGGTGTCAGTAGAGACTGTTCCAATATATTATTTTCTTGTAGATATATGAACTGACTTCCATGCTCAAGAAGTGTGTTGAAACTTGTGGTGTGTATCCACTTAGAGTGGTGAAAAGTGACGTTACATTAGGCTTGTGACAAAAATGGGTTTAAAAGAGTCTACGCTTTCAATGAATCTATTTTTTTTTGCAGTAACTTTTTCACAGGGATTGTTCCCTTCATTTAATTCTATAATGAAAGCACAGAGAACCTGCTTTAACACCAAGTTGTTTACTCCTTCCACAGGGCTATTCCCATTGCGTTGACGTGTACATAAAACAGTGTCAAGAGGTAAATGCATGTTGTTTTATATGTATCTCTTTGTGTGTTGACTTATTTATCGTATAGTTCTAAATATATTACAAAATATGCTTCTGAAACCCTAGGGTGCATTCTTGAGGAATGACGTCTTTGAAGATGCAGCCATCCTCTGCCAACGCGTGAATAAGCAAGTTGGAGAAGTCTTTAGCAATCCGGAGACTGTGCTAGCCAAACTCATTCAAAATATCTTTGAAGTTAAACTTCAGGTATATTTTAGATTTTAACACATTGAAGTTTGTTGAGGAGATTTTTCGTTAAAAAGTATTATATCTAGTGGTAACAATTAATGAGAATTTATAATATTTGTTATCTTGGATGAGGATGTGGAGTCACAGCTGATTGCTCTGTAACAATTCAGACAGATAATCAAGCCTGTATCAAATAAAGCTGCTTGTACTTTGAACACGGTGCGACTGAAAATAGTCAAATTCAATATGTAAAATTATAAGGGAATCAGTGTGTTCATTAGCTAATTCACAAGATGCATATTTCATTTCCTCTGGATGCCCGCTACCAAGAATATGTCAGAAAGTTTCACATTTAATTGTTCATCCTTGGAATTGAGTTTCATGTGTAAGGTTAGCATCAAACAAGCCAAAATAGCTTATGTTGTGCATACTGTCTCACAGCTACTGCAGTATTTATGTGAAAGTCTGGAACAGTTGGAAATATTGAGTTTCCCATCCTGTAAATACAGTCACTTTAATGTGTGAAGTCAACAATGTGACTACTTGTCGCAAAAAGCACTATCCTTGTAGATATAATTCTCCTTATGGTTTAGAGATCGAGCTTGTGTTTCAACCCCAAATTTGTGTGTTGGGTTTGACTTAGTATTGTGTGGTAAGTAATATTTGTCCAAATAGTCAATGACAAGAAGGCTGTAAGCTTGCATCTGCTTTGTGTATGTTACAAGAAGTGAATACATGTCTCCTTTGCTTACTGTCATCTGCAGAAATGCCCCTAGGCCTCTGATGGTTTTTATTCTTAAAAAGAGGAGATTTCATGATTGTTGGTCAAGCATATTTTCGAACCAATCTGTCTCTTGTCTTTGCTTCACACGCTACTGCTTTGTATTACTAAATAATTTTCTTCTAAGAGATGCATTGAACTCTATACATCTGTAAATTAGAGATTTAAAACCAAAGAATATATGAATTACCTTAAGTAAGATGTACACTTTGCAGTAAATTACATATAATCTAGCGAATCATGAGTATGATCTGTGGTTGCTAGTTTATCTTCTAACAGATGTACCCACATTTTACAGAGTTATGTGAAGGACCAGCTGGAGGAACACAGGAAATCAGATGCAGAACAGTATCTTAAGAACCTCTATGATCTATACACAAGGTATTTTTATATTGATGATGAAATTATTGTTGTAGATATTCTCTTGTAATACACTGATGTATTATCAAGACGTGAGAAGAGAAGCCAAGTGTAAACTTCTCATAAAAATGGAAGGTTTTTTGTGGACATTAACTTTGACAGTGTTTGCTTTCCTGAAGAAAGTTTAAAATTGTGGTTATTATTTTTCATGGCAAGTATTTAATATAGTGATCTTTGAGAGCAATTCTAAAAGTGTGCAAAAGCCAGTCGTCTGCATCTCGCCAGCGACTCATTTATTGCAATTGTACCATATGGAATTGAACACGAATTATGCAAAATTCTCGACTTAAATGTAGAGCTGCTAGAAGTCTTAATCGCAATCAGGATTCTGTTGTGCTATGTGCTTTACAAACATGTAATACTGTAATTCATACAAACTCAACCCTTTCCTCCTCTCCCTTTCTTTGTTTCTTTTGCATAAAGAACTACTAATCTGTCAAGCAAATTGATGGAGTTTAACTTGGGTACTGATAAGCAGACTTTCTTGTCTAAGCTTATCAAATCCATTTTCATTTCCTACTTGGAGAATTACATTGAGGTGGAAATTGGTTACTTGAAAAGTCGGAGCGCTATGATTCTGCAACGCTATTACGATTCCAAAAACCACCAGAAAAGGTCCATTGGCACTGGAGGGTAAGTTTCTTCCGTCAAGTTTCATGCTTTTGAAATGAAAGGGGGGCGGTAAGGGGGGAAACAGTGTTTGCCATGTCAGATGATGAACTGCAAGAAAGCAGGTGGCTAAAATGACCTGCAGCTTTTTAGAAGTTGCTGTCACTATGTTAACTTCTGCTAAAAAAGTGTCTTGCTCTCAGTACATGTGAAAGGTGATGCATGATATTTATATGCTCGTGGGAAATGAAAAATACCAGTTAAACCTATGTTTCAACTTAGGATCCAGATCCACAAAAGGACTGAAGCAAAATTAAGGTACCTAAAGCATGTATATGTGTGTATCTAAAAGCATACATTTTTTTTTCACCTGCCCAGGTCTTGTGGTCCCCTCCCAAGACCTAGGAAGGGGAAAAGACCATAGCAATGTCAGTGAGAAAGCTCTTAATGAGCCCAGAAGATGCAATGGACTTAGAGAAAGGTAAAACAAGACTTCATTATCCTCAGGGTAGAGAAACTCTAATAAAGGAGTAGAAAGAAGTGGGAAAGGAAGAATTAAAACTTGTGTGAAGTAGAGGTGATAAGAGTATTGCACCTCTCAAAGAGCTACTGGGTTCAGTGTGTCAAGAATGAGAAGTGATTTGGAGAGAACAGCAGCAGCAAAGTAGTTAAATAAATTAAAAAACAAAGATGAGAATTTAATTTTCTTGGGGAAAATTAAATTGATCATAGTGACTGACTTTATGGGTTGTTTTATGCATGGAAATGTGTTGGAGCATGCTTGACTAAATCAGGACCGCTGAGATAGTGGATGAGGATGAGAGGATTTGTGGGTATGGCAGAGATAGAAAGCTCTCATTAGTGCTTTGAAAGTATTAATACAATATATGACAGAATGTATGGAAGCTAAACTTTGTCCACAGACCATAAGTGCCACAGGATTTGATTGAAATGACTCTTATTCCTCATGGGGAGCAGCTGGTGTCATGGTACAACACAGCTGACCACGCGATAGTTTTGCATTTACTCGCAATTTTTGTGAAGCTTGCAAGACTGTCTCAATGCTTGTGTATCCTAAACCGTGTCCTGAGTTCTGTTTTTTAAGTCAACAACTAAAACATCCAAAGTCATTGTTGAATTTGAGCATTAAAATTGCCACCCGGTGAAATCTTCTTGTGCTATGTCTTTGCTCTAGTATTCAAGACCTCAAAGAGAGAATAAGGCAACGTACAAACTTACCGCTGGGGCCGAGTATTGACACGCATGGAGAAACTTTTCTGTCGCAAGAAGTGGTGGTTAATCTTCTGCAAGAAACTAAACAAGCTTTTGAAAGATGTCACAGGGTGAGTTTGCTTCCCGTGATCTCCATTAGCGATGGAATTTTTCTGTGTGGAATTAAATCTCCAGGTTTGAGTTTTGATTCAAGTGGGATAGGAAGAAAGGAAGGACATTATTAAACAAATTAATTCTCTTGTGTATTTTTTCACTGTATCAGGGTCATGGTGGAGTCCAAGGATTTGCTTTTTAAGTGTGGGTCTAGTTGTATTATATGGGTTTTAATACTATTTTTAGAAGACGGGAGGAGGGTTAAACCTATTATCTGTGTTGCTTTTCTTACTAAATTAGACCTGAGATGCCTTTCATGTAATTTCTTTTTCCTGCTTTAAAAATATAGAGAATAGTTCAACAGTTGTTGTCCTGTGTCAAGTGCCATTTCTTTGGGCATTAGAGAATATCACCAATAGAATGCTGGGAGAAATAATCTTTAACGTTGTTTCACCTTGTTAACTCTGTATTGTTCTTTAAACGCTGTAGTCGAACAAGAACAGAAAAAAGGTGTTTTCCCTTCTGATTAAATTGCTGGTTTTACTGCCTGTCAATTAGTGTTTGGTACTTCAGTATAAATGAAACCCCTTGAAATTTAATTGTAAACTTAAATGCTAGGAAATTTTTAGTAACTAAACACGCTGATTTCTAACGAGTTTTAATGCCTCTAATGTTTTAAATTAGCTCAGTGCAGGAAAACTTAACATTCCAGATACTAAGAAGTTTTAATATTTTATGAACTTAGAGGGGCCAAAGATATAACAAAACACAAGTCCAGGGCTGTAACATGCACACACTGGGATCAAAACCTTCTCAGTGGTGAAAGTCAGTGACCGCAAGACGAACAGGTAGATGATTTTTCTCAATACAGTAGTTGCTAGAAATTATTAAATTAACCATACAAACAAACTTTTTTGCAGTTGTGCACAAGTTTGGTTGTTTTATTATTTTCTTTCCTGTTGGGATCAGATTTTTTTCATACTTGTTCTAACAACAAGTGGATGTATTTGGGTAGAAACCAGATGTTGGCAGGTAAGGAGATTTTTAGAATTATAAGTTTATAACTTCTCCATTGTCATACACACCTCTGGGGTTTTGTTTGTGGTCAGGACAACTCGCTGTGCAAAAGAAATTAAACGTGCCCCTGGGTAATTAATTGTCATATTGATATTACGTGACAGATGCGTGCAGATACACAGCGTGTCCCAACTGTCGCTGCTTTAGGAAAAATCGGTGGTTGATTCTGAATGTAACCATCTATTGGAATATTTTGGTGTTTGGAAACCTCTGTAATGGTGTTTTGTTGTTGGGGTTTTTTTTGCTGCCCAAGTGATCCAAGAGCAGCTGCCCTGGCTGCTTGAGAAGGCCCATCTAACCCAGGCTCCTGTCTCTGGCCAGTGGCAGAAGCTCAGTAAAAGAGGAAAAAGGCATTTTAATGACTATTAAACAATCTTTACCCTTAGTAATACTATTGTTATTAGAACCACTTTATACTTTTACTTTCTGTATCATCCTGTGGTGTGTTTTTCACCTCACTTGTTACTTGTTCATTCATTCCTGAATAGTTCTCTATATGGATCCTTTTAATTTAGAACAAAATTCCAATTACTCTGGAATACTTGTTATATTTTAAGCTTAACCCCTATGCAATATCAGATAAACTTTCAAATGTATGTAGAACTGACCTTTGGGATCATTTTTTTTCTTCTTTAAAGCTCTCTGATCCATCTGACTTACCGAAAAATGCTTTCAGAATTTTTTCTATGCTTGTGGAATTCTTATGCACTGAACACATCGATTATGCATTAGAAACAGGTCTTGCTGGTGAGTATAATGTTTTCTGAGCATTTCATCTCATTGGCCTTTTTGGGCAGTTGATCTTTGCGGGTCCTTTCTGTGCCTTATTGATTGGCCTTGTTTAGAATGTACTGGTTAAATGAAATTCATTTTAATGTGTTTGGGAGTCGGTATTTAGTGTCTTCTGAAGTGGAACTTCCATTTAGGGAATTGATGCACAGACAGAAACGTGCTGCTGTCTTCAAGCACATTTATGTCACGAAAACTGGGACATCAGCACTATCTGCCTCTTAATTGTTCTCTGTGCCACATTATACATTTATATTAAGAATACATTTATATTAAGAATACATTTATATTAAGAATACATTTATATTAAGAATACATTTATATTAAGAATACATTTATATTAAGAATACATTTATATTAAGGCTTTTATTGTCTTACATTTTGTAAGAAGTCCATGCTTGTTTGGATACATGTGCATTTTAAAAAGTGACAGTAAATAGGAAAACTACTTGTATTAAAGAAGCGCAAATCTTGATATTCAGAACCTCCCTTTCCCATGTGGAAGCATAAAACTTGCGTTCTCAAGAAATATTCAAATTGGCTGCTCAGTTTTGCTTGTAGAAACTTTAAAAGCAATATACTTCTATGCTTATGGTTATTACCTGCTATAGCTCTGAGAAGTATTCTATATATGGCACCATGGTAAATTTTTGAAACTCTAAGCCTGTGATTTAAGGATTCGTGGAAAAATTCCGCATATTTAAAAAATCATCATGCTAATTATAAGAACTGCGTGTCATTACAATCCTAATGAAACCTTCTTGGCTTTAGGCATTCCCTCTTCTGATTCAAAGAACGCAAACCTTTATTTCTTGGATGTTGTCCACCAGGCCAATACCATTTTCCATTTATTTGACAAGCAGTTCAACGATCATCTGATGCCATTGATCAGGTACCTTATTTTGATTAGCATTTCCTGAATCGTGTTGTAATTAGCAGACCCAACAGACAGATTTGTGTTATTTTAACGCTCTGTCACACACTCAACCCTTTCTGCTGTTGCAGTTCTTCTCCTAAACTATCCGAATGCCTTCAGAAGAAAAAGGACATCATAGAACAAATGGAAGTGAAGCTGGATATGGGTATCGATAGGCAAGTAGAGATTTAAACCTTCTGTTCATCATCATTTTTTTATAGAACTCCTTTGTGATGCATGTTAGCTTTCCTTTTAAGACAAATTATTATTATTATTATTATTATTATTATTATTATTATTATTATTATTATTATTATTATTATTATTATTATTTTAGATCTGTAAGTATGCTTTATTGTGCATAGGAAATTTAGATTCATTGGTTTGTTAGAGAGTCCTATTTCCCATGGCAGATTTCTGGCCCATAAGGACTTCTAGGAGGATCTTCAAGTATTTGTTGAAGTTGAAAGAGTGCAGTAATTTGGTTTTCCCTTACTGTCTCAAGCTGCTTTTTTCTACTTTAGGGAAAGGAGTGATGATTGAAATAGGTTAAAGACTTACAGTATTTCCATTAGGAGCAAAGTTTGACAAAAATAGGTTAGATGATTTGCTTGAATCTGCACGGTGCTATGGATTAGACCCAGTCATACAAGTCTGTAGACCTGGAATAATTTTGATTCTGACATTGACTTGCTTTGAGGTTGTGAGTGACTCATTTTACAGCAGAGGAAAATAAAAAACCAACAAGCTTAACATTAGGAAATGGAGGTGTTGTGCAATGCCCTGCTTTGGTCCAGAAAGCACATAGTATTCCTATATTTCAAGGTGGAATTAGTCAACCTAGAACCTGTTACATGCACTTACTGTGCCTGTTTTCTCTCTGCAGTAACAGGAATAAGCCATCCTGTGGGTAACGAGGGCTACTCTGGAAATTAATATTGAGGTTTTTGTAAAGATCGCACCGTACCAGAGAGGGATGAGAACAGTGTAGGAAAAACAGGCTTTATATTTGTGTCCTAGTGGTTGCTTTCTGCAGAGAGATGAAGAGGAGAGTGGATACGTTATGTGCACCTACGTTTTCTGTAGGTGGAAGAAGAAAGGTGGAGAGTGTGGAAGTGACAACTGAGATTTCAGCTGCTCCTGCTGGGAGCGACCTTACAGGTTTAAACACAAAGTCTGAAATATTTGAACCGTTGAGGCCATAGGATTAGATCTATTAATAGACAGACGTAGCTTGGTCATCGGCATTACAAGAGTTTGCAACTGTTTGTGTAAAATAATTCATCTCTTAAAAGTGATAACACTTAGGAATCACAGGATCCCAGAATGTCAGGGATTGGAAGGGACCTGGAAAGCTCATCCAGTGCAATCCCCCATGGAGCAGGAACACCCAGATGAGGTTACACAGGAAGGTGTCCAGGCGGGTTGGAATGTCTGCACAGAAGGAGACTCCACAACCCCCTGGGCAGCCTGGGCCAGGCTCTGCCACCCTCACCGGGAACAAGTTTCTTCTCAAATTTAAGTGGAACCTCCTGTGTTCCAGTTTGAACCCATTGCCCCTTGTCATGCCATTGGTTGTCACCTCCTCTGTTTCGGTTTGCGCTCATTTCTCGGTGACAAACAATGGTAGGACAAGGGGTAGAGCCTGGCTCCATCCTCCTGACACTCACCCTTTATATATCTGTAAACATTAATGGGGTCACCCCTCAATCTCCTCTTGTCCAGCTCCAGAGCCCCAGCTCCCTCAGCCTTTCCTCATAAGGTAGATGCTCCACTCCTTTAATCATCTTCATTGCCCCTGTTGCCCCTGAACACATCGTTGCCCCTTCAAGTCCCTGTTGGAAAATGGTCTGTTCAAAGGTTTGTGGATGCAAAATTCAAAAATGCGTTTGTGCTTTGGAACATAGAAAAGACAGATTAGTTTTGAGATGAATGTAACATGTAGAATGTTTCTGTGCCGGCTTACATGCCACTGATGCTGTTGAGAATTGATTTTCTTGCTTAAAGGAATGATTTAGTTTAAAAATAAAAGCAAATTTCTCAACATGGGTGATTTCAGTGTTATCCAGTCTGAAGAAGTCCAACAGCAACTTATTGAATAGCATTCATAGCTGTTGTCTGCCTCTGGAAAAGTGATTTATTAGCCAAATAAAATTACTTCAACTGGTTTTCTTTCAGTATTTCTGTGTAAAAAGGAGTGAGAGGGGTGAAGAAAAGGGGAGGGGAAAAGGAGATGAGAGGTTCTTGGCACTGAGGGAGGTGTGGAACCTCTCGCCTTGCTTTGCTGTTTGACCTTTGGTTCAGACTTAACGTAAACCAGGGTCTTGACCCTAGATAATGTTCTGAAAAGATAAAACCTGTGAGGGAGAAATAAATGACACTGTAAAACTCTATTAGATTTCTGGGAACAAAAGAAATACCAGGCTCTGGCCGAGGAAGAGGTTTTTCTTCCCCCCTCCCTTCATTTTCCAAGTGTTTTCTGGTGCTTGCTTCTGAGTAACACGCAATGTGATCTCATTCTACTAAACTCTTTGGAACCCTCCTTTGCTGTCTGATTCCCTCGGCATTGAAGAATTCCATCCGGTTTCTCTGAAGAGCTGGATTTGAATGGATTACTTGACAATTAATGTGTCCCCGTTAAAACCAGCTGGCCAGCCTGCTGTGTGCTCGGCTCCAACCACTGCACTTGCAGGGAGGAGTATTTTTAGGGTTGCTGGTTGTTTCTTTATTAATCTGATTCTCATTTTTCCGAACCGCTCATATAAAACCACGCTTATCTTTTTGAGAGAATTGCATTGCTACTTCAGAAGAGTCCACGTGCATGTGTGGATGTCTGTTAAATGAGTATTTCCTTTGATATGTCCTAGCATCGCTTGCTTCTTACACTAGAAGCAAACATTTATTATATCTTCTGTAGATTACTCAAATGTTAGGGACTGGGGGGTGCTCCTCATTGTTTTATACCACTTACTTTTGCATAGAATTGCATCAGTATAAGTAGATACAAAACTAAAGGCAATTAAAATGTTCCTTTCCAAACCCTGTCTGTATCTGTAACTTTAAAGGACACTGAATTGTATGATTGGACAGATGAAGCACATCTTGGCTGCAGAGCAAAAGAAGACAGATTTTAAACCAGAAGATGAAAACAATGTTTTGATTCAATATACTAATGTGAGTAAACTAAGTCCCAGCTCATCCTATAGCCTCAAATGTTCATAAACATTATCAGGTACATCCTTACCAAGCTCGCATTAGGCAACATGTGTGTTTGATTAATTTACTTCCTTTTGCACCAAGCAGATCCTCCCCCCACATGCTCCCCCTGCTTGATCATTGTTTGAATTAAAAGTCCGAATTAAACTGTTCTCTTCTGAGCTGGTATCAGCTATAACTTAATTGAATATTGTGTCGCATCCATCTTTCTCCTCACATTTTTTGCATCTTTATGTGGCAAATAAAAAACTGTTGGAAAATTATTAATTGGAAAATTATTAATTCCAATGATGTGTTGTGCGAAGTTTAAAGACTTAATGACTGGTGTTCAGTTTATGATGTGGAAGCCACTTTGAGAAAAATAGATTTCTAGAAAGTTACCTAATTCTTTTCTTTCTTTCTTTCATTTTTATTTAGGCTTGCGTTAAAGTCTGTGCCTACGTTAGAAAGCAGGTGGAAAAGATAAGAAATTCTATGGATGGTAAGAATGTGGACACGGTGTTGATGGAACTTGGAGTTCGTTTTCATCGACTCATCTACGAACACCTCCAGCAATATTCCTACAGCTGCATGGGAGGCATGTTGGCTATTTGTGACGTGGCAGAATATAGAAAGTGTGCCAAAGACTTCAAGGTAAGCGTGTGCAGGTTGGTCTTGTATAGCCAGGTTGAAATTAGTAGCAGGAGTCTATTTTTAGTCAGATATCTTTATAAAAATAGTTGGTTTCTATTTGTACATCAGCATTTCGTATACTCGTGTTATATATTCTCTTACTATACTAGCAGTTCTTTATAATGTCCTCAAAAGCAGTTTCCTGATACCATTTGATTGCTTGCAGGCTACGTGTGTTTATTGAAGAAGTATCAGATTTGCATTATTATGTGTTCTGTGCATGACTTTGTGTGTGTACAGGTGTATACGTGTGTGTGTCTGGGCATTTTTCCGCACACATGAGGAGAGAATGATGGGTGTAAATTGTCTGTAGGGAGGAAATATTTTGAGAATGTAGGTGAACATAAGAGTTCAAGCAGCTCAAACTCTGAATACCTTTCTCTGTTTTTCTCTTAACCACAGATTGCGTTGGTGTTACAGCTCTTTGATACCTTGCATGCACTTTGCAATCTTCTGGTTGTAGCCCCGGATAACTTAAAGCAAGTTTGCTCAGGAGAACAACTTGCTAATCTGGACAAGAACATCCTTCACTCCTTTGTTCAGCTGCGTGTTGATTATAGATCTGCTCGTCTTGCTCGTCACTTCAGCTGAGAGCACGGGAGGACATGTACTTTTGGGCAGATCTCAGTTGTCAGAAAGCACAGGGAATGATTTCTTACCAAACCATGGTTGTAACTTATGTGGGATAGTGACTGTTCAGAATAAAGCAGCAGCCATATTTAAACGTGATCCTGTAGAAGGTGAGCAGGTGAAAATCTGAAGGATATTTCCTATAAACTAAAGTTCTCCTGGTAAAGAATATTCCAAATCTACTTGCTACTGATCTTTTTTTAATTGGAAATGTAGGTGTAGGAAAGCAAGTGGTGCACTGAAAGTATTTTAGTCTTCAATATTGAATTACCAGATACCATTTGTTAGACTTGAACTGCAGAGCGTAGCGTAGGTAATGGATTACATAGAATAGACCAGTGTAAAAACATTTTTCATCAAATTTAATGACTTAGACTTCAGCACAGCTAATCATCATCAAATTATTTTTGATTGGTGTTTCTAAGTCATTTCTTTCATTTAAAACATTATCCTGCTCAATGTAATTTTTTGCTCTAATTAATTAGCTTGGAATTTCTTTGAGATATAGGAATAAATGCAGCGCTATCCCAGAAAGATGTAATTTATTCATTTTGTAGCATTCTAAACAGAACTAAAGTGGTGAAAAGTTTTGGGGTTTTTTTGGTTCTTTGGCTTTGGGTTTTTTTTGCACTTAATAGTCGAGGGCCCACCAGAATGTATTGGCATCGTATGATCTGACATTCTTGTTTCTGACACTGGCACACTGAATTTTATATATGCTCCTAAAATAAATGCAGCTGCCCTGTCTAAGGTGTTCTTATTACAAGCTGGAGGTGCCTGTTGTTGGGTTAATAGAAGAGAACTTTCTTCTGTCTCTTGTTTTGTATGTAAATAAATTCAGATTATAACGAGGCGAAAGGATAAAGTGTGGCCAAGTTGTTCAGATGTGGGTGGAACGGACAGCGGCTCCAGCAAAAACCTCGAGCTGAAAATACCTGCGCTGAAGGTAATTGATCCGCAGTACCTCAGCAATATCAGACGGTGAAGTGTGTGGAAGCTTCTCTTCCATGGATCACAATTTTAACATTGCAGACAGGCTACTTTTGTGTCTGTTTCGCTGCAGGGTGGTTCAGAGATGGACCCATAGCGCGCATCCAGCAAATTGAAGCAACGGTGATGTTTGAAACATCTGGGGTAGTTCAAAGCTGTTGTAAATAGAGCTTTGTTCAGAGTTCAGAGTGAGCTCTTGTGGAAAACAGGTTGGAACTGCCGTGCTTTGTGTCTTCAGTCTGACTTTTATCATCCCTGAACAAATCTGCTGTGACACTTTATTTCTACTGCAGGCTCAGCGTGTGTTACGGAAACTTCCTTCTCTCCCATCTTGAGAGCAGCATTTCTATACATTTCCTTTATGGGTCGGTCAACTAAAATTATTTTCCTGTTTCTTAACAACTTCCCAGGTGTAGTGAATATTGACAGGCTTGTGTGGAACTTCTCTTGGTTAGCTGAGGTTCTTCTGCTTCATTTTCGATTTAACAGAGCATTATATCAATAAACGAGAGCAAGGATGCCAGACTGTCCGAGTATTTGGAGAGACTGGCTGCTTTGTTGGGCTCCGTAGCTTTATTCCTTGGCCATGGCAAAGCCTCAAAGAGTTTTGGGCACTGGAGGAGGCACATGCTTGTACTGCTGCCATTTAGTTTTCTTTCTGATGTGAATTCAGATGATACCTCTGTTACCTCTGTAACTGAAAGCCAACAGTTTTAAGGCTGTGGTTTTATTAACCAATACAAAATCTTTCTACAAAAACAAGTGTCAATTTGTAAACACTCCAGACCAGTGGCCATCTTGAGATTGTGGATCACAGAAGTGCTTCGGAATTTGTTGTGTGATTGTTTGACTTACTTTAAGGTTGTATGAAACGTATTTACCATATTTCTCGCTTGATTAGCTGTGATTTCCATGCATATGCTCATTGCAATATTTTCATTATGCCTGTTAACGGGGGACAAGGAAAAGTAGGTGAATACTTAAACTTAGACATGTAAACTGTTCCTCAATAAAAAGAATTCCCTCCAGACACTTTTCTCATTTCATTTCCATGTTCTTCATATATCTTTATACTCAATTGTATAAGCCCTTCTATTAAAAATAAAATAATTTTACTGACCAAATTTATCACTGGTGTGAGCTTTCCCTTTCCCCTTCCTTTAAAAACCCTCCACGTGCACAGACTGAAAGAGTTTCTATTTCTAGAGAAGGCGACGTTGTCAGTAAGTTTACTTTACAATACAAGTTGGATTGGGATGGGGTGGGGAACTCTGATTTTCATTTAGAGCTTTTCTAGCATGTAATTTGGGCAAATATTTCCAATGGCTTCTGAATGCAAGAAAGTACTATCCAAAATACGAATATGCCTTTTAACGTTCATGCAATCAGTTAAAATGCTGCCTTTCTAATGTTCCCTCCTAGAACGTGGGCATTTAACGGGCTGGCAACCAAACGAATGCCTGAGAGGGGGTGTGGATGTGTGTGTAATTATGTTGTCTACAATTGGGAGAAAATGGCTTTGTTGTAGGCTGGAAAAATAAGCTGTGTTTTTACAAGTCCTATAATTTATTAACGTGATTTGGTATTGTGTTCTGTTTGTGTGTGTGCAGAGGGCAGGAAGGAGTTGGTGTTCTCGAAGAATGATTTTTTTTCAATGCAAATAAAAACATAAGAACTTGGGAAATGGAAAAAGATCTTGATACTTAGAGGGTAAGACGTGAACTAAAATGATCATAGAATTATTTTGGTTGGAAGAGACCCTCAAGATCGAGTCCAACCATTAACCCAGCCCATGTCCCTGAACCTCATTTACGTGTCTGTTCAACCCTCCAGGGATGGTGACTCCAGCACTGCCCTGGGCAGCCTGTTCCAATGCTTCACAACGCTTTCCAGGAAGAAATTTTTCCTAATATCCAATCTAAACCTCCCCTGGTGCAATTTGAGGCCATTTAGTCTCGTCCTAAAACAGAGTCATGGAGAACATGCAGTTTTAAGTAGCGGAGGAGGTTAAAATGTGATTAATAGAAACCTGTCATACATGTCAACGTCGGAGAGCAAGCAGGATATGAATTAACATCTCTTTACAGCTGTGTCCCACCCTGAAATGAAGCGAGCTTCTGGAGGAGGGGGGCTGGCTGTAATCCTTTGCCATGGAGCTGTTAGTTCATCTCGCCGCGGTTGGATTGTGCAGGAAGAGGCAGGAGTGTACATCTGCTCCAGAGGACGGTGATGCTCTCAACGCGAGCTCTGCTTATTGCCACTGTAAGGAGCAGAAACGCATCAGCAACACCCAGTCCAACTGGAGGGAAGAAGAATTGGCCAGAGCTAAGCTTATTCTTTCTTTTCTTTAAAGACTTAGAATGATCTGGACAATGGTAAGTGATTGCTCAACTTGAGACTGGCATCATACTGGCAGGTGGGAAGTCTTCATCTCACAATAAGAGAACTTAGGTTGGGTTTTGTTTTCTTTTTTTCTCCTTAACTTTCATAAATTCACTTTAAATCACTTGTTGCTTCAGTGGTTTAGCTCCCACAGATAATTTCAGCTGCCCGTGGAGCATCCCTCTGCCATCTGGTTGCTGCTGGGGTCCTGTGGTCGAGTGTTGTCTGAACTGTTTGCTCCATTTCTGTAGGAAATGTGGCAAAAATGCTGCATCTTACAAAGTGCCCTAAGAGCAAGAAGCTCCCTGGGTTCCTTCCCGGGCTTGAGACATGTAGACCTGTTTTTCAGAAGCTCATAATTCCAGTTTTATTAATGTGCACGACAATAAAATTAACATGCTCAGTTTTAGGTGTCACGACATTCTAAAACAGGGGTGTCCTTTGGCTCAAGTTTTCATGGTCATAACTCTTAATTTGTATTAGTGCTTGAGTTGAAGTGGCTACAGATAGGGAAACCAGGCTGAGGTGATGGTTTTTACCATACAAAGAGGTGGTTAAATAATTGCTTGTCTAATTTCAAGTGCAGGTAGCACTTCACACTCCTTCATGCTTCTTGTCCCAGGAGCATAGGGAGGGTGATCCAGCCATCAACACCAAAAGCTGCTCTTCTGGAGGACAAGTGAAAGGCAGGAGCACCTTTCCTCTCCTGATGTTCTGCTGGATATTGCCTTATAATTCCTTAAGGTATTATTTCCACCACCTCTGTCCTAGTGTAAGTGGAAACAGATTTGTGTTTTGCTGTCTACATTGGAATATTTTTTTCTCTGGACATCAAGGCTGCCGCATTATTAATTTTCTTTCTCAGTGTTTCTACACTTGTTTAAACGAGGGGAGGGACCCAGACCTTTCTGCCCAGTCATGTTCACTGCTTTGCTTGTCTTTTTCCCCTCCATCCTAATTTCTTATGGTGGTAGGAGATTTCTGTACTATCTCTTCTGCTCAGGTTGCTCAGAGCCCCGTCCAGCCTGGCCTGGGATGTCTCCAGGGACGGTTCATCCACCACCTCTCTGGCCAACCTGGGCCAGGCTCTCACCACTCTCAGTGTGCAAAATTTCTTCCTGATATTCAGGCTGAATCTTTCCTCCTTTAGTTTAAAACCACCACCCTTTGTCCTATCACAACAAGCCCTGCTTAAAAGTCTGTCCCCATCTTTCTTATGGGCCCCTTTTAAGTCTGCAAAGGCCGCAATAAGGTCTCCCCAGAGCTTCCCTTCTCCAAGCTGAACAAGCCCAGTCACAGGCTGTTCTCATAGCAGAGCTGTTCTGCTGTTAAAGCTTCTCTCTCTCCTTTCCCTGAAACCCCAAATTGTCCATAACGCTGCTGGAGCCAAAGTGTGAAGAAGCATATGCTGGTTTGGGAGACAAGGAACCACGGCAGCAGTGGCTGTTGCTGTCAGCTTCCTCACGCTGTGTTTTGTTGTTCTCAAACCTGAATTTCAGCAGGATAAAGGAGAGAACAGTCTAAGAGACATCAGTCGTCTTCATTCTTCCCCTTTGTTTGCACAGTGGAGCTCCATAAGTTTTTGGGGCTGTTTCTGCTCTTTACCTCTTTTCTGACTGGCTGTTTCCACCACGGTTTTTCCTTGCAATGCGTTCACCTTAACCTCGCTTCATCTGTTCTCAGGGCTGCCCTTGTCCTTCTCAGCCCTGTCCCAACTTCGTATCTGGGCATAAACGAGCCCTTGCACTGTTGTACATCTGCTTTTCCCATTTTGAGCATCAGTCTGTTGTGGTCACGAGCTGTTTTTCTACTAAGTATCCAACCTCATCAAGGGCACCTCTTTGCTTGAAAAGAAAGGTGAGATAGTGAGATGTCCCTCAAATAGATTCATAGGTGTGTGTAATCAGGGTTAATCCTGCCGAAAGACATGATTGAGGTTCACCTTAGTTGATGCTGCCAATTGGAGATGGTCATTTTGAACTCGACACTGTTTTGATGATCTTCCATGTGAACATGAGGAGAAACTTGTTTGCTGGGAGGTGCCAGAGCCTGGCCCAGGCTGCCCAGAGCGGGTGTGGAGTCTCCTGCTCTGAGACATTCCAACCCCCTGGACCCACCTGTGTGATCTGCTCTGTGACCCTGCGGGAGCAGGGGGGTGGACTGGGGGATCTACAGAGGTCCCTTCAACCCAACCAGTCTCTGATTCTGCGTGGTCTTGGAGTGTTACAGAGAAGCCAGCTAACGTGAGCTTGTGTTTGAAACATTTTTATAACATTTTACTGTAAACAATTCATTAAAATGACTTCCTAAGTCTTAGACAAGTGGATTTTTGAAGGTTGCTCATTTTACTTATCCACCCAAAGTCAATTTGAGTATGAATATATAACATTTTACTCATAATAGCAAACAACTTGAGAGAAGAGACATTTATTCTGGAGGCAGAGATTCAAACTAGACAGCAATGATGCATTACAAATATATAATTATTTGCACTAATATTTGAGCAGGTGGAATGGATTAGTACATAGTCAACATTGCACTGCTGATAACATGTATTTTTCTATATTAATATGTACTGTGCAACATGTATTAAAATTGTCAATAATTCATTTTAACAGAGATAGCAATATTTATATTGCTGTGTTCTACAGACAGCAGAATGAATTGTTAAAATGTGCAAAGCTGGGCTAGATTTAACTTAACTTTGTTTCCCAGTGTGTGTGGTTTTAATTTCTCATTAAAAACAACAACAAACCCCAACACCCATCAACCTAGAAAGATTTTTGCTCTTCTGTGGAATTTCTGATCCAAATCGCTTTCAGTCCTGCTCTCCCTCACCTTGTAGGAATCATCTTGAAATGAGACCTCCAAAACTCAGCCCTTGTATTAATGCTGGGCTACAACTTTGGTTTATGTGTTTAATAGGTGGGTTCCATCTGTGGATTTTCCTGAATTAGCTGAAGATCACTGTTATATTTTTATTTCAAAGACCTATTTTTGTCTTCTGCTGTGTTGGCCATTGTTTTTCCCTCTCACTGCCTTTTTCTGGAAGCCTCTGAGGGTAAAGTTTGTCTGTTCAACTAGTGAATGTGTCTCCTTTTTATAAAGGAGCAAGACGAGAGACTCTTTCGGCCTTCTTGTCACTGGAAAACCCCACGTTAAGCAGAAAGTGCGACATGGGGTGGGACAGTCAGTTTGGGTCACATGCAGCAGCAGAGTTCCAAGCCCCCAAAATCTGTGCGTCCATCTGAAGACTTTAAAAAAGAATTCCATGTCCAGCCAGACACGAGTTCAGCCGGACTAGTGAATCTCTCTATTTTTGTGTCCTTTTAAGTCCGTGCTTATATATATTTGTCCTGGTTTTGCTAAAAACAAGTTTCTCTTTTAGTGAATTTGCCTGTCAGCTAAAGCTTCATATCAGCTGCATTTTCCTGGAGAACCAGAGACATGTTTTGGTGAACATAGCAATGGAATGCGAAGTTATTGATAAGCACGGATGGACATCTCGCCAGAGGGGCAACGAGAAACAAGAGACCAAGAAACTGGCCAACTGTGTATAACATCCCATTCACGTGAATACTTCATATAAAAGTGGGAGATCACGAGGATCTCGTTTGCTTTTCCCTTTTGCCCTTTTCCCTTCTGCTTATGGCCGACATTAGGAGAGGACCTTGCTAGTCGTCCCTGCGAACTGAGGCCAGTGACCGACTGAATCCAGCTCCGGTTGGCTGCAGAGTCCAGTCCAGGACTTCGGGTGCCGGCTCTGCAGTTGCTGAGACTTTCAAGATTGGTTTTGTATATTTTGTATTATTTTCTCTATTCTTATCAGTAGCATTAGTAAAACATTGTTAATTTTTCCAACTCTCTTCACTCTGTCCTTCTTTTCCTCCCAATCGCCTCTCCTTAGTGGAAAGGGGGGAGAGGGAGGGGGAAGTGGGGGGGGGGGAAGAGGGGGTTAACAATACATCTGCCAGGGTTTTATTGTCACCCCGCAATCTTAACCCTCGACAATATTAATCTCAGAAGGGGCTGTGGGCATGAATTGCTCCTTTCTCTTGTCTAGGTAAGGTGTTTATTCTGAAATAGTGTGTTAGATTTGAAAAGCTCCTTTAAAAGTCTAATAACATCATTCTGTGGTGGTTGAGCATCTGCCGCAAAGGCTTGCGTGAACTGAGCCCCCAGTCGAGACTAAAGAAAATAAGGTCTTGCTTAGCTGTTGAGAATTAACTTGGTGATTTTTAATTTACATTATTATTATTATTATTATTATTATTATTATTATTATTATTATTATTATTATTATTATTATTATTATTATTATTATTATTATTATTATTATTCCTGCAACAGTGAGAGCCTTAAATAGAAAATTTGCAGCAGAACTTGAAGTCCAGGTCTTCTGAAGGAGGGCAGACGTAGCCAGCTTATATTCACTCAACATATAGGGCACTGTGCCAAATTCACTGCTGGTGTGAGCAGCTGTAACTTTGCCAGCCTCAATGAAAATATGAATGTTTAAAAGTCCGTAAGCACGTTAGATGCATACCTTTGTCTTTCCACAATTAGTTTTGTCGCTTACATAGCGTGAGCCTTTCTGTAGCACATAATCCAAAGCCTAAATATAGTAATTCCAATGCACTTGAGATCAATTAGATTTGTACTTTTAAACTCAGTTTTGTCTATAATGTTATGTTGCTGAAGGGATTTGGTATTTAAAGTGTCTGAACAAGTCGAAGTGGCTCTTGGGCATTACAATTTTTATTTAGCTGCTTTTAGCCCAATCACTAATCAAATTAAAACCTACCATGACTGGCGTGTAACTCAGAGCAGACGGTGGAACGTGTTTAGCTGATAGCACTTAATTTGTTGTTGAGTGAGGTGCTAAGGTGGTGCTTTTGTTAGCAAGAAAGAACATCTCTTTTCTGAAAATTTAAAAGTAGGTTAAAGGAGCTTTTTGGGAACAAAATGTTATCTGTCCAAGGTGCAGTAGTTGGTGGTACGGCAATGAAGATGCTGAAGGGAGTGGAGCATCTCCCGTGTGAGGAAAGGCTGAGGGAGCTGGGGCTCTGGAGCTGGACAAGAGGAAACTGAGGGGGGACTCATTCATGGGGATCAATATGGAAAGGGTGAGTGTCAGGAGGATGGAGCCAGGCTCTTCTGGTGACAACCGATGATAGGACAAGGGGCAATGGGTTCAAACTGGAACACAAGAGGTTCCACTTAGATTTGAGAAGAAACTTGTTCCTGGTGAGGGTGGCAGAGCCTGGCCCAGGCTGCCCAGGGAGGTTGTGGAGTCTCCTTCTCTGCAGACATTCCAACCCGCCTGGACACCTTCCTGTGTAACCTCATCTGGGTGTTCCTGCTCCATGGGGGGATTGCACTGGATGAGCTTTCCAGGGCCCTTCCAATCCCTCACATTCTGGGATTCTGTGGTAGCCCCTACAAAGATGCACAAAGATCCCTCTGAAGTCTTTATGCTATGAAGGCACTTTGCTTTAAAGGAAATTACTTTATTTGGTCTTGGTAAATAACAATCCTGTAAGAATAATACTGTGGGTTGTGTGTAGGGAGGGAGGGGAAGGGTGTGAAAAAGCTGTCAGTTTTCCTCTAGGAAATCAGTCCAGAATGTACACTCGGATCAGACCACCTGAGGGAAAACGCCTCGCGTGGCAGCAATATGGTGCAAAACGGAGTTTGTTTCCCATTTAAGACATCGCGCGTGTTGGGAAAACCCAAGCTATTCTTTGTGCAACGCGTAATTCTCTCCATGTTGGTGTTTTCAATTCAGACCCACCATATGAGGCAGCAAACAGGAAGGTGGGCAGTTCTCTGTTCTGTTTCACGCAAAAAAACAATGGTATATTTAGCAACGTTAGGGGCCTAGCTTAAAAAGAGAAGGCGGAAAATAATGATTCAACAGGAGTGCTTAGTGCTCAACTGCTCAATCCTGTTGTGAGGGCAGAAATCAACAGCAATATCAGCTAAAGAAGAGAGTTCATCTTGGTTCTTTATTTCCAGGATGGAATGAGGTGCTAATCAGGTCTGCCTTTTACTCCTAGAAACTTGTGAGAGTCGGTCAGGTTGGTTGCATGAGGTGTGTCGTGTGCTGTCAGATACACTCTCACACTTGTCTAGATCTCGAATTGAAGGTACTTTCCTTCAGTTTCAAGTGCCAGCAAATTGATTCGCTCCATAAAAGATGAGAAATGGCTCGTTCTTGAGCAGAACTTGCTCTGTAGAAAACAGACATTGGAAAAAAAACAGATGTGCTGAGGAGGGTAGGGGAGAGGGACATAACATTTTAGAATTCTTTTTGTTCTAATTTAGTGGAATGCTGGTTTTGGATATCAGACAATGGTGGATTCTGAAGGGAAAATGGAATGGAGCCAACTCTGTGATGAAACAAGGTTGTAGAAGAGAACATAGCTACTCTGCACTATGAGACAAGATGTAACTGGACCCAAAAGAGGCAAAAGCGGAGCAGTTCTCAAAGCGTAGTTACATCATGGGGGAGTGATATCACTGAATTCCTACTGTGAATTTAAACGGCTAATGTGCTAGTTGTGTGGGGTTCCTATACCATGGACTAAGAGAGAATTGAGCTATTCTGAAGTCTGGTTTATCCCGGCATAAAACAAAAGTAGAACAGATTATTTGCTTCCTACAAGTGTCTCAGCTGCTTCATCAATTATAAAGGGATGCAAGCAACTTGTTTAGACCATGCCTAAAGGGTGAGATTGCCTGATCTAATTGTAGAGGCCAAGGAAGTCCACTGTACTTGTTATTTTGATCCCTGAAGACAGTCTGTAATGAATTCAGCCCTTTCAGCTTGTTTGGATCATTGGATTCCTTTTTTCCCAAATGGCAAATGGGAGAATCTAGAGCTGATTTTGTTTCATGTGGAATTCTGGTGGTGGACTAAAGAACAGAGAATTTGAGAGGGCAAATACTGGGTTTCAGTGTTCGGTAGTTGTCTTTACGAAGGTTGCACAGTAGCGTTGCTGATGGGTTTATCTCCAGTGACAGTGCTGTGTGAAGAAGCGTGTTAGTGTACATGGTGATGCAGGCGTGAAAACTGTGCTTCCTAAATTGCTTTGATCCCTGTCTCTTTGGCGATCTCAAAGCCAAGGGATGAGTCTCTTCTGGAGGAGCCATTCTGTTGTGACCAATGAAGAAAACAAGCAAATGGAGGAATAAGAGAAAAGAGGTTAAACTGGACAAAAGGCTTGGACTGAAATCTGAAAATTGCTTCCTTTATTTCTCTTCGCTTTACTCTAAACAAGTCTTTGATTTCTTTAATCTGACACTGGCTAACTTCAAACAAAATGAGTTTTCTTCTAGCTTGGTTCCCTTCTGCTTGGCATCTCTCTCCTTCCACACCTGCTGGTCCTTGGCAGAGAAGAACAGACCCTCTCATTCTGCTCCCCCTTGGATCGCAGCTCTGCCTGCGTGAGTGACAGCTGCTGTCTGACCGTTTGGTCGACTGATGATTGTGCATTTGTCTAACGCTGCACAATGAGGTACGACACAAGTTAGACAATCTACAGATGCCATCCGTCTGTTCCATCGCTGCCTTCTCGTAGAAATGGACTTTCTTCTGTTCTCCTCGATAGTTTCTTTTCCGGATCTCTTCTTAATGAACTCCTCAGAGGTGGAGTTCTGCAGTGCTGGTCCTGGCCTGAGTGACTTCTTAGGCTTTTTGATATTTCAGAGCTACTCTGGCAGTCTGTTGGGGTGTACCTTGTGTCTGTCTGCTTCCTGCAGGGCTCTGTTGATGAGCTGTCCCTGTATGTCCTCACTGCTTTCACCCTCTTGTTTTCCTGGATCATCTTCTAACCAAGTCTTGTCAGGCTGTAACAGAATTAAGTCTGCTGTCCTTCCCAGGGGAGCTGAAGAATTAAAGAACTTCACCCCTATGCAACAATGACTGTTGTTTCCAGCCATCATATTTGCCCTTCTCTGTGTGATGAACTGTGAAAAACATCTTTTTTTGTCCCATCGAAGAATCACTTGGGCTTCCAGATGATTTTTTTTTTTTGACCAGTTCCCTCAGGTTAGGACTTTGAGACTCCATAGAGCTAAAGGCTACCACCAGCATCAAGGAGAAATTATTTATTTCCTTTTGAAGAAAATCCTGGGTTTGGCTGGACATGCTCTCAGATGCCTGGTCTCTCCTAGGGTGCTTCCATCTGACCCGCCATTCTCTTTCCTCTTTGCCTTGGGCCTACCTTACCTGGAAACAGTTTTGATCCCCCCTCCCAAGCCACCACACACTCTTTGGCCAAGGCGTATTTGGCAGGATAGACAGGAACTATTCCAAGAATAGGATCTTTAGCAGTCAAGCAGTTGCTTGTCATCTTGTCCCCTCCTGATTCACAGGTGGCTTCGAGCTTCCCCGTCTGGCAACACAGGAGGCAACTGCTAACAGACCCTAGTCGATTCAACTCCATAAAACAGAAGCATTTGGAATGACAGGATGAAAGACCACCTTTTTGCACAGTGATACCCTGAAGGCAGGCCCTTTATTCTGCAAAATCTTGGAAATTGTGTTTGACATCAGCCTTGATGTGTTGAAATACAGGTCCTGTCCATCCCAGTCTTGCCTTGTTGTGTTTAATGTTTGTTTAGTTGGTTCATGGCATCCCTATCAGTCCCCTATGCCTATTGAGAGTATACCATAGACTTGCTGTGCCTGTTTCTCATATGTGAGCTTAACATTTATTGACTTGGATTTTCCTGTAGCAATTCACCTTTGCAACTGGCCACATCATCTATGGCTGCACTTAGCTGTGTGGCAAGTATAGCTTTTACTGCTTTTATTCCTAAGTATCTGACACACAGGGGATAATTCAGTCTGAAAGTGACCTCAGAAAGTCATCTGGTCCACCCCCCTACCTTTAAAGCAGGGTCAGCATCACATTCAGGCTGTAAAAAACACCAGGTTTAACAGCACTGGACAGAAGGTGCAAAAGGCCCGTTTGCTGATGGTGTGTATCTAAGTCCTGTTTTCCCAGGTGGGTGTTAATTGTTGTCATATGTGGGTTTTTGTGGTTTCTTTTTGTTCGTTTGTTTGGTTTGTGTTTTTTCTTGTCTTTGTGTGTGTGTGTTTTGTGTTTGTCTATAAGGGCTGCTCTTTGAACAGTAAACAGAGCTCTGGTTTCCTGGGGAATGATGTCCAACAGGTTGCTGCTCCTGAAGTCTCTTAAGTCTCCCTTAAGTCACCTCTGTGCTATCCTGCGTCCTCCAGTGTGTGGGTGGATGAGTGGCCATTTGTGCTGTGGATCCTGTTGAGATATACATCTCATGTATCTCACATATATTAACATATGCACTAACGAGACACCAATTCAGACATTTCAACTGATCAACAGATGGGATAAGCAACAAACCATTGCTGAGCTTGCTCTGTAACCTTTGTTTTCTTGGGGAGCTAATTTGTATTTCTGAACTTTGCATTGAATGTTTTGCACAAAATGTATTGGAGCATATTTTTAAGCTTCTGTGCCTCTGCCACATTTGATTAAGATGGACTAACAGGCTAAAAAATCCTCCACTCCTAGAAATTCAGAGAGAAGACTCAGTTTGGATACATCCGAGGTGAGATCGTGAGTTTGTGTAGAATCGTTTTGGTTGGAGAAGATCTTTAAGATCAAGTCAACTGTTCGCCCACCACTGCCAAGTCTGCCTCTAAACTGTGTCCCTAAGAACCTCATTTACACATCTTTCAAACATGTCCAGGGATGGTGCTGGTTTCAGTTTAAGGGAAAGTTTTAGGTATAGTCCCTAACACTGGAAATCGTGAAGTCTGTAGTGGAGGTGACACGCAAGGCATCACAAGATCTGTACATTAAAGGGATAATTAGTCCCCTAGCATGAAACTGTTGCCATTCACTGATCTATAAAAAGCTCAGTCTATAGGACTAGAGAGTTATGATTGGGAATAAATGATAGACCCTCAGGTAACAACCCATCTCCAATTCTCATTGGATTTTCCACCTGCCAGCCAGCATCACCTCAATCGCACCTCATTTAAAGCTTTGCAACTCTGCTCACAAACCAGGTTTGGTCAGACACTGCCCGAAATAATTGGGGTGTGCTTGACCAGATAAAATGGAGGCACTGAACTCCCCATGAAAAGTGATACAGGGTTATTCCTGTGCAGTGTTCCAAAGGCATAAATCTAGTCCCCAGGCTTGAGGGCTTAATCTTTATTACAAGTGTCCAGTAGCAGCATGGAGCTCAAGGTGGGTTTGTCGTGAGGATGTTCACCTGAAATTCTTCATGAGGGCTCTCTGCTCTACAGGTACCTTCCCAAAAAGGCAAAGAATATTCCCCAGAAGTCAGAAAACACTGGTTCGGGTGCTGTGATGGAGAATTTGTTTGGTGAACAGGCTCATGTGACAGTGAAAGAGGAGTTTTGGGGCCACATCATGCAGAAAGGGAGGTGTAGGTAAGCTATGGAGTAGTTGTGGTGACCTCTAGGAAGATTCCTGAGGTGAATGAGACTTCTAGTCCATGTTTCTGGTATTCAGGCTTGCTTGGGTACTGCCTGTATGAAGTGCAGTCTCCTTTTATAAAAGAACAGAAAAACAGCTTTAAAGCATATTTAAAGGAGCAAATTCTTAATCCAGGATGAACACTAGACATTTCTTGCAGTTCCTAGGCAAGGAAGAAAACATGAAACACTTCCTCTAGTGTTTAAGCTCCTGATTCTTGAAGGAAAGGTTTTATTTTGTTCAGTTTTCCTCATACCTCTGTGAAATTTGGGGTTAGTTTTTGCGATGGGGCTGTCATCCGAAGTTGGAGGAGCATGGCTACGGATCTCTCCTTCCAATACACAAAGGAGGGAAGGTGCCTCACTTATAACTCAAGCAGACAAACAGTTAAGCATCTTAAGCTGTGTAAGCAAAAAAAAAGGGATAAAAAGTTGCCAACGTATTTTTGACAAAAGACAGGAAAATGACAGGCTGTTTGGGGTATGCGAAACATTTTTCCTTTCATACATATTGACAGCCAGAGGGGGGTTATTATTGAGAATATGGGTAAAGTTACTGCCAGTTTTTTCTGGTACTCATGTTTAAAAAGAAACTATGGAAACCAGGAGTAGGAATATTAATTAAGTTCAAATTTGGAATGCCTTTGCCAGGAGTGGCTGCATGAATTCAATGAAGCAGCCTGTTGGGTTGCAATTCACTACGTTGTTTGCAGTTTAATAGAATGCTGAACTTTTCATAAATCAACATGTTGTTTCAATAATCTGATTAAAAGGTTATTTGTTGATAAGATTAGCCTTAGCTGAGGTGGGGTTTTTGTTTTTTTTTTTCACTTTCTTGCTTAAAGAACCAATGTATATTTTCTTTAATCAGTATACAGCCGTAAACTGCACCTTAAGGGCAAGACCATTGACTCGTTTAGATGGTGGAAGTGCAGATGAAGTCAATGCAGCTGTGACAGTTTACACCAGTTCAGGATATGACCCTTGTCCCCAGATTCTAGTGAGCATCTTCATTATAAAGATTTTCTAAAAATATTGATTTTTGAAAAAGATTTCGATTAGCTGTGGAAGTTGATTTAATCCCATTTTTATAGAATAAGATAGCAGTGATGATACTTTATTCTGTTCTAGTTTTATTCCTTATACTTGACTGTGTTACATGCTGTACGTTTAAAAACGTCATAAAGGTATGTGTGAGGTGTGTATAAATATACATATATACAGAAAGAGATAAGGGGAGAGACACTCATAAAGGGATGTAGGAAGAAACCTTTGCTTACGGAGCATCACCTCCACGGACATTTGGGGTATCTGCAGTGGAAAGCTGAGTAAACTCAACACTTCAGCATCCTGTTTAGAAACTCAGGTCCACAAAAGTATTAGAATGTCTAAATCCCGTTATTTTGAAGAGGTTTTACATGTCTGAATAACTTTAATGGGTCTGTGCCATGATGTGACGTCCCTTGGTGCTCTGCAAATGTTGGTTGAGTCCATGGAGACGGATGTAAATGTTGGGATGTATGTTGGCTCTGGTAGCAGGCAGAGAAACAGAAGCACAGGATGACAGATGGAGATGCCTCCAAACAGAGTGGACAGGTCCTTGTTTGTGTAGACAGCTGCCCTCTCTACCCGATTCCTTGTGCACCTTCTCTGCTACGTGGATTTAGCCACACTGGAGTCCCACAACGGTTCACCTGCATCCAGCTCTCCATATAGAATCATAGAATCATTTTGGTTGAAAAAGACCATTGAGATCATTGAGTCCAGCCGTTAACCCAACCCCGTCACTAAACCATGTCCCTGCGAACCTCATCTATGTGTATTTTAAACTCCTTCAGGGATGGTGACTCCAGCACTGCCCTGGGCAGCCTGTTCCAATGCCCCACAGCCCTTTGGGGAAGAAATTGTTCCTAATATACAATCTGAACTCTCCTGATGGAACTTGAGGATGTTTCCTCTTATCCTATCATATGTTCCTTGGGAGAAGAGACCAACACCCTCCATGCTTCAAACTCCTTTCAGGCAGTTGTAGAGAGCGTGCAGGTCTAACTTGCACATGCATGTGCATCAGTCGGCATGATGGTTGTTGACCAGAACTCTCCAAAAGCCCAAGAATAACCTGAATTTTACATTGGATAAAGATAACCGCATACCTGTTTGCCTGGAAAATCAGGCAGTAAGTGATGAGTTAAGGACCAAACAGAGCACCCAGTTCTGTTAACTGTTGCCATAAATTAGTCCCATTTTGACCCAACCCTGAGCTCAGCTCACTGAACCGTCATACACGTTCAACGTTAACATCTGCTGACCAACTTCCCTTTCCCACGGTCACTTTTGAGGTGACAACTCCACCTTTGCAGAAGCAAATTGTAGCTCAACCAAGGGAACGTCGAAGTGGTGGAGGGCGAGGTGGGGGAGGGAGCAGGACTGTTGACTGGTGTGCAGGAGGACAGGCCGAGTTATCCATGGGATGCTGCTCCGTTTTTAGGAGTATAATGTAATATATTCCAAGTAATCCTCTCCAAACCCTTCATGAGAAAGGCAGAGCTTCAGGAAGGCTGCCAGTTACGCGTAAGAATAGAGTAGCTGCTCTGGTTTTTAACTGCCTTACATCTTTGCGCGGTAAGAATGGTGACTGTGTTCAGAAAGCGCTTATTAAGCCAAAAATAACCCCCCATTTTTCTGTGAAAAGCGAGTTATAAATATAATCACAGTCAGCAGTAGATCTCAAATCTAAATTGTATGCTTTGCTGAGGCTTTTTTTTAATATATTTTTTTGCAAAGCGGAGGTTAGCAGATGGTAAAGATGCACTTCCCTGGGATGGCAGAAGGGAGGCAGCCTTGTTTCAGGTAATGCTGGTTCTGGGCGTTAATCCAAAATGCACAGTAGGCAGAAGTTAAAAGGAAGTGCTTGCTTTTAGGTTTTTAAACTATATCCCTTAATCCTGGGTGATGATTGACAATCATGATTTAGAGTACGAGGTGCCCCTTTCTAATCCGGCAAGTTTGATGTTATTTGCGTATCTAGTATGGCTTTATTCAACTAAAACTAAATGGGAGCCTGTGCAATTGATGCCACATTTCAGAAATGAGCCTGGACTCCCAGTCTATTTACAGATTAGTGGATACACAGTATCCATAGTACTGGCCTTTTTTAATGTGTGTGTGTGTGTAATTTAAAGACTCCAAAAGGCAAATTGACAATTAAAGTGTTTCTTTTTGGGTAAGAATACCAGTGGGAGACTTTTTACACAGTTCACCGGGAAGGGAAGCAATATACGAGATTATATTAATCCTAGTTTGATAATTATAGCAAAATAAGAATACATGTTTGTATTTAATAATGATTTAAAAGCTATCATTTATTGGCTTTGTGGTTTTTGTTATAACATATGTGCTTGATCTTGGTTTCAACAGAAATGCTTCTCTGCTTGCTCAAGTTTGTGGTAAGTAAATGTGAAATGAAGAGAACAAAACAGTTAATGAGTATTTGCCCACGTTTTGGTATTTGTAAAGGTGAGGTGAGACTTCTTATCATCTGTGATCAGGAGCTTTTCAATGGATTTTCGTTAAAGAAGTAATAAATCATGATCATTAGAAATGGCAAATAGAGGAAGCATTAGAAAAAAGCTGGGTATGACTTAAGCACATCAAGCTTTGCAACATCTTCTGCATTTTACAGGGTTTACTGTTGATTTACCCAACACAGACTAGCTAAGATGCACACTCTTGCTGATTGAAGCTTGGCATGTATATTTAGCATTAATCACAAGCAGCTGTGGTGGAGGGAAACCTTCTTTCTAGCCAGCCAGATTATATTAGATTAAAATGATCCATATGTAAGGTGTTGCAATACCTACTACTGGGGCAGGAGGGAAATCACATTATACTTGCAACTAGATTAACACAGGGATTGAGCTGACAAATAATTCTCTCCTGCATTTTATTTTATTTTATTTTATTTTATTTTATTTTATTTTATTTTATTTTATTTTATTTTATTTTATTTTATTTTATCAGGTGGGAAAAATAAAACGTTGCCGCATGCTTCTGTTGTAATTGCTTTGGATGCACACGCCGGCTCCTTGAGTCGATGGAGGATCCCGGCAGAGCCCGATGCTATAGAATATACGCGTTTAAACCCCAGTTACCCAGCCCATCTGCAGGGAACGCAGCTGCCTGGAAGCTGCAACGGGCCAATTAGTGGATGATGTTGGGTGCATCGTTGTGCACTTTGGATGCTGGAGAAGCTAACTGATGGAGGGGTCTGCTGTTGGGACAGTGCCTGGGGAAACAGGCTGCACCCGGTTATAATTTGGTGTCCCATCCATGGTGAGAGTGCGCTACCGCGAATGGGACGTAAACCTGTGCTGCGCTCTTGCAAAACTCCTCTGAGAGGGCAGGAATAATTTCCTTTGTGGCTCAAGACTGTCAGCGGAGGACAAAACATGATGTTTTCTGCACTGTCCTGGAGAAAAAATAGCTCGATAGAATTCTGCGTAGAGCTAAGGAGTGGAGGGCAGCGGGGCCGAGCTGGATTTGCATAAGGCCAGTGTAGGAATTTGGCTGCCAGCGGGGCAGGGGGAAGCAGGGGGCTATAGAATTCACTCTCTTGATTGTGAATAGCACCGGGGGCTCCATGCAGAACGACTGGGATGGAGCTGTGGTGGGCCTGGGCATCCTTCCAGCATGCTGTGTCACAGAGGAAATTCCTCTCTTCGGTAGTTTCGTCTGAGCAAAGAGGACAGGCCAGGATCCTGATTATCTGGGACTCTTGAGGAACCCATCCATATTGTCACCTTGTTACCTGTTTTTGTGCTGACTCTTTTTTCCTTTTTCCCCCCATAAACTCTGATAGCATCAGGCTTTGGGACACCATTGGACCCTCTCTGAACCAGGTCTAAGGCTGTATTGTCACATCCATTTGCTTCTATGCTAAGAGGACCTCCTTACTGTTTTTCTGGTCTCACACACTGAATGTGAAGCTCAGAGCTGGCTCCTGCTCCCCGCGATGGAAAGCTGGTGTCTCACCCTTGCAGTGCAGTGCTGCTTGTGAGCCAACTGTAGCTGTCTTGAGAGAAGAGTCTTGTGCTGTGAGAAGGACCATGGTGCTGCTCTGTAGCTTGGGGTCCTATGTCCACACAGCATCGTGAGAACTGGAGAGGGACTTTTTACAAGGGTGTGTAGTGATAGGATGACGGGTAATGGCTTTAAAATGAAAGAGGGCAGTTTTCTATTAGATATTGAGAAGAAGTTCTTCCCCATGAGGGTGCTGAGGCCCTGGCACAGGCTGCCCAGAGAAGCTGTGGATGCCCCGTACCTGGAAGTGTTCAAGCCCAGGCTGGACAGGGCTTTGAGCAACCTGGTCTAGTGGAAGGTGTCCCTGCCCATGGAAGGGGATTGGAACTAGGTGATCTTTAAAGTCCCTTCCAACCCAAACCATTCTATGATTCTATGATCTTGGGCTCTCCCCAAGAGAAACGTATGGCTGGGTTGCAGTTGAGCACTCAACCTGATCCTCTAACTCAGCCGGTGAGACGTCACACAATGGGAAAGAAAAGTCCTGAGAGGTCTGGTATGTCACTCAATTACAGCTTCCAATTTATTGATGTGTACTGCAATGTGTCTCAGAATGATTCTGGCCATCTTCCTACCTGGTCCTATTAAATATGACACCGTGGGACCATGTTTGATGCTTCAGGCCATTTACATGTGAAAAAATGCAGGAAATATGTTGGTTTATACCAGGATTTGGATGTCTGTTGTTATTCCAGGCAATGACTCCATTTTCGATGAGATCTTAAGCTACATTGCAGTGTATTGCTGCAGTATCGTTCAACAGGGACTCTGAAGCACTTTTGATAAGTCAGAAGTGGAAAGATCTGAAAAGCAACATGGTTTGGACTCCTGTTTTCACTCAGGAATCCTTGAAAATTGAATCTGTCGAGCTCAATTAAACCCTTTCCTGTTTAATGAATACTCTGGGTACCTGAAACACATGCCAGTAAACCTTAACACCATATTCCACAGCTTATGGCTTCTTATTATCTTCCTTTGCATTTCAGAGTATGCCAGCAAGCTGCTGTACGAAGGATCAACTGAACAACTTTGGGGTAGAATCACTATCTAGGTATGAAATCTGAAGGCCTTTTAAATGAAGCTCATGAAACCTCTGTCTTCTCAGTTTAAGATGTGTATTTCTCCAACAGATTTGGTGGGAATGAAGTTTCATATTCCTATTTTTATGTGGGCTGGTTTTAGCCATGTGTCTACCTGTAAAGGTGCAGTGCAAGGACATCTGAAAGATGATGGAAGTGACAACTACAAGTGCCCAGCATAACTTTTATAGGTTATAATCTTGCATATTTAGGAATCTGACCTCTCATAGCCTGGGACATGGCCCCAAGCTTTGGTAATAATGTGTTGAGAAAGGCAAACTCTGTGATGATGAACTGGTGCTTTCTCCTTATGTAGGTCGCAACTTGAACAGCACTTGTCAGTGCTCGAAGATTAAATGTTGTCACCAGTCTCCTAAGAAAATGCTGTTTTCCACCAATGTGAAAAACATCTGTTTCTTGTAAATTTGTAGATTGAAGCGGTGGTTGTTTGGACAATTGATGTCTTTAAAAGATGTCTTGTTCTGTATATCTCAATGAGATTTAAAAATCAATCAAAGTCTGAAAACTATATACTCTCCACAAACCTAATGAATGCATATCTCTATGAGAAATTGCAGCTTGCATTATATTTTGAATTAATTGGCAAACAGTTACATAAAGAGATCATATTAAGGTCTCTGAAGAAGGAAGCTGGGTTAAGAATGAGCTTTCATCTTTAAATCTGCTTTTTCTGACTTTTTAAAAGCTCCATTTGTCAAGATGTAGTTGACTCTTTGGTTTTGTGTATAGATTTTCTATCTTTGTTTTTCTTTTAAACAAAGCATATGGGGGGAGGCAATAAAACATCAAAGCATTAAAATAGAGAGCTTTAAGGGAAAGAAATGAGAGATGTTAAGATTAGGTGAACGAGGGAAGGCAAAGGTGTGGAGGAGATGTAGTCAAGTAAATACAGGCATGACAGTGAACTGCTCTAATGAGACACAAGGCTAATTAAAGGAACAGATTTAATTATTCTCAGATATTTTAAAAGACATGAGAATGAGACAGGCTGAAATCTCAGTCCTGCTGTACCTCCTTATTTTTTTTTTTTTTATATATATAATTTTCCCCTATGAAGACATGGAAAACCTCCCTCAAATCTGACCTCATGAATCATGTCCTGTTTTCCTTCCGATGACACTGTTTCAAGAGGTAGGGTGTGTTATTGTTTCCTGGCCCTGCTTTCCACTTGATGTTTGGGGAACCATATTTGAAACTTGGGTTTTAATCAATTTGCAGCCTCTGCTCCATCAGGAGAGTAGGGCCCTGGGTATCACATTTATCCCTGGATGAACCTTGTTTTAGAACTCAGTTTATGGGCCAGAGCATCATGAGGAAGAAATTGTTGCCCAAGGGTGGTGAGAGCCTGACCCAGGTTGGCCAGAGAGGTGGTGGCTGAACCATCCCTGGAGACATCCCAGGCCAGGCTGGACGGGGCTCTGAGCAACCTGAGCTGCTGAAGATGTCCCTGCTCATGGCAGGGGTGGCACTGGATGGGCTTGGAAGGTCCCTTCAACCCAAACTGTTCTGTGATTCTATGATTTGCTGTTAGTCAGAGCCCATCTTGAAATGATATGACTGTCCCTTACCCATTCCTGCTGTCCTGGATGGAAATGGCAGCACGCTTAGACCTAGTCTACATCTCTTGGGTTGTAGGCTGGCCTATGTGGATCTTGTTCCTCAACTACTCTCAGGAAAGGATGGAGAAATATGCAAGTGTGAGTTGTTTGGACCGTGCTGAATAAAGGTGATGGAATTACTGTTTTAAGTCTGAGCTGCAAAAGACTCACCAGCCAAATTTGATGGCCTCGAGGTCTCTCCGATGAAAGAATCCAGATATGCACCACAAAGCTGTAGGCTTTCTTGGGACCAACCACCTGGATGTTAGGCTTTACGGCCCCTGATTCATCAGTGCCTAAGTGCTTCAGTGGGTCAAATGCACAAGTCTAAATTCTTCTGAGTGCTTGATCTGCATCACCTGAAAAGGAAACAATTTGTAAAAATTATATTCTGAAAATCAGGCACGTTCACACTCAAGGCTGGGGGATGTGTGCTTGCTGCACAGGGACTGAAGCTGCCTCTCTAGAATTTAATGGCAAATGTGTTGCCTTCCATGGTCCAGATCATTGCTGACCTGCTCTGTTATCATCGAAAAAGAGCGAACTGTATGACAAGTTCAGCTTTCCCCCGCACGCCTTGCTCCCTCCTCCTTCCATTCCCCTCGTCCTCCAAAGAAAACTTCTGTGCGCTCGCCTCTTTCACCGCCTTGGCACCGTATTAGAATACTTGCAGCAAAAGGAAAGAAAAGGGAAAAAATCCTGAAAGCCATGCTTTTCCCTGTAGGTTGGCACCATCGCTTCGGCTTTCATCAGCGGGAGCAGCGTGCCAATCTCACGCCAGCACAAACAGATGTGACTCTAGAGCTTTGAGTGTCCAATGAAAGAGGAATTACTCGCTGAACTACGCTCTGAAAGCAGCCAAACGCACCAGCCTTAGGATTTTCCATTGAGACAGACGGTTTCTCAGAGCTTTGCTTCAAGGTGCCTGGATTTCGGTCGTCTTTATTTATTTATTTTCCCTCCCATTGTGCGCTGACATTAGTCCAACATTCAGCATATGATTTCTGCTTCGTAAGAATGTTATCGGACCAGGGTAAGTGCATTGGAAGGCTGTTCGCTGCTCTCTGAAAACCACTATATACATAATGCAGGCCTGTATGTATAGTTGGGATGAAATGTATTCCACATGCATTGGGAGCTCATGTGTATTGAAAATTTGTGCAACAGATAAACTGTATTTTAATTTCCACAAAACCAGCCAGTTTTCATGCTATTTCAAGTATATAAAGCACTAAAATACGTACGATTCAGTACGCTCCGCTGAATCGGAAAAAGGAGGTGCTTAGTTGGCAAAACCACTTAATCCAGACATCTACAAGGGAAATCATGTAAGTCCAACGATGCTTAGTGGCAATGAGTGCCACTTAATAGGGATTGTAGTTCTGCTTAACTGGGACACCTCCAGATGATTTATTAGGCTTAGTGGAAGGGGGTGAACAATTTGCTGGCGGTATTTTTCCAAACACATCCCTTTTTCTGATGTGCAAAAGAAATCACTGACTGGCCTGCAATATTTGGGGGAATACTTGCTTCTCAGAATTTTGCTAAGGCGTCCCTTTGACTACTCCTTGCATGGTCTGCATGGCGATACAGTAAGAAATCGCTGCTTGCTCATGAGCCAGAGCAGACAGTTGGTCATGGTGGATTAGCTAATTTTCGCAAGGCTAGCAGGATCTACTGTGATCATCTGTCCTGACATCTGGCTTATATTAGCCAGAGAATTTCATCCTGAATTTGCCCCACCAGGCCCATCAGTTTTAGGTTGAAATACAGTCCAGATTTTTGGAGTTGGAGTCACTAAATTGAATTCCTTCTTTGGTGACGCCTTCCTAGTGTTCATACAATAAAAATAAAACTATAGATGAAATGCTTTCAGTCCTTGGAACCTCATACTGGAGTGAGAAAAGAAACAGTTTTTGGGAGGTGAACCATATTGAGAAGCATTGATGTAGCTGAACCATGGTCTTCAAGACAGGATCTATTTTGTTTAAAACATATTGGAGGGTTTTTTATTTTGTCTAGCTTGTCTTTGAAAGCTCTGTACACCATTATATCCCTTGGCATTATTTCCCTGTATTTCACTACTACTGCTGCATTGCTTAAGGGCTCCAATGGCATTGGATGTCATTCTCTACAAAACAAAAGGTAAATATATGGTAAGAAACTTGAGAACCTGGAGAAATGGAACAAATAACCAAAATCAGGAGATATTATCCTCATTCTACAGATGGAAAGCTGCATCTTGGAGAGATTAAACAAGTTCTTCAAAACTCAGAGCAGGAGCGGGTCTTGAACTCTTGTGACTTTGCAGCCTAGTCCTGTCTTAACTGCGAGACTAACTTCCTCCTGAGATGAGGAATGCTCAAGGTAAGATTAGGTTCAGAGACTGGAAAGCAAGTTGAATGCTGAGCCATATGACAAGATGTTCTCATGAATTTTTAATCGTTGGCTGTGTGGACGTGTGTGTAAAGCAATAACCTGAGGAAGTCCATCCTACATTTTGGAAACCACTGTAGTTTTGCAGCTCTTGGAATGAGTCTGGAGTGAAAAATCTGTTCTGTAGCACATTCCCTATCATGTTCCCTCTAGATAAAGCTTTAAACTTGTCAACTTAGTGGCTCTTATTCCAGGAATTTGTCCTTGGAACAGCTGACAATATCCCCAATATTTGGCTAGAAAGAAATCTCTTCTGGGAAAGACTAAGATGGTGCTATTTGGTCACAAATTGATAGTTATCTGTTTCCTTGTTATACAAATGCGATGCTCTGTGATTTTTCTACCAGGAAAACAGAAAAATTCATATTTAGCTAGTCCCTTTTAAAGTAACTTTGAATCTTTTAACAGCTTCAAGATAAAGGTTGTTTTTCTCCACTACCTGGTTCATACCTCTTTGCTTTTTCTTACAACTACCAGTATGAGTTTAATTCCAAGAGACTAAAACTATGTTAACTTCTTTTTAAGAAGACACAAAAATGGAGTTGTACTGCTGTGGTTTTCTACTTCATGGAACCTTCCTGGAGGTTTGGCTGGGATATCAATTCTGTGGAAATCAGGACTTTTAAGGAGGTTGTAGAAATTGAATTCAGCAGTACAGTTGAATATACCTTAATTTTAAGTATACAAATGGTCTTAGCTCTAGTGACAGTATTTATGTACTCTTAGTTAACAGTGCTTCCAATGCAATGGTACTGATAAATTTCCAAGCTTCTCCTTTGCTGTCAGCAGCCATGTGAACACTTGCAATCCAACTCAGTGCAAAGACAAATGCCAGCAAAGTAGCATCCTTAGAAGTTGTTCCTTCAGCCTGAGCTCCTTCTGTATCACCTGTGGAAGGACTTAACATCATCTTCCCTCACAACTCCCCAAAAGGGCTGGTTCTTCCTTTACATTACTCTTCCTGAGGGTCTTCACGCATCGAACTAAAGGTGCATTGAGGGTTTACTGTGCAGATGATCACCGAGTTAAGGATCAGTCTCAAACACAAACTTACCTGTGTAGACATACTGTGAATCACTGGAAAGCTTTAGAAAATCTCACCTCAAAGGTCCAACACAACTGCCATTGAACTCCGAATACTGACTTCAACGGAAACTCGATCGGCCCCTCAGCAAGGAATTCTATGCATGTCCAATAGATTTTACAGTGTTTGTTTTGAAAATCACTTTTAAACGGGTATAATGTGCTGAAGCGCTGTGTCTGTGTCCTACTAATTAAGTGGAAGCAAATGGAGCACGTTCCTTTCTCCTAAGAAAACGTGGGATGAGGTGGGAAAGCCACAATTAAGACTGACTCATGCTTTTCCTATGAATTTGTTCTAGACCCACATTGTCTAATACTTCTTCTTGTTCTTTTGTTCATCTCAGGTTTGAAATATTTCTTAAAGTCTGCCCAGTATGAGGCAAAGTCCACGTTTCTAGTGAAGGATTTTTACTTTGACCACTGTGTCTTAAGGGCTCTGCTGCTACAATAGAAGGCAAAGACAAATTTTGTTCATGGCAGTCTGTAAATTCCTGCTCCATAATCTTGCCTTCCCACCTGGCACGTACAAAATGGATGTCTGGTGGTTTCTGAGACTTCACTTTGCTCCTTGTGAGAAGTCAGGAGCTGGACTCATCTATCCTCAAAATTGTGTGCAGTTGTGAAATTTGGATGAGAAATAACTTTAAAAATCTAGGAGCCGGTATGTTGGAAGTCAGTTACAAACTCTTATTAATTTTTTAGATAGTGGTATGTGTCTTAAGATGGGCTATGTGTATCGTATAAAGTTCAATTAATTCCTTTTATTTGGCCCTTATCTACCTGGAGCATCAGAGGGCCCATATCTAGCAGCAACTTCTGTGCATGGTTATTTGTCCATTCCTTTACCAGTTTGCAATTTGCTCATTCTGAGCTGATAAGTGTTTGCTTGTATATATTTGCATGTATCGGGTTTAGATTCGCTCAGAGCTTAGAAATGATTAAACAATCATCATTAGTAAGTGTGACAGCGTGTGTTCCTACACTGCATGACATTAGGACATATGTACATTGCTTCACTTTCCACCCATGTAATATCCAAATGCAGTAGCACTGCTGGCAAGGAACTGCAAAAGAACCTGTTTGCTGATGAATTTGCATTAAAAAAGAAACAGAATTTTCCGCTGAATGTATAAGCTATTACCTATGTTGATGTAACCCCCTCTTTTGGAATTATATGAATTATTTTATGATCATACGACACATTGATTAAGATCTAAGAGAGACAACAACTATCCAAGGCTGGATGAGAATAATAAATCAATAATGATTAATGGACCAGAATAATAAATCAATAATGATTAACAGCACAAAATAACGTTCATGTGCAGATTGTCTTTGGCAAGAAGGGAACCTGCATCAGATGTCGATGTGGAGACCCCTCATGGGACTGTAGCCACTGCGCTGGTCCTGCCTGGGAAGGAGGGAAGGAGTCTCAGAGCCTCACGTTTCACTCTGTTTCCATCCTTTTCGTGGCTGGACCAGTCCAAGCAAAGTCAGTCAACGCCTATGATGCCCAGCTGATGGCAATAGCAAAATTGCTATGGAGTTAGAAGGGCAGAATTATTATGCATCCAATGGACTGATGTGTTCCCGATGGTAAATGTAATGCGGGTGGCTTGATTCTCATCCGAAAACCGCAGATTTTCTTACCCTTCAGTGGAATTAGACCAAATTTCCTCAATTAAGTGAGAGGCAGATGCATATGCGTGTGTAAGACTACATGCATCTGTTCCAGTCCATATGCAATATCAGTGAAAACTTGTATCATTGTGTTTCTTCTAGTCTGGGCCACATAATGTAATGTGCAATTGGCATTTGCTTTGATAATGAAAACAATGTTTTATGCCATGAGGATCCCAATTCCATACTTGACTGCATAGTCATTTAACAAATCTTTCACAAGAAGTAGAACTTTTCGATGAAACCATCCCTTTTCTCTCCTTTTTGCTGTTGCTTTAATATGCTGATAAGACAATCTGAGTGGCTGAAACATGTGAACTTTAAATTACTCAAAAGTCGGTGTGTTTGAAAGTCAAGTGTTTTATAAGCCACGCCAATGAAAGGTCTCCCAGTTAGTCCAGAGAAGTTTGGTGGTGTTTCGGTTTGGCTTTTTTTTTTGGTGTGTTTTTTTTTTTTTCTGTCATTTCTGTCCTGTTAATTTGAGCAGAAACTGTAATTAGATGTAAGTGGTCTTGTTCCCACAGAAATGAATGGCAGCATCTGGAGAGAGACAACCGTTCCAAATGCTTTTGGCTACCCACTCTCTACAAGTTAGCAGTATGGAGCAAGGGCCCGAATCCAGACTTCTGTCGGCCTAATTTTATATCTGTGGAAGCACAACACTAAATCCAATATTCAAATGCTGTGCCGTGATGGATGTAGGACAGAGTGCATTCCAGACTTTTATGTTGCCGGCTCCTCTTGGGAGGCCGATCCTTGCTGCATCTCCAGGTGGGATTGGACATGTCTCTCCAGATGACCAGGGCTGGGAAAAGAAGGGATAGTTGGCCAAAGGGTTGGCTTTTTGTTTTGTTTTCTTTTCTTTCCTCCCCATTTTTCCTTTTCCATTTCATTATCCAGTTTGACAGTATCTGGGCTCTGCTTCCCCAGACAGGAGCACGGCTGTGTTTGTAAACAGTAATTGAGTTAAAAGATGTTTTGTGTCAGAGCTGAGCTCATTTCTTTATTTGCTTTCTCTGCAGAAGGGCAGCTCCCATACAGAAGTGCAGCCACTGTGAGTATCTGCCTCGGAGCTCTGGGTCTCCACAAGGTCACACAGCTCCTTATCACCACCAAAATACGTCTTCAATGAACATTTATCATAATCAGCACCAGGGTGTTGCATTTTTATCAAACTTTCTGTCCCCTAAAGGAGAATCAGACTTCAAGTTGATAGCACTATTTGGGGCTAAATATTTCCATTCAACCTTTCCAGTTAATTGAAATGGGTTGAATTTTTTTCCTTTCTTCAGCTTTCTAACGCTCCTGTTGTGTTCAGTAGTAATTTTCAGTCTTTCAGATGCATTTTCTTCTCTGGCCAAACACTATATGCAGCTAACTTCACTTGTACTGGGACTGGTTTTTAAACTGAGATTGGCCATGGCACTTAGTGCCATGATCTAGTCAATGGACTGGAGTTGGACCAAGGGTTGGACTTGATGATCTCTGAGGTCTTTTTCAACCCACTCGATTCTGTAATCCTGTGATTCTGTGATCACTCACTTCATACAGTGTGTGACAACTACACATGCAGGACACACGTGATGGCACCTTTAAGTGCCTTTTATTAAACTTTCCTGTCAAGCAAAGCCAATTCTCTTGTTCTGCCTCGCTAACACTGGTGATAACATGGTCTTTTCCCTACTTGCTGCTGTTCTCCAGGGCTGTGTCTATTTTCTTTAAAATGTGCAAAGGGAGGGGGAAGGAATTTACACTTTTCTTTTTAGAGCTGCCTGAAAGATTTACAGGAACGGTTCCTATGAGTCTAATGGGACTTGTGTATCTAAACCCTTTCAAAATGCTCAAATCTCCAACTTCTGCTGTTACGGAGGCATCAATGATGGCCCAATAAATGAGGGGAATTGAGATTTACAGTTGAAGGGTTGTCTCAAACTTACTGTTGTGTATAAAAGAAAATACAGTGTTTCTTCCCCAAAGCCAGGGTGCTTATCCTGAGTGCAGAATGAAAGTCTGAGCATTTACAAGTAAATCTGTTATTCAGTATGGGGAATTAAATTAAATTATTCATCCTTTAAGAAATTTAGGAGCGTCAGACTCTTCTTTCCTTGGTAATTTCAGTAATACAGTGGTAAAGTCACTTCAGACTTGTCATACGGCTAAGTTTCAGTGACATCTTTTCTCTGTACATTTAACAATATAGACTGTGTATACAAAATTATTATTTGGTAGCAAATAGGTATATTATGTGGACAGTAATTCATCCTGTTATATATAAAAAATAATCTTGGTATCGCAAAATAATATTTTTACTCCTGGGTTTGCAGACATTAGAAATCTTTGTTTGCTGTTACAAGTTGCCCCCTTCTCTTTCTATCAAGGGCATGCTGGTAAAAATTCATGGATCTCTGAATTTTTTCGGAATGCTCATTTTTCTTTTGGTTATTTCCTAGGATGAATGCCTGCAGCGTGGACTTCCCAGAGATACTTAATTGGCCTTCCTTCAATCACAGTCAGCATTTGCATCCTATTGATACAATTTGGATTTAATTATGCTCACTGTATTTGGCTGTTCCTATATTTTCCATACTTTCCTATTAGATCTTCTACAGGCACACTGTCCGAACTCGGGATTCATATTAATGCTATACTTTGAAATGAAGGGGTTTTTGCTTAGTAAACATGTACATATGTTGATCCATATAAGAGCAAGAAGACCTGCTGTTTTCCAGTTCGGTCTTTTTCTAAAATTAGTGCTGGTAGTCTGAAGAAGGCTGATCTTGACTGGCTTTTGCAAGACCAGCTTAATGATCCATGAGAATCCATGATTACAAGCAGGAAGAAGAATCATTATTTTTTTTTCCCCTTGGTTGTTAGGAGACGAACAGTGCTATTTTGAAATTATTCCCTTTCACAAGTGCTATTTGCCATAAGGGTGTAAACTACCTGAACCTTAACCTTTGGTTAAGGAGGGCTATTATAGATAGGCGTATCCAAACCCTGACCTGTCTCTTGCCATTTCTTCAGGCATCATCATATTCTGGTGGAGGATGATTATGAACGGCAGGAGAAGACTTTAGGTGGTGATAATGTAGACTACAAGGACAGAGAGATGGACTAGATTACTCAAATCATAGAATCATTTTGGTTGGAAAAGTCCTCTAAGATCAAGTCCAGCTGTCAACCTAACACTGTCAAGTCCATTTCTAAACCATATTCCTAAGAACCGCATCTACATGTCTTTTAGTAGTGGGTAGTAGCTAAGGTAAATGTAAAATTCTAAATGTAAAATAAGAAGAGACCTCCTGGGTCACAGAGTTGTGTGACATCCTGATCCATACAGTGATGAAGTGCCATTCATAAACAGATCAAAGTCCATTTTAATTCTAGCTGGGGCCTGTGCTCTTGGATGGAGAGGGAGAACTGTCCTGTTAGTCCACTTAGCCAGGCAACTCTACACCCACCTTACACCTTCCTCTAATTTCCAGTCTAAATAAGATCAGGACTATCTTGTGTTCATGTGCATTACTGTCCTTTAGCTTCAGTAGTTTCTTCCTCTAGGCATTAAATCTACAGTTTTATTTACAGCAGATCTATCCCCTCCCAGCCTTGTTTTGCTAAGGCTGAATAATTATTCTTTATGTGCTGTCTTGCCCTATCAATCCCTGTGACAACGCATGATGCCATTTCTCAAAGAGTTATTGGATATCTCAAGCTGCTTTAATAAGAAGTCGCTTAGCTTTTTTTCTCTACCAGCTCTTGCATTATTCCCTGAACAAAGCCACTTTGGTCTATGGAAAGTCTAGAATTCAGCTCAATGTCAGACTGACATCCAGTGGAATCGCGGTAGAGCATCTCTATAGCACACCCACCTGGCAAAATCGTGGTTGTCATTGCTTTAAATTTATTTTATTCTTGCTTCACCGAGCAGGGCAAAAACTTGCCAAAGTCAACATGTGATGAATGAAATGGCTTTCGTTGTAAGACCTGTCAATACACTTCAGCTTCCTTACAATAAAAGGGTGACTCCTTTGACGTGTGGGACTTGCACCTGTCTTCCTTCTGAAAGCAATACATTCTCGATATGCTGAAACGCCACTCTTAGGAAATCAACAGAGTTAATCTATTGGGAACAGTGAGGTCTCAGGGCCAGCTGTTCAGCTTTTCTTAGTATCATAGCTCCATTGATCTAAAGCAGCTCTGGTGACACACACTGACTGCTCATACCAGATAAAAATCCCTTTTTTAGTTATTTTGTGCTAGGAGAATAGTGATTAAGGCTGATCTGGGAACAGAACAAAATGGATTATCATAATAAGTAATAACTAGGAAAGGGGAGGTGAGTGTAGTTTGGCCGTTTAATGCTTAACTTTGAGTGGGAAGGAGTAGAGGGAAGCAAGAGATGCTCTGGGTTTGGTTTACCCATATTAAGTAGGCAGTGGGCAAAATGAACCTTTTTTTCCCCATTCCATGTGGTTCCCACATGGCCTTTTTCTTCCCAAGAGCCAACAGCATCAATGTCTGGGACTTGGTCCCCTTCTCTTTCCCTACTCACAGCGTTTGGTCACCAGAATATATTGTTAAATGGGTTGTAATGGCTCCTGAGGGTGGGCAGACAGTAGCTGCTGTTTCAACCTCAAGGCGGGCAAAAAAAGAAATGTCAGTTATTGTCCCATTTATTACGATGAGATTTTAATCACCTTTTTAATTCTTCATAGAAGGCATTTAGCTCGTGGATCCTGGAGAACTTGTGGGATGCTGGGAGAACCTTTGCCCAGGACGATTTTCCCCATCTCTTCCAAATGTCTTAGAGGCAAACAAAAGAAGAGCTTAATGCACTTGAAGAAGCACCAAGTAAGTGTTCAAGGTAATTTGAAATCCTTTATCTGTCAGTATTCTTGACAGCAATCAAGCACAATAGAAAATAAATAAATAAATTTAAATCCCGTAGCCATGGAAGCACACTTTAGATCAGATTTCTATTTGCATGCTTCATACATATACATAAAACATATTTCATGTACCAAGTTAAATAATGCACAATACTTAAACTATTCTTACTTTTTATCCTTTGGTTATTGTAATTACAAGTAATTTTGTGAAGGATTTTCTATTTTTAAGAAATCACACTTTTGTACTTGATCCAGCTAACAGGATTTTCTTACATTACTTCATAAAGAGACCATCTTTAAACTTCTAATGTTATTTCTTATTCATTAGTACATATGCCTGTAGGGTATGTTCATAAATGGGTTAAAGTTACAAAGTTATGCTTATAAAAGCTCATGGTAATTTGGAGTATCAGGAGGATTTATTAATTTTGAAATCTTAAAAGAGCAAAAGCTAAAATGAGATTGGATTAAGTATATTCTTGCATGCAGTTATTCTAAACACCCTTAAGGACCGCAGACTAACTTACAGAGGACATTATGCAAATATGAATATATCTCTAAGTGCCTCATAGGCTTGCTGATGTAATATTTTACATGGTTAGTTAAGTACATCAAGTAAAAGGTTTGACCTTGATATACTGTAAAAGGTACTTATCCCACAACACCCAATTGTTTTCAGTGCCATTGTGAAATATATCACTCAAACGTGCAAACAATTTTGTGCAGAAATCTCATTAACTGTAGCTCCAGCAGCCAAACAGCTGTCCACAATACCCAGGCTCTTTAGAAAACCAAAGAACTGCTTTATAATTTATCTTTATCAAAATGCTGTTTGTATTTATCGACAGTACCAGGCTGTACTTATGTAGTGAGATGACAATTTCTTAGGAGGACAAATGGAGTTTCTAGGCTTTATTACTGGCACCTGTTCCCATTACACAGTTCAGTTATTTTTAAGGACATAGAGAAGGTGGAAGACTACAATGCCCTAAAGTCAAACACTGTTTTGGGGAAGAGAAACAAGTTCCAGTTTTGATCTCGGCTTGAAATTTCTGCAAATTCTTGGATTTGCTTTCCTCTTTGATTATGCAGCAATAAGCTTGACTATAGGGACTTTAATGTTACATTTTCCTGTATCTTCACTCCTCCTGCCCCCACTCCATTCCATCTATATATGTGTGTGTATTTATATTTATATATATATATTTATTTTTTTTTTTATTGAGGTGGCAATGAAACAGAATAGAAAAATGGATTGCTAAATATTGTGTGTTATCTCTCCTGTGTGTATCTGAAGGGAAGATTGGCTGATGTGGCACCTGCAGATTACTTTAGGGTAAATCCTTGTTTGTTCTGTTTAGCATTTTTGTGGTTATCACTAACAGAACTGGAGGGAGAGACTCTGGAGGTGGATGGGGTAAGTGTGGGTTCTTTATATTAATCAGATGGAAAAAGCAGATATTCAGTCTTGCACACCAAGACATCAGCCCCCTTCTTAAGTCTATATCATATCAAGCTGTTCCTGTGGGGTTCAAGCAGTAAAGAGAATAATCTCTCTCAAGTCCCTCCAAAGTGGCCAAAGTGTTTCAAAAATATTTATGACACATTATGCTGACTGCAAATACTCACTTGAACTTGCCTTTCTCATGTGGTGGTTTGAGAGTGATAGAACAGTTGGGGACATAACAAAAAAAAAAGAATTAAATAATGCAGTTTCATTGGGGTGATGTTGATGGTGTGGGGTGTCGCACTCTGAGTAGTGTTTTTTCATTAGGTCCATCTCAGGAAAATGATGAATTAGCTGTGAAGTACAACCGCGAATGTTTCATTAGCATTTGCCAGCTACCTGGGAAAACTTGACCTGCTGGATGTGGCACAGAATGAAATATTATCCCAGAAAAAAAACCCCATAAGATTACAGCCTTGTATGAGCAAGAGTCATTTCTGTGCCTGCCTGTCATGCTGTAGGTTTGCTCAGTGGAAAAAGCCAATGGTTTTCATATCAGACGAATGGCTCTTAGATCTTCTCTATAGTAGGAGGTTACTTTTGAAACTGATGTTCTATTTTGGGGTGAAACATTAGCTCAACATTTGGTTTGGGGCTCTCTTGTTTTGAAGATTATGCCCCCTGAGAGGAGAAGAGTTTGGAGGCAAGATGAGATTTGAGAAATCTGAGTCTTATTTGTAAGAAAGCCTGTGATGGATATGTATCACCAAAGGTGTTGCACTTATTTGGCTGGAATGTGAAATGAACCCATTTCCGTGCCACAAAGACACATCCAAGGTGCATGTGAGTATATACTGTGGAGAAAAAAAATGGAACAGAATAGTATTGCTACTTACAAATACTCTTTTTCCTTGTTTCCCTCCTTTCTTTAGAACAATATGTTCATACAGGTAATTCTGGATATCCATTTCTTCTGTTGGCTATATCTAACCAGAGTAGGCTTGCTTCCTAAAGGATAATGAAAAAAACCCTATATTTTGGGAAGGTTACTGACGACTTTTGCTTTGACTTGGAAAATGTAGTTACTACTACTTTACTAAATGCGGGAATTACCACTGGGATCTGTCAGGACGTGGTGACTCAGAACAGAAGCTTCCATCTCTGCAGGAGTGGATGTTAATAAAGAGTTGGACCGGTCTTTAACGAAGTTGACTACTTGAAGTAAAATGCCACACACATTGTAATTTAGGACCTGATCCACAGAAGTGTGGTATTTGGTTAAGCGGTTGGGTGCCTCGTGAATTTACACACACAGTTAAACAGATTAGGTTAGGTTAGTAACTCGACAGAAATACTTGTTGGTTCCTTTTGGCATCTGTCTGCAACTTTGGTCTCTGAGAAACCTGCCTGAATGTGTCTTAATTCTGCATGGTGTTTGAAAGAATTTCTTTTCTTAAAATGAGTTAATTAAATAGGTTCTTAGCTATGCATTTTTTTTTTAATCCTAGTTTACTGCTGTGTGTGACCACACTACATTTATCCTTTTTATCTACTAAGACCTCATAAACAACAACAAAAAAGTCATTATTAATACATTCATAATGGACACACACAAAAGCTGTATGGAAACACATGCAGTGCAGTATGTATGCACATAAAGCAGCAAGTGGTATTCCTCCATCCAGATCTGCCTCATTTTAAATTCAGTTAGGGGAAAAAAATATCAGTGAAAAGATAACTTATCGCACTACTGAAGATAGCTTTTCTTTTTTTTTCCCCCAATAGTGCTGAGTGTGTGCGCACATGAGCCGTATAAATCAAACCATAGCAAAATGTGGATCTCTTAATACAAGAATAAGTACAACGCAGTTATTTAGTGTCCTGTGCCAGGGAGGCAACAGCTTAACCCACAGGGAGCTGGGTGGAAAGCCAAGAGAGCTGGGGCAGATCAACTGCAGACATATACACCTGAGTAAGTGGACATATGGGTCTATAAGTCAACCAGACATATACAGCTGTGCTGGTCACCCCATGGTTCTGGTGGGAAGCAAAGATGCCCTTAGGGTACAACTCAGTTGACCAGCTTTTGACAGCTACTTTAGAAAAGGTGAATTGCACCCTACACTCCACTGATTATATTGACTGGATCTTCAGTGGCTTTAGAGAGAACCCGGAGTGATTCATAATGTTATCGTTCCTCCCATCGTCTGCTTACCCCCTATGTTGTAACTTCGAATTAGGGTTCACCTCTGGCACTATATAGCACCATAAATAATTTGGTTTGGAAAAGACCTCCAAATCTCATCCAGTCCAACCCCCTGCAATGAGCAGGGACGTCTTCATACAGATAGTATTGCTCAGAGCCCCGTCCAACCTGGTCTATATAACACAACATGATGCTGATTCCAGCTGGCCTTTCTTGGTCTTGTTGAAATGCAAATAACATTATTATTTTATTTTATTTTTTTTTTTCAAGAAAATGTAGCAAATATTTTGCACAAATTAGAAGAACATCAGGTGTGTCCTGGAAGTGAACACCTAGTATTTTGGACAAATACAAACTACTAAAATTGCAAAAATTAAAGTAAAGCAAGAACCACTTACCTCTCAAAAACCACCACTGTTCAGGAGAGAGCTAAATCTACAGCCAGTTTTATTCACCTGACCCATCTGTAATATGTTCGTGATGTCTTGATGTTGTGACATTATGTCTCTGCCCTTTTGTACTGTTTTTGGGATGCCTGTGTGTGGAGGGACAGCGTGGGAACTGGCTTAGCCTGCTTGTTGGTACCGACTTGCATCCTATCATCAGAAGGTTAACGTATAAAGGAGCTGGATGGCTCTCAGCCTTATTAAAATTATTGTAATACTGTAAAGCAGCACAGCTGCGTTGACTTGCACCTGCTGAGACTCTGCTCTAGAATCTATATGAAACAATTACTGAGAATATATAAATAGGAGATTATTAGGTCTTGTGGGAGGAAAGGCTTTGTAACACTAATATATCAGTTCATGTCTGTGCTTCCAAAGAAATCAATGACAAAGCTTTCTGATAACTGGGACTTTGGGATAAGGGGTGTCAGTGATGATAACTGAAAGTTGGGAAAAATGCATTTGGCCATATGTTTTATTTTTAGAAAAATTCAAATATTCCAACAAGTAGAGAAAAAAATCTCTTTAGGTGGAATTTAAAGGTCTTTGAACCCTAGACAATGTATCTCAATGTGATTTGAAAGGTTTTATTTTTAACTGTTATTTTTTTAAACTTAGGTATATTTAGAAATGGAAGTATTGGTTTCAGACTGAGGGACCAATATATTTAGTTTAGGAAGTATTTTTCACCCAAAAAATTTGTGATAATTGCATTGACTTGCTGTGCAGTTTGGTTGACCACAGTTTGTCTCTTATGCAAGGTGTGTTGTGCACAAACATCCTCTGGCTCTGCTAATTTCTTTTGTTTCCAAGGTCACTGTCAATATCTGTCCCTCGTTTTTCTGTCTTTCTTGCCCCGTTTCCATTCTCAGATGCTCTTTGGCCAACAAACCACATAAAATGTTGAAACTATTGTCTCTTCAGGTTGTGGTGTGGGATTTTTTGGTGTTTTATTGGTTGGTTGTTTTTTGTTTTGGTTTCTGTTGTTGTGGTGGTTTTTGTTTGCTTGGTTTTTTAATATATATATCACAGAATCACAGAATTGACTGGGTTGGAAAAGCCCTCAGAGATCATCCAGTCCAACCCTTGGTCCAACTCCAGTCCATTGACTAGATCATGGCACTAAGTGCCATGTCCAATCTCAGTTTCAAAACCTCCAGGGCCAGTGAGTCCAGCACCTCCCTGGGCAGCCATTCCAATCCTGACCACTCTCTCTGCAAATAATTGCTTTCTAATCTCCAGCCTCAGTTTCCCCTGGCAGAGTTGAAGCCCATGGCCCCTTGTCCTATTGCTGACTGCCTGGGAGAAGAGCCCAATCCCCACCTGGCTAGAACTGCCCTTCAGGCAGTTCTAGAGAGTGCTGAGCTCAGCTCTAAGCCTCCTCTTCTCCAGACTAAACAACCTCAGCTCCTTCAGCCTCCCCCCATAGGTCTTGTGTATAGATATATGTATTTTTAACTTCTGACTTCCTTGTATTTTCCATCTTTCATAAAGTGCAGCTAGTGCTGGTCACTGCTCTGAGACCAGATCCTTTCCCTAGCACACCTTTCAGAGCTCTTCTTCCACCCCGCCTCTCTTCCAGAACATTTCTTTTTGCATTCCTTGTCTGGACTTCTCTTTAAAGGCTTTTGCCTCTCCTCCAACCCTCTATCTATGGCCACAAACCTGGCCACATCCCCATCCCTTCGGACACCCTGCTGTCCTTTGATTTATGTCACGTTTGGTTGCCATTTCCAAGACATACTTTCACCTGCCTGTATTGCAGTATTTTGAAGGAGCAGTGATTTCATAGGTTGAAAGCAAGTGTGGAGAAAAGTGCAATAAGAAGTGGCCAGGGAATCACACGAATGAATGCTCTTCAACCTAGCTGGACACTAGATCCAGTTCGGAAACTGTATAGACACGTTAGCATGGCACTGTGTCCAAGTTAAGAAGCCCTCATAAGCTGATATGGCTTCATGTGTTCTGTAGCAAACCTGGCGTACATTGTGTTGAGCTTCCATATATACCCGCTTATATGAACATATAATTTTATTTTTCTTGAATCTGACTCAAAAATTCCTCATGTCTCCCGCCCATGCTGTTGGGAGCTTTCCTGGTGGGTTCTGCTACAACAAGCAATCTGTTGTGTGCAGGACTACAGTTTGTGCCTCTTTCTTTGATGAGATTAAGCAAAACAAATATGGTGGTTGCACAACGGCTCATCTCTGACGTTGGTGACCATTGCAAACGCATTTATAGGCTGGAGCCCTGGGTGCAGGACGTCACTAGCTGGTCGAAAGAACTGGCAGGTGTAGCAGTGATATGGAGGTGCAGCTGAAATTTAATTTCCTCCAGGCCCGTTTTCCACAAGCTGTGCAAACTTTCTTTAGCTAAATAAATACACTTAAAGACAAAGATTTCCCATTTTCCTAGAAATACTTATGGTAACAACTGCCTGTGCTTTCTCTCCTGGAGCCTTAACAAACAGTCTGCACATTTGCATTTTCTCTAATAGTCTCAGCAGTAAACTTCCTTCCAAAAAGAGGGGGGAAAAAAGAAATCTTGTGTTCCCTGAATGCAGAAAGAAATTACACATTCTGTCTCTGTCTCTCGTACATACAGATACACAATTTAGTACTTTACATCTTCAAAGCACTGCTCAAATAGGGACTAAATTGTGTTTGTAAACTCTCGCTTTGGGAGACAAGTTCAAATGGGGCTTAAGTCCCAAATGAAATGTTGCTGATCTCAGTCAAGCTCCTAGTGGACATTTGCCACAAAAGCACAGCATTGTTTGCTTGTATTGATAACAATTAGCATTATTGCTCTGTGTTACAGCACAGCCCTGATCAAAGACATATTGTATGATGCACTGGGTGCACACAGAATAAAAGGCTGGCCCGGCCTCAAAATGTGTTCTTCTTTCTGTTTTGCAGAGGAGGGAGAAGGGGCTGCAGTCCACAAATACAGTTAAACTGATGCTTACTACTCTCCAGGTTTATTACCTATTTTGCTAAATTCAAGGTAAATTTATGAAGTGGTGTGACCATGTTCACGGGGGGATTCTATGTCAAAGCCAGGAACAGAACCAAGCTCTCATGAGCCCATAGAAATTGTGTTAACTGGAAGGTTACCCTTCCTCTCCAAATGGAGTTTAATGAATATAACACACTTCAATAGGTGTATTCACAAGAAGTTACCCATTATGGATGTAATGCATGAGTTTTTCTCTCTTGGAAATAGGTTACTCTTACTGGCCATTTCCTGGTCAGGTTTTGATGAGTCCCTTTCAGGCACAGTTCCCATTGAAATAGGTTTGCCTGAATGAGGACTTAAGGAACAACTGAATAAACACCTCTATAATTGCTCTATAATGATTAAATGGTTCCCATGAGCAAGGCAGTTCAGAAAGACGTGCTTTCACTTAGCAACATTTGCACTGCCAAAATGAAATAGCCACATCTACTGCAGGCAGAACTTAATTCATTATTGTTACTGCTGTTATTGTGGCAGAACGGGAAGAATTTGACCAGGGGACTGGTATACCCTGTACAAGCACATTGGCCATGCAGTCTCGGGGCCCTTGGTCTGCTCCCTTGTGTGCTGATGTTGTGTCCATTTGAAATAATTTCTTTACTTGGCCTTATTTTTGCCCCATGTGTTCTGCTCTTGAAATGGTGTTTGGGTACAGATGTTAGTGATGCAGTTTAAAGGCAACGTTTCTTCAGAAAGATTGGTCTAGAGAGAAGACAGATATATAAACTTTATTCTGAGGTGAGGTGCAAACTGTTCCTTCAGGAGTGACCAGGTCTTCATGTTCTATTAAGTTAGCCAAAAAAGATTGTTTATTTACTCATTCTATTAGGTTGGTTTGTTTTGTTGTTGATGTTTGTTTGTTTGTTTGTTTTAAATCTACATGATGTGGCTTAAGAAAAAGGACAAGAATTGTATTGAACTCTTTAGTAAGGAAAAGAGCAGGACAACTTAAGGGGTTGATAGAAAACCCACCTGAGAAAATTTCACCCTTTGAATCTATGCCTGCTGGATCTGGTCTTAGGACCACTGTGGAATGGTCGAAGGCAGCAAGAAAGGGTGGGTTATGGACTGTTACAAAGCAGCAAGAGGAGGCCACATGGACAGAGCAAGCTTATTGGGGTTTCTAAGAGTGTCCTCTCATTTTGCATCTATCTTCCATGAGACATTTGAGGATGTTTGTTGGAAATCTGAAGGCATCCCTGGTTGATTTTGAAATTCTCAAACCCACTTCGGACACACAGGCCAATGTCACACTGTGAATGCTTGCACCCCATCTTTGGAGATTTCCCTTGAGACTGCGGCTGCCAAACAATGGAGTTGAATCTCTAAAAAATGAGGAGCTCATAAGAATAAGCTGTGCATTGTCAGCTGTAAAGAGAGAAGAGAGGTTTTTTTCCTCAGGGCCATATTCTAATCTCAGATGCACAGTGTGCATTACCATATAGCTTAAAAAAGCAGATATTTCTAAGGTGATATGTGCAGTTGTGTGGAAACCTCTCAAAGAAACCAACATCCTTCAAGAATTTTTCATGCACTCAAACACACCCAATGACATGAGCCCCTGGTAGACCATGTTTGGTTAAAGGGTAAGAGAGAGGATGGGAAAGGTAAAGAGAATTATGGGTGAAGAAGTGTAATACACTGGAGCTGAGTTTCCTTTCACTTCTGAGAGGGACATGTGGCTGAAGCATTGTAGGTTGTCTGTCTTATGATAATATAATAAGATACCACTGACTATAAGAGTAGAGGGTGTATTGAGTCTTACAGTGGTACAGAGGTAGTAAGAGAAGTTAACGTATTTTAAGAGACTGTGGGGTTTGTTGGTTTGTTTGTTTGTTTTGGCTTGCTTTGTTGTTGTTATTGGTCATCTTAGCTTGTGACAGGAACTGATCATTCAGGCCATTCGAACCAGAATTAATTGGTGTCAACAGTTGACTGGTGTCTGACCTCAATCTGGCTGCTGGGAAACATCCGCTAGCATAGCAAAACCATCCTGGCAGCAGGCGGTGATTAATCACAGATAGATGGGGCCATGAGGAATCTCAGGAAACCACGTAATCAATGAAAAGGTGTCTCTTCCATCCCTACAGGCTGAATATCACAGTTTTCACACATCCAAGAGTCCCAATAAGTATACCTCATGCCTTTGGGAGCTTGGGATGTGGGGGTTTCAATAGTGGTAGGTAGCAATGACTCCCCACAGTGCCACACTGCAAGATGGGGCTGGGCCAGGCAGCGTTGGGGTACAGTGATGCCTGGCAGCCTGGGCAGCAGTCCGTGTCAACTTTTCTCCAAAAACCACAGAGTGGGACTTGCCAAGCAGCCCTTGTGCTGCCACAGCTCTGGCTGGCAGCCCTGGGATGCATCTTCCAGGGGATCTGCACTCAAAGTGGGCGAGAGGCAAATGGTCACCCCTGGAAGCTGGAACATCTACTGCTAACACCTAAGCTTGCAATGGTTAATAAGTGTCCAGCTTAACTGAGGATGCTTGTGGTCATATGGTAGCATTTCTTGTCTAGGCAAACATTAGAAAACGTTGCACAGAATCACGGAATCATTTTGGTTGGAAGAGACCCTTAAGATCATCAAGCCCAACCACAACCCAATTCTAGCACTAAGCCATGTCCCTAAGAACCTCATCTACACATCTTTTAAACATCTCCAGGGATGGTGACTCCATCACTGCCTTGGGCAGCCTGTTCCGATGCCCGACAGCCCTTTCCATGAAGAAATGTTTCCTAACATCTAATCTGAAACTATGGATTATATAAAGAGCATGAGACATCTCACCCAACAAGATGGGTAAGGTTTAAGCCATGGTGTGGCACCCTAATTTCTCTGTACCTGGGTGGTCGGGTGTGGTTTTGTGCACCTGAGATCTGCTTACCTCTTTTTCATTATGTATCTTGGGTTATAAGGGTGGTGTCTGTGGTAGGAATGGCCCAGCGAATGCTTTGCAGATGAGCACCTGATTTGAAAGGGTGCAGAGACCTCAGGCAGCAGCAGAATGCTCTCCCTGCTGTACGTTAACACATTATCAAATTTCCATTCAATTTTGGAAACAAATACAGATACAGCACAGTGGTGGCAGCTCCAGGTTAGTATCTGAAAGGAAATTTGCATTTCTTGGGTAACCAAAGTGGGGGAGAAAATCCTCCATTCCACTTTGCTTTGGAGCTGTAATAGAACACTGTCATCCTGATGGCATCTTGAAGAGGTTGAGATTTTAGGGTATTTCCTTTTCATGTTTCCTTATCCCCAACATCAGTTCCCATGACCATGTGTTGGGCCTTAGCCAGCTTCTTTGTCTTTCATCTAGGAGCTTTTCTTTTATGGGCATCGGGACAGCTGGGAGAGGGAAGACAATTCTGGCTGTGACAGGGAAGTGTCACAGTTTGGCAGGCACTGAGCTCAGACAACATCTCTGAGCCTCGCTCCTGGAGTTCTCACGCAACCTGGTAGGAAAAAGAAGACACGAGCTTGCCTTGTGCATCCTTGAAGAGACAGAACAGATGCTCGTTATGACCCTCCGGGATCCGTCTGAGAGGAAAAAGCAAAGCCAGCTTCATGACTCCATTTTTCTCCGCCAGGCCTGTAAGATGAATTCAATTATGCCAGTGTCAAAAATTGCTGTCAGGTCTGGGAGATGAATACGGATATTTGTCATGTCCAAAGCAAAAAGAACTGCCTGTACCAGCAGCATCATTCCTGAGCCAGTGAACCTCCCAGAGCATTGTACCTGCTCTTTGGGAAGTGGATGCTTTCACAGATTTGTCTCCTGACTCCACTCAAACTTTTTTCCCTGCCTGCGAGGGTAAACAAGCATAATCCTAGTCTCAAACTCTGGCTGAACTACTGTGGGGCTTCAGGAAACCTCTCTGGTAATCTCTTAGAGAGACAGAGCATGTCCCTTATGAGGAAAGGCTGAGGGAGCTGGGTCTCATTAGCCTGGGGGAGACTGAGGGGTGACCTCATTCATAGTGATCAATATGGAAAGGGTGAGTGTCAGGAGGATGGAGCCAGGCTCTTCTCCGTGACAACCAATGGTAGGACAAGGGGTAATGGGTACAAACTGGAACACAGGAGGTTTCACTTAAATTTGAGAAGAAACTTCTTCCCGGTGAGGGTGGCAGAGCCTGGCCCAGGCTGCCCAGGGGGGTTGTGGAGTCTCCTTCTCTGCAGACATTCCAACCCGCCTGGACACCTTCCTGTGTAACCTCATCTGGGTGTTCCTGCTCCATGGGGGGATTGCACTGGATGAGCTTTCCAGGTCCCTTCCAACCCCTGACATTGTGGGATTCTGTGCTGTGGACCTCCATGTCCAGCAGTGACCTTCTGTTGTGCTATTCTCCCACTAAAACTGCTAAAATTTTGAGCTTCAGATCCTTTCCCACCCTTTCTGGGGAAGTTCAGGGAAAGTAAAGAAGAAAACCAAACTGCGGCAGACTAGGTTTTGATGGGAGCTGGGGTTTTGCACTTCACTAAATGTTCAAACAGCTCTCCAAAGTCTTAACTGTGCTTTTCTATGGCTAACCGAAGTCGTGATAATGAACTTATAACAGTTAAACTCTGCTGGGTCCTGGCCTAGCAAAGTACTTAGATGAGTGTAACTTGAAGCCTATCGAGCACAATGCAATCACTCTTAGACTTAGGCTTGAGAACATCTGTAATGCCTTATGGAGGTGGGCTGGTTCTCAGCACCAAGACTCCAAGGCAGGGATTGCTCAGCAAGAGGCTCAAATAATAGCAAAATAATGACCAAAAAGCTGCCTGTTCATTGCAGCCTCTCTGGACACACAGGAGGTGTGTTTAGGGAGTGAGGACAAAATGAAAGCGGCAGAACAATAAGCTATTTCAAGCACCTGAGAATATATTTCAAGCAAGAGAGAGAGGAAAAAAAACAACAGTGAAATTTCTGAAGCAGCACTTGAGTGCATTTTCTTTTCTGCTGTTGGTTCATGTATCACCTTTCTTATTGATTTTTTTTTTTTCCTTTGCACTGAAAATATACATTATATTCCAATCCTTCTTCAGAGAAGTAAATCTAAAATGAAAACAAACCACACATTTGGCCAACCCTGCCTTAAAAATTGCACATCAAGAACCTTTCCAGTGACAAATACTTTCAAGGCAAACAAACTGAAGAGAAATTAAAAAATCTCTGTGGGGCATAAATATGTAATTACACTCACACAGGGAGCATTTTATCAGGTAAACCATCCTACTTTGCTAATTGAAATGCTGCAGCACAAGGTTTTTTGACAAAGGGGCTGAATATGCATGCGTATTTCTCACTGCTGCTGTTTCACTTCTCTCTCTCCTTTCCCTGTGTGCTCCAGCGATGGGGTAGTGATCACTCCTGCTTTCTTTGTTCAGATATCCCCGTTTCTACCACCTCCACTTGATTCTGGCAGGGAAAGTTTTCCTTTCACTGAAGGCACAGGTTTGTGGGGTGTTTTGTTGATTTGAAAAAGAACGTAGACCCCAGAAACCAGTAAATAAGTCTTTTTTCTTGAACTAAATTCCCCAGAAACAATAAAACCTTGAGAAATAAAACACGAAAGCAGAAAGAATAAAAAGAACTGCAGGAAGTAGGTGCAGCTGTGTTGATCTAATCCCACCAAAACAATCTTAGCAGGGTGAAGACGAGTTATGGACGTTGATGGGAGCAAGGCTGAAGTTTGGGATTGAAGAGGTTTAAGGTCTGGGTATCAAGCCTTTTGTTATAGAAGCATTTGTCAGCATTTAGTGGCCCTGGGCAACACTCAGTGAAATATTTACAGCATGATCACTTCCAAGAAGCATGGCTGCTGGCAGGCTATTTAATTGTCTAAATGCAAGCTGCAATGCCAGCTGTGGTTTCGCTTGTCCATCTGCAATGGCTCTGCCATGCCAGTTCTCCTGCCCTGAGAAGGAAAAAGGACGTACCCCCCCCAGGAAGGAGGGGGACATGAGAGTCCCACACACCAACCAAATGCTAAGGCTTGTTCAGCAATGGTGACCAACCGTGACAATTAGGCAGTGAGAAGACTTAGTGCCCAACCTTCCTCTAGAGCATATGGGGGTGCCAGTATCTTGTCTAGCTTTTTTTCTCCCTGCAAATAAACAGGAAATAATACATTGTTCTTCTCTTTCATGACCTGTTGCCCAGTTTGGCCTTTCTCTTGCTTTTTCTCTCCCTCTAATATGCAGGACAGAAGATGCTCTGGCTGCACAGCCTTTAGCCATCATTGTGTGGTTTCACTCATTTTCTTAATGAGCTTTATATACTCCATATTCCCCTTCTGTCTCATGCCCATGTCTGCTTTTCTGCATATATCCTTCACTTTCACAGTCCTTTTTGTAATGCCCTGCAAGTGTAACCTTGACACTATTTCCAGTTCTTTTTCCAGGCTCTGCTGTTTGTTGTGAACAAAAGAAGGTTGACCTGAGCAATAGAGGGCCTGATGTTTCCAGAGAAGGGCTTTACCATACCATGTACCTCTCCAGGTAAGTCATATCAAAAGCATGTAGGTGTGTAACCCCCTGGAAATAATTCTAAAATGTCCAAAATAAGTTTGAGCAATGTCTTAGTCTGTTTCTACTTCCTTTGTCTGGCTTTACAATGTGGTAATAACAGTGTGTTTTCTCACAGGAGTGATGTGATTGAATAGGGAAGGAATAGGAGTCACTTAGAAACTAAAGCACTGTGATTAAAGACCAAGAAGTTGCCAAGACTCAGAGTACATGGTCTTCCCAGCAGTGTTTTGCAGGACCTGAGTGGCCAGGTGAGTGAAATTCAGGTGCTATAAAGATTTTTTCTGATGGAAACTGAAGCATTCAGAACATGTCATTATCTTGAGAGTTAAGGACCAACTTGGCAGGGCTTTAATCTAGACATCCAAGTACGTTTGTGGTTCTAGGTTTTGGTACACTAGGTGTTTTATTCTTGACCTGTTTCATTAGACAAATGCTTCTGGGTATGACATATTTGCCATTGACTCTTCAATGTCCTTGGCTGGCTTGTGTCCCTCCTGAGTCACATTCACAGGGATGCTTGCCCATCTTTTTGTCTTCCCTTGCTTTGTCTTTTGAGCTGTATGGTGGATGTTTGCTCGATAAACAGTGTTTGAAGTCAGTTGTCTCCAGGTATCTGTGTTGACCGAAATCACTGTGCTGCGGCAGAGTGTGCAAACAGAACAGCTTAGTGGATACTGTTATGGTTCACGTGAAGCCTTCAGACATGGCTGATGAGGATTCCCTTAGTGACAGATCAGTGGATGCTTGAAGGAGTTTGACACTGCATGATTTTCTATTTTGTTACTATTATTTTCCTAAAATAAAATATCAGCTTACTTGAGCTTATACAAAATGCAAGTAAGGCATCTCACATCAGTTTGGCTGGACAGCTGGTTATTGAGGCATTAAGCTGTAATTCTCCACCTGGTATCTTTCCAGGAACACCTTCCTTGAACACTTCAGTAGTCTTGGAAGATCTGTGAAACAGAGCAGCCTTTCAGACAGCCACAGTTCCCAGTGCTGGATTTTCAGGCAATGCAGGGGCCAAAATGTATTGAAGTGATGTTATGATACAGTGGTGATCATACTGAACTTGGGATCATACTGAACATTAGAACTCTATCTTCAGCCTGTTGTCTTGCCATGAAAACATTAGACAGGTTGGCCAGAAATTTCAGAGGTTTCAATTTGTACCTTTTCCTTGTATTTTGGGAAAAATATTATGTTCTCCTATTTCCTGCTTGGGCTTTTTGTTATTTCCAGTGGGTGAATATGCATCTGTTTCAGTGCCTGCCTTTTCTTCCTTATAATGTTAATTAATAAATCCGGGCTGGTTTTGCTGAGAGCTGTGATATTTGCTCCTGCTTGTGGGTAGGGCATTCCATTAATCCAACTGTGATGCCAACTAAAGGTCCACCTGAATTTCTATTATCTGGGCTCCACGGATAAGGTCACAGGCTGGGTAATGGGTAGAAAGAGGGAGTCTTGGACATGGAGTCCTGTCCTACAAACATATAGGAATACAGGAAGAGCTGCAGCTGTTGGAGAGCAGTAGGAAAAAATATTGTGTGAGCACCATACTGGACTGCTTGGATAAAAACCCTGTTTCTTCCCCTCTCCAGATTCAATACAGATATTTCTTGGGTAGAAGTCCAGAGAGATCTGAGGAAATCTTCTACCAGTTTGCTGGCCTGCATTGTCTAACGCCTGTTGTTAACTGAATCATCACACATATCTTAAAATACTTTTTACAGCTCTTCCTGTGCCTGAGTTGCCTGGAATCACAGTGGTGATTCTTAAAGCAGTTGCCTGTATTTATTTTCTTGGAACCTGTGGGCCCTTAATTTGACTGCATAAGCATTTGTAAAGCTTTGCTGGCCTAAGTTAATTCTTGTTTAATAACTCATGAACAGGTACTTGTACAGCTTTGTGTTGAAAAGCTGGCCAGCAGATTGCTTGTAAGACTAACTTTCGCAGCAGCATTACTCTCAAGGCTTTAACAGTTCCATCTGATGGACTTCACTGCTCATGAGCCTCGACCACCCCATATAAACCCTGGCTGTCATAGAATCACAGAATGCTCTGGGTTGGAAGGGACCTTCCCAGCTCACCCAGTGGCACCCCTGGAAGAGCAGGGACATCTTCACCAGCTTAGGTTGCTCAGAGCCCCATCCAGCCTGGCCTGGGATGTCTCCAGGGATGGGGTCATCTAATGTTATCTAAATGCACCTGGAGCAGAAAAGAATACAAGGCATGTGAATGAGCCTTAAGGACGTTGGAGGGCTCAGGTGTCCAGCTCTGGCATATCTCAGTATGGGTTGTGTTTTCAGCCTGGTCAGAAGAGCTGATCAACCCAGAAACAAGGTGCACACTCTACACATCTCAAGGATGACTTTACGCAGTGTTGCTTTGCTTGCTGACCTTATAGACAAGCTTTTTTTCTGAACAATGTAGATAGTAGCTTTGAAGGGAAAACTGATCCCCAACCCCTCTCATAAACAAATCCAGCCTCACTTGAAACCCCATGCGTTTTCTTGGCTTTGCAGCATCTGTCAAAGAGCTGCTTCAGCACCTTAGTGCTTGGGAGCTGTAACTTCCACCCTGAAACTATTTGGCTTGTTCTGGTATATTCTTGTGCTAATGCCAGTTTTCTGCCTAAGTAGCCTTCTTTGATTTATTGTGCTTGCTTCCCTGCCATATTTCCAGAGGGAAAACTGAATGTTTTTACGTCCTCTCTTGAAAGACTGAAATTCCCATTGCCCCAACTCGCTATTCTCCGTACTTGTTGATATGGGAATACCTCTCCTGAATGAGGCACCCTGGTCTACCAGTGTCCCTAGAGAGGGACAGTGACACTTCCCCTATTCTGTTGGCTGTATGTTGCCAGATGCACCCCAGGACTGCACTTAACTTTTCCACTGCCACAGGATGCTGGGGTCATATAGGCACCCTGGTAATAGCATATCCCAGTTTTATGTGTCTTTTTTTTGTCATCTAAGGGACCTTTCTTAAAGTGGACATTTTAAAACTACTCTTACATCTGTGACCCCTGAAAGCATCATCGTGTTTCCACATGATTTCCACTTCTCCTAAATGCCTTTCAACCTCATATCTTCAGCAAACCAAATTTGTATCTTCTCATATTTCTTCCTCCTTTGAAGAAATACATTTCCCTTTCTCTTTACGCTGAGGTTCACATTTGCTACTTCATTTCACTTGGACTCCTTTGCCTGGCCAAACCTGGAATCTCTCTGTGAGGCTGGTTAGTGTGGTGTGTCAGTGCAAAGAAATGTCCTTGATTGGCCATTTATACAAGGACTTGCCTGCCTGAGCTCTGCAATTATGTGATTTTAATTCAGGAAGATATTACATAATATACTTAAATGAAAACCACAGAGGTATTTTTAATATGTAGGTTAGAAATTGCAAACAAAATGATAAGTAACTGAATTGCCTTTGAGCTCATACAGGCAAATTCACATTTACTTTCCCTTACAGTTAATGTGAAATATACCAGAAAGTCCATAATTAGAAAATTATGAGGATTTAAAACCTATATTGCAAAAATACATTTCTGTGGCTCTGGAGGTTGCAAACATACTTTCCATGTAGAGCTGTATGTTGCATTTATGCTGATTTAATCGTTCATTAAACATTAGTAAGAGGCCAATTATGCTGTTCAAGAATAAGATGTTTTACGAGAAAATGACAAAAAGATACATGTAATCATTGAAATGCCAGTTTACAATCAGATAGGATGGGAAATAATCCCTTTAGCAAGCTTAAGCTTTTACATATTAATGGCAACATTGGGGAGAGTGGAAAGAGGGCTTTAGCAGCCTTGCGGCCTTCCGGCCCTAATCAGAAAGTGAGTGTTTATGATGCTCTGGACCAAGATTTAACGCACTGTTTTATTCTGTGGCAATGAGATGTGCTTTTTAATTGCCCTAGCTGTAGTTTAACGTGCATGTGTCTAAACACGGATATATAAACATAGACAAAAGAGGGGGTAGAAATACTATTCTGGTTCTTCAGAGAGGTGAGGTGTTTTGGGGAAGTGAGAGAGTAAAGATTCATTAGGACATTTCCATACTTGTATTTTGGAAGTTCCATGTCAATCTCTTTGTGGGAAAGGGAAGAGAACAGAGAGAGGACTCATTTTATTCCACCTCTGTTCCAATACAAGACCTGTGGGCACCAGCTAAACTCGTGGGTGATACATTCAAAACAAACAGAAAGAAGTGGTTCTTTGCACACGGTGTTGTGAAGTGGTGGAACTCCTTGCTGCAGGATCTGGTGGATGCTCTAAATTCACATAAGTTCAAAAATCAAGCAGATAAATTGATGGAAATGAAGTTGTTTGGGAGCTATTAAACACTATCTTCATTTTGCCCTGGAAATTCTTCAGCTGCAAATTTTTGCACACTAGAGAAAACGTACTATGGAAATATCAGTCTGGTTCATAAACCTGCCCTTAGCCATTTGCATTTTGTGGCTACTGGAGGCAGAATGATGAGTCAAATAGACCTTTCAGCCCAATCAGCATGGTAGTCCTTATGTTTTCAAACGTGTGTGTGCATGCAGCAGTAAAAGATATTCTTTTAAAAAAAATCTATTTTTGTGGTCTTGCACAGACTTTGTGAGAAAATCATTCAGCATTGCTTCTCTCATATATAACACATGCCAGAAGCCTAAAGAAGATGACATTCAGCAAACCACAGACTGAATGGCTGAAGGAATGGAGGCTGCTTTGGTGTGTATGAGATCAGAAAAAAGAAAAGGCTACTCAAGGCTGAAAAACAACCGAGGTAAGTTCGAAATGAAGAAAACAAGGCGACTAGCCAGAGTTGTTAATTTTAATGTTCTCATGAACTTTGCCCCAAAGAAACTCACCTTTGAATATCTCTGGCTTCTTCCTGTGTCTGAAGTTCCCATGTTTCCTCTGGGATCCAAACTCTCCTGTCTTATTCTCTAAGTGCATTGGGACTAAAGGCTGAGTAGGGTTGGCCAAAGAAATTCTACTGTGATCTGAGCAAACACTTGATCCCTATAAAATAACAAGGACAGGAAGGTATGGAGACTAGTTTGCAATGAAGAAAATGGACATAAGACCAAGATGTCCTGGGGCAAAACAGAAAAAACAGGGAAGACTCAGGTGAGCAGAAAGTGGGTTCCAAATAAGCTTCAGCAAAACATCGCTCCAGCTTCCCAGGGCCATGCCAAGCATTGATGTTCTCCAACTCCTTTACTGACTTGTACATCTGGCTGCCCAAACGCATAGCCCCCTTTTCCCAAATCCAGTTGGTCAGCTGTCCCCGTTGCCATGCCGGCCTCTGAGCAACAGACCCGAGCGATGCTGTTGAGAGGGAGAAAAATGTATTCCAGCGATAATATTGAAGGGTTACAGCTGCCAAACACACTGTGTCTGTGGAAACACCTGTTGAGTAGCTGTTGCAGTGGGAAGAGCAAGATGAAGAAAGACAGCTGTAAAAGTGCCAGCAGCAGTAGGAAGCCCTACCAAGACTGCTTTGTGCCAGTTAGAGATGTGCCAAATTATTTGGCTGCATTTCAAATATCTGGGTGTCCACTACATTTGCCAGCTCGCGCTCCCAGGGAATACTTCAGCATTAACACCACTACTGCCACACTCCCGCTGCTCTTCCACTTTAATTTCAGCCTCTACGTTTCTTTATTTCTTTCATTTCTAGTTCCTTTTAGTTCAAAGGAAAGCCCAGTACCACAGCTCAGAGCCCAAAATAAGGGCTGGGATCTGCATCTGGTAGGAGGACAAAGCATGACTGTAAAGATTTCTGGCCATTGTCTTGTAAGACGTGCTGAGTTATTATTTTGTGTCTCTCCTGTTGGTGGTGGTTTTTGTTTTGGATTGGTTTGGCTTTTTCTCCAGGGAATAATAATTTTATCTTTTACAAACAGTTAGCTAACTTGCACGCTTCTCCTCCCTATCCACATGGGAATCCTTGGAACTGCAGACCTTGGCTTCAGGAAGTTTACAATGGAAATAAAGCTGAAATTCGAATGTTTTAATGGACTAGACAGGTGATGAGGTGGAAATACAAGGGCAGAATGCTATGGGGAAATATTTCCGAACATTTTGTACCTATTCTGAGGGGCTTGTGTGCCATCCATAACACTGGCAATACTCAGTGAGGAATGAGAGAGCTCACAGCTGGAAGGGGAATTTATTTTTTTCAAAGGCAAATCATTAACAAAAAGCACTCTCTATGCAAGCAAATAGTGGAGAAAAGATGGACTTGTAGAGTAATGTGAATCTGCTTTAGAAATTCTTCCTCCTAAAATGTCCAAAGGGTATATGTTCATATGTTCATGTCCTGGGCCATACCCTCCCAGTTCTTCCTGACTTTGCTTTAAGCCTATTTGGATCACCAAAGCCCTGTAAAAAGGCCACAGTGTAAATCCATCACTTGTTCTCAGTAAGATCTAGAAGTATGCCTAAAGTTAAGCTTGTCTTTCGAAGAGCTGTGAAATCTAAAATGAGCAGCTAAATCTCAAAGAATTAAATTGTGTGACAAAATAATTACTGTAACTCTCCTAACTTCTCACCTTGCCTGGGTAAATGCCAGACAGGCCAGGAGACACCTGAATTTCAGGGCACATCTGTGCCTGTACTGCTGCAGCAGTTTTGTTTCTATTCTGTTTGACACAATCATCTGTCATCATGATTTGTTTTAAATTCAAAAATCCAAAGAATGATCAAAAACTGCCCTGTATCAAGGATCTAATACTTTTCTCAGGGAGCTTTTCTTCTTCCCAGGAAGATTTTTCTAACAAGTGTTTGTGGGATAAAAATTATCTTCTTCTGTCTATTTATGCATATTTGTGAGATAACTTTGTCCATGACAGTTGATTAGCCCTGGAGGTGGTTATTTCTCTGTGAAGTATCATTGCTTTGCTGGTTGCAGACAGAGATGGAAAGGTCTGAGCCTTCTGGGGCAGAGATTCACTCCTGTTGTTTAATTTTTAGCAAAATAGGATCCTGTTTGAGCTGGGATATCCAGCCCTGACTGTAAGGCACATAATAATGGCTAAAACAAAGATCTTTCACATGCTCTCCCTCACAACAGGACCCTTCTTGAGAATAAAGCTCATTTATTAAAGAAACACACATCTGTGCTTTTTGAATGAGAGAGAGAAAATATCACACTATACAAACTGGCACAAGACCAAATATGTCCAAGACAATTTTTTGTTCCCTTTTGAGCTAGCTTTCCAAACACCCTTTGCTCTAATTACCCTTTTCTTTTCCAAAGCACCAGTCAACTTGTTCCTCTTGTGGATTTTTTAGGCTGGGATTAGTATCCCTATGCCTGACTTATTCTGCTTTTACCTGCAAGTGCAGGTCAAAGAGCCATTGGTTGTGCTTCAATAGTGCTCGTGAGACTTCTTGGTTAATCTTTGCTCCAAAACAATGGGGTTGTTCTACAGAAATTCCTGCCACCTTGTTCCTGTCTCTGTGTTATCCAGCAAGGGAGGGACAGTTACTTTTCCCTGAGCTTTCAAATGTCCAGTGGAACAAGCTACATCCTCTTGAAAACACTCTGGCTGGATTGCCTAAATAATTGGAAAAGTCTCTGACTGTTGCTTTGACCATGTCAAACTTCCCTTTAGACAACCAGAAAATTCATCTTTCCTACTAATCTTCCTGACTTTGATGCCAGATTCACGGGTTATGGTCTGTTATTCCTGAGAAAACGTTATCCGAGTCAATATTTAGTCAGAATAAGCCTTAATCACAACATAGTTATGCTTCATTAAAGAGGTTTTCCATTTACTTCGTTCAGAAAATAATGCAGAATGTACCAGAAGCAAACAAATTGTGTAGATTTCCTATTCATGAAACCCTTTCTTTCTTCCATAGAAATAAAGAGCTGATTACTTGTTCAGAAGCTTTTCTTTTCTTTCTTTCAGAGGAGGAACAGGGTTATACTTTCTTGACCTTGCTAGTGTAGATGCTCTTGTTGGGTGGTGCCCAGCTTCTCACACTGCTGATGAGTAGACCTGGAATGACACAGGCTGTTGTCCTCTTAGTCTTTCCCCTAGGCACCACCCAAAAATTGCCTTAATCTGAAAAACCTGCTTTTAGGGGTGGTCCCATCCTTAGTGTAGTCCTAGCGGTGTAGCTCAGGCTGCCTGTAGATCTCATCTCACCTTCAGATGGGAAACATCCAAGGAAGAGTCCCCTTGCCTGACACCCCCTGTGTCCCCAGGGCTTGTATCCCATTTTTGTCCCCATGGCACACCCACAGAGGAAAGTAAATGGAGGGGCTGAGACTGGTCCAAGCAGCTGATCCTTTCGCAGCCGGGCGCATGCTAACGGGCAGATATCAGGATCCCCAAAATGTAGGTTCTAGGCGTGGCAAATATGGCCTCAAAGCCTCTCCACACAGCCATGTGGCCATATTACCATAGTAACTGCCTATTCAGCTGTCATTAATGTATTTCTTTATCCTCACAACATCCTGGCAAGGTAAAAAAAGTGCTTTTGTCTCTGTGTTGCACAGAGGAACCTGCATGCAGAATGATGCTGCCTTGTCTCCCGCAGCCTGGGGCAGCACAGAAATCATGGCATTTTCCTTCTTTCTTGCACTGAGGTTGCAGCTCCTTCTTCATTTGCTGTTACCCTCCATCCATGAGCACAGACCAGACTAACTGGGAGAGGCTGCAGAGAAACTGGTGGTGGAGGAAGGCCAGGTGGTGTGTCAGAGTCTGCCCCCTTCTCCAGGGCTTGGAAGAGCAGATGATTATGCCTGCAGTCTCCTAAAAAATATATATAAAAATAAAGATTTCTTTCATCTCTTTCCTGAGCAAAGGTAAGTGCTGAGCCCAGCAGATTATTCAATAACATCCCATAAAAATATTAAACTTCTATATCAGAACGAAATTAAAATTTATTTCACCATGTGAACAAAGGTACCCAAATCGATTTCGTCTCTCTCTCCCTCTTTTTTTCAAATTTAATATCACACAGAAGAGAGAAACGAAATCTGTATTTAAATGGCTGTGGAACATTGCGCATTAAAGTGCACAGCAAGTCACTCCCTAAAGCACTCCATATGATATGTAAATCTTTTGATCTTTCACAAAATGCATGAGTTCCATAAAGAATAATGAGTACTAGCTTGGGAAGTACAATATTGACTGTCACTGTAGTGCACTTAGCCACAATTATTATTTGCATGGCTTTTGCAACATAACTGGAGGGGAGAGTCCTGTGAATATTTTTAATGTATTCTAATAGCTACTAAAAGAGATTTTATTTTATAATAGATGCATTCTTTCTTTTGGGTCTACAAGGATTTTTTTTTCAATTTATTCATTACATTTTTTACTCTATATAAGAAAGCATCTATGGGGAAAAGCAGAAGAGCATACAAGTCCTGAGGAAAGAAACAATTGACATCCTGCCCTGCCATTAGCTGCAACAAAGCAGGGAAATCGACAATAATATTTAGTTATTCTATAAGCCAATGAGTAAAGTTTAACTTGATAAACAATCTTAGGTATGATCCGCCTGAGGGAGCTTGAAGTGGTAGTCCCCCTTTGAGGCATTTCCGAGAACCAGACAGATTCTCTGCCAGGTGTAAATGGACAGAGATCCTATAGGATCAGTTTGTCAGTGACCGCTGAGGTCCATGGGCCTTTGGCACCAACCCAGAATGTTCCCTCTGACTTTCAGCATGGAAACATTTTAAATGCATCAGCCTGGTGGCAGCTGGTGCTTATTTCCAGTACCGGCAATGGGGAGGGAGAAGCTGAGCCATGGTAGACTCACGTTGAGCCTTTTCCATTTTGATTCCCAGCTCTCCAGGGATGAATTAGCCCAGACCTCTCCTGGAGGTGGGGAGCTGAACTCTGTCTTGCAGAAGAAGGGATTTCTCCCATCTTGTGGACACCGGCATCTGGGTTTGTTCACCCAGAAGATGAGAAGACCACAAGCTCATGGTGGAGATAAGTGAGGTAGGAATAAGGACTATCACAAACACCACATCAAATGAAGTAAAATTAAAGAACTAACTTATGACACCTTTGCTTTCGGGTTTCGTCCCCAAAGTTCTCAATGTCTCTTTAAAGGTTCTTTCTAAGTAGCTCAATGGAACAGGCTGCACAGGGAAGTAGTTGAGTCACCATCCCTGGAGGTGTTTAAAATACGCGTAGGTGAGGTTCTCAAGGACATGGTTTAGTAACAGAATTAGGTTCACAGTTGGACTTGATGATCTTGAGGGTCTTTTTCAAACAGAATAATCCTGTGGTTCTGTGGTTTTTTACTTGCATTACACCAAAGCCCAGAAGCTACCGAGCAAGGTTAGAGTTGGTTGAGGTGGCAGGGAGATGGTCAGCACTTCCTGGAACACAAAACACGGCAAATGGGCATGGATGGCTCTGTTGATTTTGGGCTTCTTCTGGGTAGAAAAAGGCAGATTATTGAAGATGAGCATTTCTTGTAATGTAAAAATGACTGAGTGGTCCAAAGAGGGACTCAGTGAAGTCAAGTGCTGTTTTACCGCTGACTTTTCAGGGAGAAGAACACCCACACATGGGACAGGACCTGTGTGTGATCAGGTACTGATCACCTGGCTCCTCTTTGGTGTGTAGGTCACCCTGTCATTGGGACAGAATTACAACTGAAGAAACAACACATGAACACATGCCAAAATCAAACCCAAAGATCAGTCTGCATCCCTGGTGACCACTTGGTTCAGAGAACAGACCTGTCCTTGGATCAGGCAATGGTGGTTCTTAATAGTTTGCACTGATCTGGTCTCAAGGTGCAGTCTACAAGGAGAAAGTAAAGTCTTCCTGTGCCTCAGTTTCTCTGTTTGTAAAATATAGTGCCATTTTCTAGTGCAGAGGATGATTTAGATCTTGCTGAGTTAATTCTTTCCACTTTTCTTCCCTGGTTCTGAATTGCCCTACCAATTCTGATATAATTTTTTGTTTATAATTTTAGTTAGTGCTCCATGTGCAAGTCCATCTTGATGAGAAAAAGACAAGTGAGTTTGGGTTGAATGACCATATTGTTGTCTGCAGAACAAGAACCAGGTCGTTGATTTTAAGTCTGTCTTTTCTTAAGCCTGGAACATCATGATCATTTAAAAAAGAAATTACTCCTCTCTGAAAACATTTGTCAGAAATAAGCTGCACCAGTTCCAAAAAATCTACTGAACTTGTTTACTTGGTAGGACTTGTAGTAATTTTCCATAACATATTGCCATTTATTATGCTCTGGAAAGGCACTATAGTGATTTCAAGAGGAGAAAACCAGGAAAGATTATTCATTTCACATCCTCATGCAATTCTTTTGTAGGTGGCTTTCAACAAAGGGTGATATTGGATTACATTCATTTTGGTTCTTAATAAACTAGTAAATCTCCCATTGTTCTATGTTGTCCAATTATAAAAGCAATGAATATGAGACTAAGCACTTCAAGATAACCATAGCTTTAAAGATAGACAAAAAGCTTTATAGATTAAGATCAGAATAAAACTGCCATTTTTGTAGCGTTTTGATGAATAATATTTTGTGAATTAAAGCCTTCTCTCTCAGGAATGTCGATAAATTACTCTTTAAGTAGGAACCACTGCAAATCTCCGGAAGAGTTTCCAAATATCTAGCGTACTGAAAAGGAAAGGAAGTAAATCCTTCATGGAAGTTACTTCCTCACTGTCTGAAAAGGTGATGATGAAGGGTACTTCCTGAGGTCTGTTTGCCTGTAGCAGTCATCTTGGGATTTTCTTGAACTATTTCTGTTGCCTTCCCATTTAGGTTGTAGTATCTTTTCAGACGTGCATCTTACTTATATTGTGTTTCAAGAATTTCAAAAAACTTCAGTATTTTGTAAAGTCTTAATTGGCAGTAAAAATTAGCATTTTGAAGTCAGGATTTCCTTATTATGTTTGGTCTAAAGCAAGGGTTTCAAAAGTCATCCAAGAACTGCTGCTGAGAAGTCTCTGGAGGTAATGAACGTTGGCAACTGGTTTAAATACACTGGGCAGGGGCTGGAACACTGTAGTAAAATTTTAAGCATCAAAACTTGGGAAAAAATATAAAGAGTTGCAAACCACAGCTGTAAATACTGCAGACCAGAGTGCTCTGTGGGCTTGTGGATTGGGATCATTGCCTTATTCAACTCAGTGCGAATTAATGAGCCATCTACAAAAACATCTATTAATCTATTAATTGCTAACAGATTCTTTGTCAGCAAATGCTTAATAGAAAGTAGAGCCTTCCACCCCTTTAATCCTCACAATCCTACCTTGCATGTAGCTTTCCATAATTGTCATGTGGAATGGCTCAGTACGGTAAATTTGCCCATCAACAGAGAAAAAGCAATGACCTATGGCCCTCTACAGCGGTGATACAGGATAAACATCCCATCCTGTTGCTCATCCTGTTTGTACGTTAAAGCACAATATAAAGGAAATGTGCACACACAGGTGTCATTTTGGTAGAGAGGAAAGTACATGATGAAGTGATGTTAAAGATGCACATGGATGGATGTGGCGTGTGTCTAAATACCTGAACCCAAGCCTTAAGCCTTTGTCTCATCTACGTGAAGGTCCAGCACTCATCTCTTCCCTTGGCTTGGTCTAGGATGGATTTTAGCATCGGAAAACTGCTACAGCCTTAGAGAGATCCTGAATCATCTCTTTGAATGCAGCCTGGGAGGGACGCCATGCTTGGCAGCCCTGGCAGCAGCATTAGTGTCGTAGCTCAAAGGAGAAATGAAGGGTAGAGAGAAGATGTTTCCCTGCAGTCAATCCTCTCCTCCCATCCTTACCCCCTCATTGCTTTCCAGGATTTCAAGCATCTTCATATCTTCCCGGATGGGTCTTCCATTCGAGAGTGAGCTGCTGGGTAAAAGAATTCATTCACTTGGGATTGTCAGTCACATCATGGGACCGTGCTTGAAGCTGCAATCACACCTTTTGATCAGTTCTGCTGAAACAACCTGTTGTCTTTTATAATAATGTTTCCATTGGGAATATTCAGATGCTGAGGCTAAAAACAACCGTTTCATAGCATACAGACAACTACACACGCAGTGACTTTGCATTTTTATCTTTTTGATTTTCCAGTGGGTGTATTTGCCTGGGTTTTTTTCAGACCACATCCATCTGCTTCATAGTTCTTACAAAAGCTAGTTTACATGCAATTATTGCCATTAAAAATGTGGAGAGAAAGCTCGTTGTACAAATGCATTGTTTTTCTCCTTTTAAAGCACACAGAAGCTACAAAACTCCATGAAGCTGATTGATGGATGGGTTTATTTAATTATTACTTTCAGAAACTTGTTCTCTGTCTTTCCCATAGCAGGTGCAGGCTGTGACATGGCATTTGCTCTAATAATTATGCAGTTTTTTGTAAATAGCAGAACAAGTCAGGATGAAATATAGCACTGACCTCAGGCTGTGGGAAGTTATTCAGCTTTCTCTTTACCCAATTTCAAACGATATGTTTAAATTATAAGGTCATTTTAATTCCTGTTGCATCTCCCACTCCCCCTTACTCCTGAAAGACAGGGAGAAGGGCTGGGGGATGCATAAGTGGAAGGGGCAGTTCGTGACGGGTGTTGTTATTGTAGCGAGTTACTGCAGGAATTGAGTGAATTATAAAGGTGATTTGGGTATCCTGTGCTGCAGTCTAGCATTAAAGGACACTGGGATGTAAGAATTAAAGTGGTGTTTTGTTAAGTTTAGTGCTTTTCCAGGTGAGGCACTGCAGCTCACCTTCCAGCCATGTGTCCACAACATGTCTTGCTCAGGTCTCCTCCAACATCCTCCATCCTGTGCTTCATCCTGCTCTTCTTAGGGCAACGAAGATGCTGAAGGGAGTGGAGCATCTCCCGTGTGAGGAAAGGCTGAGGGAGCTGGGACTCTGGAGCTGGACAAGAGGACACTGAGGGGGGACTCATTCCTGGGGATCAATATGGAAAGGGGGAGTGTCAGGAGGATGGAGCCAGGCTCTTCTGGTGACAACCAATGGTAGGACAAGGGGTAATGGGTTCAAACAGGAACAGAAAAGGTTCCACTTAAATTTGAGAAGAAACTTCTTCCTGGTGAGGGTGGCAGAGCCTGGCCCAGGCTGCCCAGGGGGGTTGTGGAGTCTCCTTCTCTGCAGACATTCCAACCCGCCTGGACACCTTCCTGTGTAACCTCATCTGGGTGTTCCTGCTCCATGGGGGGGATTGCACTGGATGAGCTTTCCAGGTCCCTTCCAATCTCTGATATTCTGTGATTCTTCTGTGTTTGAAAGAGTCCATACTCAGAGTTCAAGCCTTTCTCCAGCATCGCCCTCCCATGTTTCTTTCCCTAAGCAAGGGATAAATAGCAGGTGCTGTGCAGGTGGCTGGGTGTACTCAAATTCTTCTCTACAAGAACAGCAACCAACAAGGAATGCCACAGCAAACATCCCTCAGTCACCAGGAGATCCTTCCGCAGAAAAATGGGATCTCTAAAGAGCTTTTGTTATCCTCTGCCTGTAAACTGTTCCTTGAACATCTCCTCCCTTTCAGGTCCAAGAATACAACCAGTGGCTCGTGTCTGTCAGCTATACTCAGATCCGGAGCTGTGCCTCCAAAGGAGTAGCTGTCCCCTTTCACACCAATTTAAGACAACAGGAAATCAACAGCTAAATCCTGTTCCTGTAAGATGCTCAGAGCAGATCCACAAGCAGCTCTTTTGCTGTAGTGTTGGGCCTGCGTGCCTCCCAATGGAGTGAGCAACGCGAGCACGTGTGAAATCTGGAGGCAGTATTTCCAAACTTGGGTGCCTAAAAATTTCCATCAGGACCAACATTTTCAAAGCCAACTAACAACCATCTTGAGGACTCCTTCTGACTACTCAGTTTTGTCCCTTTGAAGTGGCTCAGCTGGGTTACCCAGGACCAATAGCCACCCTGAGTAAACCCTGGGTCTAAAGCAACATCTGGGAGATTTGGTATCTTAGCATCTTCATTCTCAGCTCACGCTGCTGCGAGCTGACCCATGTTTTATCAGATGTACTGATGTACTTGCACTTTGCATTGAAATCAATAGGAATTGATAGTGTTTGACACCTGCAGCCTTGCTTACTTATGGCAGTGTGTAAATAATAGGTTCTGAAATCAGCACCCTTTGGACATGTTAGCTTGTCTGCTCTCTATCAAGTGTGCAGTGAAAGGAGAATAAACCTAACAATGAAAATGTGTGTTCAGTTTATATAAAAACTTAGCTGAACAATATAAGGTTTCAATAGAAGGTGCAGAGTACGTATATGAATGAAAATCAGTTGATTGTTACCATGTGCCTATCAAAATGAAAATAAGGTCATTCACAAATCTTAACATTTTATGGAGGAGAGGAATATATTTTTTTTAATTAGGATTAAAAATATTATCTACTTAAAATGTGTCCATGCATACAGTTCTGGCATAGCCTGTGGCAACACCTATAATTTTAAAGTAAAACTGTTTTTTTTCAAGAAGGAAGTAATTTTGAGTGATAACTAATTTAGATAGTGCTAATTATATTGGTTGGAACTTGCAAGGGAGTCAATGGATAAAAAGTTGATTAAAGCAAAGTTATAAAACAACAATAAAAAGCTCTAACTCTGCTCTTTAAGATGTTCTGAATGTTTTAATGTTTGTTCCTGCCAGCTCTCTTATCTGGGCTGGAAAATGAAAGTTTCCATACACCTGTTTGAAATTAGACAAGAGGAAAAAGTGAGAGCTTTTTGGTCAGTTTGAGAACAGTAGGTGTATTCTAGACCCTGAAATACTGCTCAGATGATGTAATAATTTACATAGGAATGTAACTTACCTGATCCTTTGTGTTTTGAACCTATGGTCAGTGTAACTGTGGACGAGATGAGCAAAGAGGAGTAGCTGGAAGGATTCGTGAAAATATATTTCTCTTGCAGCAATGCAAGGCCTTGCCTGGGGTTACTCTCTATAGGTTCTTCCAAGTGCATGAAATGCTTTACGATGTAATGTAAACACGGCTGGACTCTACATTTATGTAATTTCTTCTGGAGGTGCTTTCCCAGCTTGGATCTCATGGACCAAGGATGCCTTATGTCTACTTCCAGATGTTTCATCTTTGGTTTTACATCTGCAGTGAACCCTCCAGCCTTGCTGGTTCATAGCTGGACATGTTATCTCTAAAGCAGGAATGGACAGATTCACTCATGGCTTTGTGGCCATGAAAAACACAGGTTTGACAGCCTTGTCCATGGTGGATGCAGTTAGGGTTGCTCTGCCCAGGCCAAAAGTCTGCCTTTTCTCTATCTTAGAGTTTTTCTGCTGGAAAAGTGAGTTTGATGGACCCTGGCAGCAAGTGACCAAAGCACAGACCTCCTTGAGAGGATGGGGAGAACCAGATCACAGAAACACAGAATCAGTGTTTGGGGTTGAAGGGACCTCTGGAGATCATCCAGTCCAAACCACCTGCCAACGCAGGGTCACCAGAGCAGATCACACAGGTCGGTCCAGGCAGGTTTGAATGTCTCAGAGAAGGAGATTCCACAACCTCTCTGGGCAATCTGTTCCAGGGCTCTGAAAATGCAAAACAAGGCGTAGGTAGTTCTAGTTGAATATTAATCCTGTTGATCACCCCATTCTGTTCCTCAGTTGTGTGTTCCCTGCACTCCTGGCTGAATAATTTACACAAGAAGATGGTACGGTTAGTGAGTTTTCCTGAGACATCAGGAGGATCTGACTGAGCTGGAAAAGGAAGAAGCTGATGCTCTTATCCTAACTGCTGGATCTTGCCCGTGAGTGGCCTGGTTTCCTCCAGCTGTACATGAAATCTCTTCCCACCATGCTCTTGCTTGTGCCCAAAAGTCTCTTCTATGGGAGCTATGCTTTTGTGCAGTCCTTTATTCAAATTTGCTATTTCTTGGAAACAGAAACAGCCCAAAACCTGGAATTGCACTGCTTTGTGCATGAAGGTGGGCTGTTGATGGCTGCAGGAAGGTGGTCCTGGACCTCTTCTGCTGCTACATGATGCAGCATCCCAGGACAGTGCATTGCTGTAAGGAGACACAAATAGAAGGCAGCAGAAGAGAAAGGAGGCAATATAAGTGCTCATCATACTTTAGTTGTGTGCTGCTTCTCTTAACTGGCTACATAAAAGTTCATTTTTTGCATTTTGGGCTGTTTCCCTGTGCAGGTAATAATTGGTGTGCACACTGAAGAGCGTGTGTTCCTGAGGATTTCGTGTGTAACACTAAATTCTGATCATAAAGCAATGAGGCAATTTTACCTCTCCAGTTTGACTTCAGTATTGTCATTAGTGATGCTTACTGGGCTCATATTTTATTTTATTTTAGCACATATTTGCTTAATGTACAATCCATGGCACCCTATGAGCACTTGGGCATTTTGAAATTATCAAAAGAAGGGATAGTTATTAAAAGAAATGGGAAAACACATAAGAAATCGGGATATTTAATACACATCAGCTGGACTGTCTGTAAGCAGCCTGGCATAAGTCATCCTTTAATAGAGCTGTAAGAATAATTAATTTTTCAGTTCAGTGGTCAAACTGAAAAACTGTGTGGCAGGAAGGAGAGGAGGTGAGTGGGGTGCGAAGAAACAAGGAGAAATGTTTGGGTCAACCTTATGTAAGAATTTCTAATTTTCTCTCACTGAAGCAAAACAAATACGGGTATTATCTATTCCTTTGAAAAATCACCTATGCTGATTGTCTAAGCATAACATTCCTACTAGAAACAAGGCCTGGAGATCCTGCCTAGACGGTGGTGACACAGAGCATCTTTTCTGGAATTTCTCCTTCCCCTTTCCTTTCCTGGGCAAGCCCACTCAACCAAATCACTGTTAGTGCGCAGAGACCTTTATTAAACATATAACTTACCAAAACCTGCTGCCCAGCTTCAATCTGATTCTGCAGCATCGTTTTCCAACCCTTCTCAAACTGTGGACCTCGTAAGGTATTTCTGCTGGAAGCAAGACCCCTGATTTTAAGTCTAATAACAATAAGTTTAATTTTCTTAGTGAACTTTTCAAGAATGTTTTAAAAGAAGCCTGCAAGCCCCTAGGAGTACATTGCCCAGAGTAGGGGAGGTACTATGGATAAGGCCATGTATGATGTCAGAAGACCTAGATGTTTTTTTCCTGGCTGATAAACTCATAAGAGTAAATTTCTTTGTGGGTCATCAGTAGAGATCCTAAAAAACAGAGACATTGAGAACATGCAAGCAAAAAAGCTTGCTAGAAGAAAAATCTTTGAAGGAGTATTATCCAATTAGTACTGATAGCTCTGCTAATATGGCAGCAATTAAAATGTTGTTTGTGAAATAAATAGGAGAAGACCTAAATATTCTTTGGACTTACATACGAATAATGCTCTAATATCTGGTGGAATAATTATAATGAAGCTGTAAGTATTCTCTCATCAGTTGTTTACTGAAATAGCAGTCTATTTAATCAGTAGCAATGCATTCAAGGTGACTAAATATTAAATATGATTGGCAGCCTACTGCTTGGACTAAAACGATTAAGTAACATGAGAAAGAAAGTGACAGGTGACTTCAGCCCCCTCGAGGAAACATGCCCCAGCCAGGAAATGGATTGAGACTTCTAATAATATTGGTAACAAATAAGTGCTGAAATGTTTGCTTGCAGCAGTCAGCCTAGAAGGGAATGCAAATCCTGTTATACATCTTTTTTCATCTTGGTGAGGTTGCAGTGGCAGCACTCGCCAGCTCGGAGGTACCATGCATTTTAAGTATCCTGCAGAGACAGACACATGCTCGAGATGTGTCAGATTGCCGTGCCAGCAAAGCCACTCGCATCCCGAAAGAAATGCAACCATCCCTGCACAGAGCGGCTGAGTCGCCGTGGCCTGGTGCATCAGTAGCTGCGCAGTATCTCATCTTCACCATTTTTGGAGTTTTTCCTTGATCCATATGCCATGGCTTCGGATCCAGTTAGACAAACAGAGGTGAGGGATGAATTGCAAATCGATTCCAGGAGCCTGCAAAGGTCAGTGGAGGAAGCGTGCGAGCCTTGTTGTGCACGAATTGATGTTTGCCCCAGGCTCTGATCTGGGGTTGCAGCTCTGGAAAGGGAATGCAGCAAGCGAGGCATTTCCAGCACAGCATCTCACAGGGGGATGCAAAGTGATCTTTTCTCTCAACGCCAGATCCAGGGAAAGCATTTGACACTTTGGGTGAGGCCATGGGTAAGGAGGGGAGATTCAGACTAGACACAAGGAAGAAATTGTTGCCCTGAGGGTGGTGAGAGCCTGTCCCAGGTTGGCCAGAGAGGTGGTGGCTGAACCATCCCTGGAGACATCCCAGACCAGGCTGGACGGGGCTCTGAGGAACCTGAGCTGGTGAAGATGTCCCTACTCATGGCAGGGGTGGCACTTGATGAGCTTCGAAGGTCTCTGCCAAACCAAACTATTCTATTATTCTATTCTATGTTTTTATTTTTAGGGGGCTGAGGTTCCTAAACCCCTGCACTGATGTAATCCTTCACTCCAGTGTACACCATACCCCCATTGTGTGTTAATTGTGGCTAATGCTAAATCAAAGCTCGGGCAAGGACAAGCTATTGCAAAATGTCCACACCAGAATACACTGTAATGTCTCCTTCCCCCAGGCCACATCCTGATAACCTCACTGGAAGAGTGTTTTGCTCCCTGGCCGGCCCAAATCAAAGCACCACTCTTCTTCACCAAGCATGACAAATTGACACCTTGCTGCTGGCAAGACCCAAATTAAAACTGAGAAATTGAGGCACAAGTTAGAATAAGAAACTGGCCAGAGCTGAGCAGGATAGCCATAACTGGACCAAAACCTGAGTCTAATTCTTCTGTCTTCCAGCTCAACACTTTCTTTTCTAGCTGGTCCTTCCAGGTTTTCACGAGCATCTCTCTCGTTTTGGGCTCTGTGGAATAGGTGTTGAATCTAAAACTTGCTGCATGGCGTCCTACAGTCGTTGCTGCTGCTCTTGTCTGCTTCTCAGCCCAAGTAGCCCAGTAAAGAAGTTGAGGAGCTTGGGGAAGCTACGAGGACAGGAAGGGAGACTCATTTCTCTCTCCACATCCCTAATGGGATCCTAAGTGTAGTATAGATATGAGTGTCAATGCCCTTTTACACAGAAAACAGAGAATGAATTCCAAACTGGAGACAGCTGACCCTTTTAGTACAATGCTTAAATATTCTAGTGCCGTGCCAAGGCAGCATGTGCAGAGTAAATATTTTAATCCCTAATTAATCACTTTGGTTAGATTGGTAAAACAGAAGTCTAATGAAAATAATTTGAAATTTCCTTCATGAATAATTGCATTGTTCAGGGGATTCTGGGAAGAGTCAACTGGCTGACCTTCCATTCTTGGGCTGCTCTATTGCTATGAGACTTAATTTGTGTCCTTCAACCCTTTTCAGTCACCGTCACGAGATTAGAAATACCTTTCATGCAGTTTAGCAGCAACTATGCAAAAGGACAGTGCGGTCAGCAGAGAGGTAAGAAATTAGCACATGCTTCCCTGCAGTGAAACACATACAGTATGGCACACAGGACAGGGGCAAAGCTCCTTTTCCACTCCGTGTCCCTTTATTATGCCCTGAACATGATGGATTGTGTTGTTTATTGAAGTATTCATGGTCGTTTTTAATTAGAGATGTGAGGTCTGCGGGTGCCAGGGCTTTGGGTATTTGGAGGATTGGAAAAGAATTTGCTTGTTGATACATCCTGGTGACCAGCACCATGGTTGGTCCCGTGGCTCCAGGGGAATTTATTTCCTCCTGCAGGTCCTGTCTTTCCGGTGGCCCAGTGTTAGGCTTCAATCCTCTCTGGGCAGGATGGTTTAGCTTGTAGGATCAGACCTGACTGGTCTAGTGAGAGCAGAATTACACCCTCCCTGCTCAGTTTACCTTGCACTTCTCTACAGACCAGCTATACTTTCCTATGGAGGGATGATTAAAGTGCAACAAGGTCTGCTGTCCTTCCACAGACTTTCCCCTTGCTGAAACATCCACAATATACTGTCCTCTATCTGAATATGCTTTTTCTTGTGTGTGATGGCTGTGACAAAGGATTGTGCATCTGGGAGCATTCATTACAAGTTGTGTTGTGCAGGCAAGGATATAAAAATACATCTTAAATTGGTAGACCCTTGGGTATCCTTTCCAGTAGAACTCTTCCCCCAAGCCCTTGTGGAGCAGACCTGTTGTGGGAAGATTTCTTTGTTGTGGAGCTGCAACTAAGGTGTCTACTAAAGGTGGAATTTCTATGGAGAGTGCAATAGCATCAGACACTGCAAAGCTGTTGGGTTTGTCTATGGTTTTTGTAGAGTCGCTTCTTGTCCAGAATGGTGTGTCCTTTGAAGTGTCCTCCAAAACTTGTGGGATTCACATGAGTGTGCAGGTCAGGGCTGTAGCACAGGGTCAAGGATGATGGGCAGGAGCATAATTAATAAGGTCTGGTAATGATGAGGAGGATGGAGAAACCATAGTTGCTCAGAGTTCAGAGAGGGAGTGCAAAAGTTTTGCAAGTAAGCAGTCATGAAATATGTGGTAGGAGGACTGATAAGAGCAGGGGGGATTTGATCCTGATTTAGGTGCTGATTATTTAGAGGAGAGGAGCAGAGTTATAAGTGTGAGTCAGAGCCGTGGAAAAGTGTTTTGGGAGAGAGAAAGAAGCCTGTTTTTTGGGCCAGGAAACATGTCTGTCCTTGCCAGGGCCACTAGCAAGCTGGGCGTGCATGGGAGCATGGTTGAAAACAGGGGTTGGTGGAAAAACTCCACTAGAACGTGTTTTCTGTCGATCAAAAGAATGATTTTTGAGACCAACAAATGGATTTTAAACTTTGATTTTCTTTTAGAGGGCGAATAATAATCACTGTTCTTCCGCTAGTGGCTTTACCTGACGAAACCAAACCTTTTGCAATGATTATCACTTCATAGCATCTTGCAGTCTCCACTTTCATTTGTGGTTTATTTTTCCCTCATTCACTGTTTTACTTTGCTATTTGTCTGCGCAGTTGTTGCTTATCAGCCATGGAAATTTACAGATATTAAATTAGCTACAGGAGGGCTCTGATATTGTTCTCTCAATGCTAGAGAAACCTATTGAGAACTAAAGGAAAAATTATTAATGAAAACTGAATGAGAAGGCTATAAAGTTCAAACAAAATGTGTTCCCTACCTCACAAGATCTCGGTGCATGCAAAATTTCATGAAAATTACTCATAAAATGGTATATTATATTTTGCTTCTTCAGCTAAACGCTTTGTTGAAATATTTTCATGCAGTGCAAAATATATTAGATGATAACAATAATTAATATACTGAACCACTTAACAAGGAGATAATAAAGAATATGAAGGGTTTATTATAAAAAATGTGACCCTCACCACAGGACTTGAACTTGTTACTTTTGACAATATAAAACAAAGCCTCTACCCTCTAGGCTAGAAAATGTCTTTGCCAGTTGAGGTTAAGATCATTACAAAGTGTCATGAAAATGAACCTCATTTTTTGTGTGTTGAAAAAAGGGCATAGGGAAGGAGACAAATAGGAACCTGAAGGATGTGAGTAAAGACCCAGTCTCCAGTGTGCAGTAAATCAGCGTTTATTAAACCTGCACCTGGTTTCAGTATCATCTCATGGTGAATTGTGCACATTTTCCCTACAGCAGGAGGTGGACAGTCTGGAAGTTCAAGGGGAAGGTAAAGGAAAAGAAGGGGTAAATCCATGTCTGCCCATGGGCAGAGACAGTCGGGTCAGCCACAAAGAGGCAGAAGTTCCTGAGTCTTTCAGAGTTTCTGGGCAGAATTGAGATTTGCTCCATAGCACTCAGATTTCCTCCAAGAAACAAACAAAAAAAAGTAAAATAAATTGAAAAATTAAAAAGACATTGGTTCATTTGCAATTCTCTCATATATTATTGTTTTGACACAAAGGATGCAAGAGAGAACAGATAAAGTTTGCTTTTCAGCTTAGGTTTCTCAGCTCCTGCCTTTGCTCTGTATTGGGGGAAACCGGCAAGAGCTGTTACTGAATTTAGCCAGAATATCTGAACCAAAATGATAATGAATCTAGGAAGCTGAAATGAGCTTCATCACCCCAAAAACCCACCCTGCATTATGATCTGGGCATGGACAAGCCTGCACCCACCCGGAAGACAGAACTGAGCATCCACAACCCTATAATGGTCCAGAATGGGTAGAGATGGACCTTATCAACAACGGTGACCTAAATACAGGGAGAACCAAGTGCTGTCCTGCAAATTAGTGCCATTGCTAATACTGGAGAAGCTGGAACCTTAACCAGAATATTGAACAGAGAGCACTGAAACCCATCTGAGATCCTGGGTGAAATCCAGACAATATTATTGCAAATTAAAAACTGGCGTGCTAGAGAAATACAGTCAGAAACTACAAAGGCACTGGAAGCCTGATGCTCTGTGCAGCCTGCTGACTCAAACTTGCTGCTCCGGGTTCCTAGCGAGCCATTTTAATTGAAAGTGAGAGCGTCTGTTGCAAAAGGTTGGGAAGTCCTGCTCTAATTGACTCTTTCTGGGGTTAACCGTTGCAAAGAACGAGTCAGATCCCAGCTCCGCTGTGGAGCACCAGGAGTCAGTCCTCCCCCATCATTAATTACTTGGGTTACGTTTCTTAATCAGCAGCGCTTGGATGTATCGGGGAGACCCCTGGCGCTGTGCCAGCCCCTCCACTCCAACTAGATAAAACACACCGTGTGGGTAAGGGGAGGAGGGCAAGCTTTGCTTCTTATTTCTTCACTCTTTGATGCTGAATTGGTTGGGTTTCTGCCACAGACCTTTCTCTACAGCTTCTTTCTTTAACAGAGCCACGGGATTGTTGTCCTCGTGGCTTTTGTGTGGCTGTTTCTTTAATCGACTTTCCAGTGTTTTGAAAGGTTGTAGTCTAAGTGAACTGATTCCTGCAAATGGCTGTGTTTGGGTGCTTTTTCCTCAAACGTCAGCAGATCACGGGTCTTGTTGTAGCTGTAAATTAAGGCAAAGGTGAGGACAAAGAGGCCCTTGAGACTTCTCCATGCTAAATCCCCGATAAATCTGCCTATGATGCTTGCTGTGCAACAACTGGAGGCAAGATTCCATCTGTACCTACAGATTTCATGGAAAACTGGGCCCCTCAGAGACAGACAAGTCAAAAACCTAGAAACACGGGCTTGGGGACTCCAGGTCCCAACAGGGCAGCAAGGAGGGTGCAATATGAGCCTTGGAGCACAGGCCATCGTGTCCCACTCTGCTCATGGCTGCTGCCCAGGAGTTCTCTTTGGTTTCCTCACCCTGTTTTCATCCCCTTGACCCAGCACACATCTCTCAGCTGAACAGTTAAGGTTTTGCCCTCTCCATGTTAAGCAAGGGGGATGCCACCCATTCCACACAACTCCTGGTGATTCCTCCTCACCAGATACCTAGGGATTGAAGGGCACGGGAGAAAAGATATTATAACTTCACCTTGCTTTCCACTTGTAGGCAGAGGGTAAAGCCAGAGCGTCTTCAGAAGGTATCTCCAAGGAAGGGAGGTTTCCTGCAAGGAGATCTCTTTGTGTCCAGGAAAGATGTTTATGTGAACTGGGCAGACAGCTACTGAACTGGGGGAACTGCTACATCCAGGGATGTTCTTGGCTCCTTGCTTGGATCAGGAAAATCAAGTCCTCTCCACTACCGTTTGCGTTGCTCAAGGGAGGATGAAAACAAGCATGGCCGGTTTCAGCTTTTTGATCTCCCAGATTATGATGTCTCACAGTGAGACCAGTCAAGGGGGAGACACAGGGTGAACCCAGAACAATCACACCACATTTATTGTAAGGGATTATATACTTTTTTTCCTTGGAAATTTCACAACTGACTTTAATTAAGTTCTCCCAAAACCAGCAAATGCGCGAGGCATTAGAAAGGGAAACAGTATGTGTGTAAGTGTGTGTTTGCCGGATGGGATGTTTGCAAGTTTTCCTTCATCTAGTGAAAATTTGCTTGGCCATCCCCATGGAAATAGGCTGTAGCCAAGTTTCAGGTGGGCTGATACCCCATGGCATGGCCTCAGGATCACACGTGCATGCCAGGTGGGAATAGCTGGTGGAAGGGGGTAGCCTGTCACTGCTAACAGCCCTACAGCCTGTGCAAAGCATGTGCATAAAGTTATAAAACCAGTGATATATATTGCTAAGACCTCCCCTGACATAGCTGTAGTATTTCTTTAAACATACTGTTTGAGTCGTTGATTACATCTTTGTTTTATACTGTCCCTGGCCCAGTGGGACTTGCTTCACTGCTAACACGCCTCAAGGTGTTGTTTTTGCTATCACTCCAGCTTGTAAAATGTGTTATCTGAAAAAACCTCTTCTTTGCCAGGATGTTTTCTGAGCAGGTCACTTGCTACCTCTGCAAAATAGTGTGTGCTTCATTTGTCTGCATGGGGCTTATTAATCAAGGATGTCATAAGCTCTCAATGAAATGAAGTCTTTGGACGTGGGGACCCAGAAAAATGGACACAGTGTACTCGCAGAATGTTCTTAGTAGCACATGTGAATTTCTTTGCACTCAAATTAAGCAGGATTAAAGCAGCTAAACTGTTGTTGCTCAGTTCCCTTGGATCATGTGACAAAGCCTGAATCGCTTTTAGTCACTGGTATAGGCCTAAGTCAGTCCCTTGATCTCCAAATTAATTTTTGAATTGAATGATTGTGTGGGGTTTTTTTGTCCTAATTGAGTCTTCAAGTGAAAAATGCTTAGCAAACAGATGGAAAACTGAGGACAAAAGGCTCTATTATGTAATTAAAAAAGGGAGAGTTCACTACAACAGTTTGAAATTAGTACTTGACGGCTCTATTTATTTTTTTCTTCATAAAATCCCAAACAGTAAGCGATACACAGTGTGTTTTGCACAGCTTGGTGGAAAACCATGAAAAAGGAAGAAGATGGAAAATTCATACTGACAGCTCTCCTAATGGATAGTCCAAAATGTTTGAGTAATTTATTGACCCACTCCTCAGTTTTCTTTTACTGATATGGCAGAAGCAACAGTTTCTCCAGGAAGAAAAGGTTCTGAGTGAAAACAGCACAAAGCTCCAAGGTAGCTGATGTACGTGTTACTGAAAACCTCAACATTTCCCCTGGGAAACGCACGGGCTTATCATGAGTTCTGTGGGACCATTGGGGCACCCCAGGGTTTTCTTGCTCATGCCCGGACACTGGCAAGTAACTCCCTGAAGCTCTGGATATAAGCTCATCAGCTTAAGAATTGTACTGAGCAGGTCTATACGAGGTCAGGATCCTGTTATGGGTGGCACTGCATACATGTTGCATCCTAAAATTCGTATTTTCTGTAACCAAGTGAAGGGTGACGGAGGGTGAACGCTCTGCAGGCAGCCGGGCTGGTGGACAGAGGTGCACCAGGGCTTGTGGCTCATGGATGGGGCAGAGACGGGCACACAGTCCCCACCTCTTTTGGGACCTTAAATTAACTTTTAAGGAATTTCTTTTCTACCTCATGCAGCCTAGAAGAGTTAGATCTCAATCTCCTGTGTCTCTTGCTGTTGTTACTAGTTTTGGGAGGGCGATGCTTTTCTTTTACCTTTGAGATACTGAAGGAAGGTACCTCAGACCACTGTACTGCCTCTACAATTTTCTTTCTACTGGGCTTCTTCTGCCTTCCAAAATATCAAGTTTGACTTAATCTAAGAGTCAGTCCTGGACCACCTAAGACAACAGTGGGCTGGAATGAGGGGGAAGGAGATGGAGCTTCTTTAAGGTGCTCTCTTTTGTTTTCAGGTGCAGAACAAATTAACCTCCCTCTCCACTAATGAGCAGGAGTGAGTAGGTTTTATTGATAACTACTAAGGTCCAATTAGGAATCCAGGTTAAAAGGGGCCACCATTTAGCCAGTTGGCTCCTTCACATGCAGCTATTAAATGACGTTGCTCTTTGCCCATGAAATCCCTGTTGTTACTTGTTGTAGTTCAGCACGAAGCTCATCGTTGTAGTTGTGCTTGTACCACCTATTTTTCAATGGTTAGCGCACATATGCTTGCTAGCTCTTTACCTCCTATAGTCCTGGTAACTGAATATTTTTAAGGCTATGCCAAGTTACAATCACTGCTTAAAAAATAGATAAACCATCCAGATAATAATATTTTTCTTCCGTCTTTATGAGAAGGCCATCAGGTCTGTTGAGATGAAGAGGCAACCTGAACAAACAAGAAAGCAAATAGTTGTCTTTCTGTACCTCGGTATTTGCTTCTATGTGCTGCTGCCACATCTTGTGGGAGTTTGACAGTTTTGCAGTTGATGGAGCTTGGACAGAAACTGTTATTTGTGTTGGGCTCTTTTATGGCCCTGTATGGTTTGGTCCTCTATATGTGATCCATGGAGCTGGTGCGTTCACTTGGGGCATCAGATTGCTCATAAATACTGTGCAGAAGATTTTGATTCTGTTTATTCAAAACCTCCTCAAATTTCCTGGCATAAATTGTTGACAAATGACAGAAAGGATCTGGCTAAGTGTGTCCATGTATGTAAGAAGGGAATTTTTGCCAGTGAAGCATCTGGAAGATGCTTGGGACTTACTCAACTTCACAGAAACCTGCATGGTATGAAGTCCTACTGGCCTTCATGCCAATGCTAGTGTTTATCTCTTGTTGGGATCTTGTTCTGCTCCTGTTGGAGTAAAGGGACAGCTCTTGAGCATGGAGAGGGACCAGGAGGGTCTGGACCATAGACTCTGGAGAAGAAAAATTAGGGAGGAAAGTAGTTGAGAACACAGAAAGTAACTGCAGCTTCTTTCCTGAGGTAGAGATGTGGTGATGAGTTTAGTACAAGTAGGACCTAAACTTCAGGTGATTAGTGAAAAAGGGATATCAGCTGAGTGGGAGAGAGCTGTTGGGTCCAACTCTTCAGTGGGATACTCCCATGGGACCAGGGCTGTGCTGGTACTTGTGGTTGGTCTGTGCTGCACCATGTCTACGCACTGGCAGGACCATCTGGATGAGACATTCCCCACGGCAGCTGCCCCTGTTCTTGGTGGGGCTGAGCACAGAGGAGCCCGGGGGGTTCGCAATGCCCCTGTCAACAGCCGATGGTCAGCACAAAAGCAGCTCTGCTCCCTCTCTGGGCTGCTGCCAGCGCACCCCTCAGCTCTCCAAATCAGGACTAGCAAATCAACTTTTCTTCGTTTTCCTGAATGAGAAGTTTGGGGAAGGCTTATTCTCATTTTGCCTGAAACAACAGCACATGAACCACGGAGGAACAGGTCTGGCCTTTCAGTAGAGTTCAGACTTTGCAATGTCAGCAATTGTTTCTTTCCATCACAGTGTAAAACTCTTTTCCCTTTCACTTCACATTATTTCTTTCTGCAGAACGCTTTCAGTGCAGATAATGCACATGAAGGTACAATGCAGCCAGTTGTCTGAGAAAAGAAACCCGTTTTCTTCTAGTGGGTGGTAGGTAAGAATTACTAATCCAATCTGCTTGAGTTAACGCAAAACAAGGATTAGGGTAAAGTTCCCGAATATGTTAATCTTCCTTTATAGAAGTAAACTTTAGCACCCCTATCAACCCCATGGTTTATAGTTCATGGGAACAATGAACCAATTAAACTTGAGCAGAAAAAAATCTTGCACAAGTTTTCTGATCGTTACCTAATACTTTGAATTCTTTTGATTCTTAATTATTCACCACTGTGTCATGGACGGCGGAAATAAAACGTTGTTTATTATTCATTAGACTGTTTCTAAACATATCCATAATTAACTGCATCTTATTGTAGTTGTTCTTTTCATCTCTCCCTCTATGAAAGTAGGTATTAAATAACACATAAGGGCCTGGATAACTGATATAATTGTTGGCAGTGCAAACTGACGGCTTACCGGAATGGTTGTGCCTATTCATAGTCAGCTAGTTGAGAAAAAAACATAGCCTATGTGAATAAAAGGAAAGGGTCACTCAGAAGCATTTTTCTTAGGTATCAGGAAAGAAAGATTACTTTATTTCATCTTTCTAAATGAACACTCAACAGCAAAATGTCCTCTGGCTTTACAAAACAAACCCATTCAGAAAAGCCTAAACCACTGCTTTAGCCCTGATGATATCCAAAGTATTCTCACTTGCTGCTGGATCATATTCGCTGCTTTTATTTACAGCAGTCCACGTAACTTGGAAAAATTCTACTGTGTGTTCTGGATATTCTTCTGCCTTTCAGATTTCTGACTGGAGAATAAAGCAAAAGGAGGATAATTGGACTTACTGTATGAGATAGAAATGTCAAGGATTTACTTCTAAATGCTAAAGGGTCTATTCTCCTGTCAATACCTGTATGGGGATCTGAGGCACATCGATTACAGAAATGTAGTCCTGAAGCAGCTTCTGTGCCGGTGTGTCAGAAAAAAACAGCTTCATTTTAGAGTAACCATGCATATGTTATATCTACACAGCCTGTAACCCTTGCAATAGTGAAAAATGCAGCAGTCAGGGTTGTATTTGTGATACCAGTATGTATCTATGCTTATTATAGATGAAATTCCACTGCAATCCAAAGGAAACCTTATTTCTTGGAACTTCTGATGTCACCACCACTTCCGAAAACCTCAGAGATTAGAGAAGAGTCAATTGTTCCTGAAAAAGTAGAGAAGTAATCTTCTACCAAATACTAATGGAACTGCAAAGTTCTAATGCGATGTGACTTGTAAAAAAAGACTTGGGACGTAGCGTGTTGGACACAAGACACAATGAATACTGCAATCCAAGCTACGGTTCAGTTTAAGTCACATTTATAGCGTTCTCAGCTAATGGAATTGTGTTTTAGGGAATATAACAGGGCACAACAGGTTGCTGGGCAGAATACAGTCATCTATAGCTGAGTGTTTGCGAAAGGCTTATCTTTATCTAGTAAAAATTTAGTCAACGTTTACATCCCCTTGGAGTAAAGTAGGCTCTCACATAAGGCACTCAACTGAATTCTTCATGCTGGAGTTAGACTTGCAGTTAAAAAACCATAAAACTTAAAAAAAAATACTTACAAAAACAAAACAAAAAAACCCAACAAGAACAACAAAAAACAACTTAAAACTTCTAAAACCTCCAACTTAAAGTGGCAGGAAGCAAGGACTCCTCTGAGGTGGTGATCCAATGTTTGATTCTCACTCCTTTTGTTCAGTTCCCTAGATTCCTGCTTTTCACCTGAGAGAAACAGAACTCAGCCGTCACCTTCCTCGGGAACAGCTACTTCATGTCTCAGTGTTCCAGTTCATCTCTCCACTCCCTTCTGTCAAGCAAAAAACCTACAGAAAAGTGCAAGTGAGGTTTGGGGATATTTTAGACCAGCACCGGTGGTGTCAGCGTGGCATTAGATATTGTGATGCTCAGCCTATCATCACCTCCCAGCACAGATAATAAGGAGCATCCCTCCCCAGCTTTAGTTAGAAATAAAGTACGTAAGCCTCAAACTCAGCCAGGACATCCCTCCCAGCTCCGAGTGTGCTGCCTTTTATTCACTCTTGGCTGCGTGGTGGCGGGTTAAGCGCGGTCTGTCTGCGGGCCAGAGACACGGAGGTGTAGACTGGGAGCACTCCCAAGACACCGTGTTACATCTTCTGGAGAGCTGCCCCGGCTCCATCAGGCTCCACCACACCGGGACCCCATCCCGTGAGCTCCGGAGCAGCCCCGCAGCCGCTCGGAGCCAATGGGAACAGATGGCACTCAGCACTTGGCAGCATTAGACCCCAAATCCCAAGTCCTGTGTTGTTTTTTTTTGTCTAACCACCAAAAATCCTTTTCAGCTCTGGAGTGGTGAGGCAGCAGCAAAACCAAGGTGGACTGAAAGACACTAGAAAAACCCAGCTACTTTAATAAATTAGCAAAAATAGCGAGTCCTGCCTGGTGCACAGCTGAAATAGTCCAAGTTTGAGGCTGGGGGACTTTTCAAGCTTGTATCCCTGCTGTGACATATAACGAACAGACAAAAACCCCTTTCTGTAACCTCCGCTGGCTGCGACATTTGTTGGTGTCTGTGGATCTTATTCACGGCGCTTTGTGCGACACTCGTACTAATGTAACTGTATTGTGGCGGGAGACTGGAGAGGGCAGCAGATCACTCGCTTGAAAACATGACCTTTTAATTTAAACAAAAGACTTGAAAAAATGAAAGTGGGTCTTAAATGCAGTTTAATCAGTCAGGCGAAAGATGTCTAATGAAGCTGCCAGACAGATTTGTAGCCAGACTGTCACTTTACCCATCATGTTTACAGCCTCCAGTGGTGAGATTAGGACTGGGTGAAAGCACAGTCTATCCAAATTTCCCCGGTCTGCTTCTGTACCATGTCTGTTACATTTTGACAATTTGACAAATTATTTTACTGTGTTGTCTCTAGACCTGGAGGAGCTGAGCCAAGCGCACCCACCTTCGATCGCGGCTGATTGACACGTGATGCAGGGACCAGAGACCCAAAGGGATGCTGCAATGACACAAAATCAAGGTAAATCCTTTTTAGACTTTCTGCTTTATGCCATTTTCCTCCTAAGCGATCGGCACTACAACCCTTTTAATAAGGACAGCTGAAAACTTTCGGAGCAATTTTTAACACCTTGGTTCCCTCCACTGTGAATCAATGGGCTACTTTTTTTAACCAGAATCTCTGTTTTTTACTTAAAGCCTCTGGGACTCTGCAATTATGAGGTGTGAAAATCTCTAAGCAGTTGTTGCTACATCAGAAGAGACCTATGCCAAAAAAAAAGGAGTGGTTTTAATGAGAAACAACTTAGAAACCTTTCCCAGAGTTAAAATTCCCTTCTATGTGATCGTCAAGGTGGTGATTATGCATTTCTAGCTGGTACCAAATTGGTTCTGTTTTGCATTTCTATATGGACAATAGTTTTTTTTTTGTTTGTTTGGGTTTTTTTCAGGGAATATTTGCCACTTAAGAAGTTCGACGTGGCTGCATGTAGTAGGAACTAACCTCTGTGTTTATCCACAGGCTAAGCAGGGCTCAGACACGCAGCGTCTGAGCTCCCCGCGCAGCCCCCTCGCTGAACTTAGGCTGGAAGGGAAGGAATTGCCTCTCCAGAAGATGAGAGGGGATTCATTCTCCATGCTCGCTCTTTCCTGGGGGGCTTTGCCAAGAAGAGAAAAACCACTCATGGTTTTCTGTCTTTTCACCATTTTTTATTTATTTATTTTTTTTAAAGAACATCAAAGTGAGCACTCCTGCTTTCTCACCATAATCCCGCAAATCCTAATGTGTGTCTCCCAGTCCTTTCATGCTAAAAGCACAAGTGCGTGTGTTTCGCAGCATTTAGGAGGTTGCAGATAGTTTCCACATTTGCATGCACGCTATGTCACTAAAAGAGCCAAACCAGGAAAAGTAGTTCAAACTCAAAAATGTTGTACTTTAAAGCTGATTATTATTTAAAAAGTCACTTATGTGATGTGGTGTCTAATTCTGCTTCAGTGGAACAAGACAACTGGACAAAATGACTTTTCCAGTGTGTATTTTCCCCCCCCCTCCTTTCCCTAAACATTTTTTTTTTTGAAGTTTCATGCTTAGCAAAAAACCCCTCTGTAATTGTCTTGTCATGATTATAGTTTTTCCCATTCACTGCCGCTTTACATGGAAGCCCCGGGAAAAGAATTCTTAAAAATTAAATTTCATGCCTGCATGTGTTTCTGTGATCTGCAGTGTGTATGATCTCCGAGTGGAAAAACTTCTCTAAAAATAAATGGATTACCCTTGCTCCAACGCCGTCTGATGTCTCTCGAGCAGATACCGCCGCTCGCCTGTGATCTCTCGCCCACCGCAATCGGGGTGACAGGCGTTGAGGCAAGGGCCCGGCGGTGGCACCCTCCACCCTCACCCCTCATTTTGGCACAGACTGGGGGAGCGGGGCAGCCCCGCTTGGGGTCCACATGCCAACCATTGCTCGCTGGCAGAGGACAAAGGTTTGACCTTTCGCAAACGGTGCGGGAAATCGCATCGTTCCTTGGGACGACCGGGAATTTTCCACCTCAAAGGCTGTTTTGAGGTTTATTTTCCTCGCAGACCTTTTCCATACAGTTGTCATTGTTTTTATTCGCACGGCAAATTTTGGGTTGAGGGGACCGAATTGGACAATGCATGCAGTAATGCAGCAAGGAGAACACGTTGTCTGAACCCTCCCTAGCAATCAGAAAAAATCCTATGGAGGTGGAGGGCTGTGACCTGACCCCCTGGTTTATAAGACCATCTTTTCCTTGCAGTGTCCAGCCCCGGACTGGGACCTGCAGGTGGTATCACAGCGCAAGAAATAAATACTGGTAGACTCTAGGGACCCATCCACTATACGGCTTTCAAGACTTTTTATTTCTTGTCTTACAGCCCCATCTTACCAGCCTTCTTCCTATGCAAATGTGCTCTTTTGGCCTTGCTATGATGGGAACTGCAGATGCAACAAGAGCCACAGCAAACAGCCTCCTCTTTCCCTGCTACCCAGCAATTTTGCAACAGGTTTTTCTGCCTTGAACTAGAAATGACTTTGTAAGTCCTTGCTCCTGCGATGCCACCCAGCAGTGGCACCTGCCAGCCGAGCCAGTGGTGCCCAGAGGACAAAACACTATGTCCCTCTTTGGCATGGCTGTATCAAGCCCTGACCCACATAAGTAACAGTCCCTGAAGGGCTACCTTGAAAAGGGATTAGGTAGAAACGGTTAGGAAAGCACCACGGAGCAGATGATAGCAATAACACACTAGCAGGAGTGGGAAGGCTGGGCCGGTGACTGAACACCAGACTTGGACTCGGGAGATCAAGGTTTAATCCTCCATTCTTCCACAGATGTTGGCAAGTCACTTAATCTCTCTGTGCCTCAGTTCCCCATCTGTAAACAGAAGATAATGGTAGTTCTTTTGTCTGTACTGTCTGTTTAGATTTCTAAGTTTTCCAGGGCCAAGGATGCTTCTTCAGGAGGGTATATACAGCACCTGCCTCTGTAGGGGAATCGCACTGCAGCCTTCCATGCTACAGATGATAATTAATAATGGAAATATCAGTCCTTTAATCATCATGGAACTCATGCTGTTTTGCAACAAAAAATTACAATTAATGCATGATCAGAGCTTTATTTGAAGTTGAATAAACACTTTGTGTGATATAATGGGCATTTCCAGAAAACTCCTTTGTTAAGTCTCCGGGCAATTTGTTTGTAAAGTGTATCTTTAGATGACCACAACAGTCATCCCCGTCCTGTGATGTCTGAGAGCCATTTTCAAGATGGGAGGCAAGGCTGAAGTTGTGGTGAGGGGATTGCCACCAGTGAGAAATGCTGACAACATGGTCTTTCCAAACCAGCCATGGGTTCAGGAGAAACCAAACCCAACTGCTTCTGTGTGAATCTGCAATCCCTCTCATTGGGAACACCCTGGTTCTCCATCATCTGGAAAGCACGGACTGAATTATGTTGTTATTACCCTGGGGGACATACCACAGTCAAAATCACCCAGACAACTTTTCAGGAGAAAATTGCCAAAAGTAACTATTTCTAGAACTTTTCCTTTGCTGCTGTGCTCTGAGAAGAAAGAATAACATTTTGAAGACTGTTAGCTCTGCTTTCCAGTGAGAGAGAATTGGTATCTGTTCTGATTATACTTAACATCTACTGGAGCCTTCACTGAGGTTAAAAGGAAATTTCAGCAGGTAGGATTATCTCCAACAAGTATTATATCCTGCCAAATTGTGTTTGGATTTTGCTAGACTTATTTACTTGTTCACAACACCCAGGGAAGCGGAGACTTTTTTTCTGTAAAGAATTTGGCTGTGTTTGAAGACATGGGAGCTATGTTTTCGAGATGAATCAGGCTCAGATTGACTTTGGGATTTGACACAATATTGATTTCCTGACTAACCTTGCTTTTCTGCTGGACATGCTGTGTGTATTGTGAGCTATTACAGGGCTGCAGGAACACTTTCTGGTGGCATGTTTGGTTTAGGACAGTTCAGGTGAAGCCTTTGGGATTAACTAGTTTATGGCTATATCTTGGCTCCTGCTTTGTCTCCAGAGCCGTGGGATGGGCTGAACTCCCCTCTGCTTTTCCTTGCTCTCGCCATCTGAGGTTCTATCCAGTGTTCTCTGATTCTATCCAAGAGCAAGAACCTCAGTGAAAATGCGGGCCAGTTTGCAATGCCTTTCTGCAGATAAGCCCATTGGCTTCAGCCCTATGGTCCTTCATCCATCTCTTGGCATGTGCAGTTCTCCTACGCTTCTCTCTCTTGTGCTTCTCTCTCTTGTGCATGTCTCCTCTTTCCAATTCTTCCCATCTTGCTGATCAGCCCTATACCCCACTTTTACTGATGAGAGGTAGGGATGCTAAGAAGCTCCAGGCCTCAGTCCATTTTCTGTCTCTGTGCCTGGTGTAGACCTTCCATGCTTGTTTCATGTATCAACAGTGGATGACTCTCTCATATATTTGTTTTTAAGGGATGATCTGATTGGAGAGCTGATTATAAGCATCTACCTCAGCTGCATCTTATAGCTGCAAATCCTCTGCCAATGAGCAGGTAAGAGGCTCTGAGATTGCTGAGGACACAACAAATGGAGAAGGAGGAGCGGGGTAAGTGAACACACTGCCTTCATGGTGGGTTATTTGTCACCACAATGGAGCAAATGCCCCAGAGCGAATACTCTGTGCGTGCATGATAAACCTTAACTAGTCCTGCCCATGTGCAAGCTGACACAGATGGCAAGAAAATTACAGATCTTTTTCTCTTTATTTTTAGTTTTCAAATACCACTTTTCCTGTGTGAAATTGCACTGAAACATGTGCGGAAAAGGGTCTTGATTTACCAAATTTGGTCGCGAATATGAAGAAATGAAAAAAGGTGTCTTTGTTCCCCAGTTCTGGTGAAATGCTCTCTCATTTCAGCAAAACCTCTGCCATGCCCCCTGCCCTGTCTGCACTCTTGGCATCCTTCTTGTCCCATGGCGTCCTGTTTTTGGCATGTTCCAGCTTCCCTGTGGTACTATTTTCTTGCTTCTGAATCAAGAGAACTGGGGGGTTGTGGGATGCTGGGGGTGAAAATAAATTCTGGAAACATTTATACTTTTTCCACTGAAATTTTTCCATGGGGGAAGGGTATTTCTAAACAGCTGCAATTTACAGTGTTTTACTGCAACAAGCGGTTTTAAAACACCAGATCTATTAGATCTAGTCAATATAGGCCAAGTCATTGTGAGAGATGAAAATTCTACCTAGATCTTAAATCTTTCCTGGCAGTGACAGATGCTAAAGCCTTTCTGGCAGAAAAAAAAAAATACAATTGTTTTGTCAAAGCTCACTTTATAAATACCTTTTGCTGGAATGATGATGCTTTGTATGAAACACACTGCAGAAAACTGACAGTGAGGATGGAAAACACTGACCTAGTTTTATCCAGAACAAAAGCAGGATTTATTTTTTTTATACAGTTTTTCTTCTTCTTCTCCTTTTTTTTTTATCTTGGAAGACAAGAGAGTTCTATGAATGCGAGCACTTAGGGACTCCAGAATCTGGTAGAGGGAATAAAAGCGAAGCACCTTCATCATCAAATGTCCACAAGAAACCTTAACAATCTATCTAGATGTTTTTGGGATGTCAGTGATGCCCTCTCTTAGTTGTCTAGGTCCTGGTGTTTTTAATTGTTGTAACAGCCTCATGCCCTACAAAAACATCTTCAGCTTCTGCTCTAAGTTGCATGAAGATCTGAGTTTTTAGAAAAGGAAGATTAGAAGAATATTAGTCGAGTCATCCCCTTAACTGAGGTGAACATGTGGGCTCTTACTTGATGAATTGTGTTTATCTCTACGTATATGCATATGTCCCTTAGGTTGCTCTTAAACCAGATCACAAACTGGATGGGGACCCCAACCACCAACTGAGGGATCTTTGCACTGATTCTGCTGGAGGTCAAGTGCACTCCTGATTCCTGACTTTAAAATATTGTCATGTTGTTGTTTTTGGGTGAAAGACATTAGATTTCTCTAGACAGGTGGCTGAGCAGGTGCAAGAAATGATGTTCAAGATTCTCGTAAGGGACAAGGCAAATTCACGGGACAAAAGTCCATCAGTGATATGACCCACCAAGGTACAACGTCTAGATATGCTAAGGGAAACACAGTGATGGGCTTGATCTCTTCCCCCTTTTCCATCAGGTACCTGCTACTGTCCATGTGAGCAAGGGGATGCTGAACTACATGTGCCTCTCATCTGTCCCATTCTGTCATTCGTTTGTCCCTTTATTCAAAAGAGACCTCCATGCTCTTTCAGATAAGATTGCCCCTCACTGCAGCTTCTGCCTTGCCACCAAATTCCAAAATGCTCGTAAGTCAAGTCACACTTTGTGCAACAGAGGGGGCAGGATCTGAGATTGGCCTCACAACACACAAGGGGATTTGATACTGGTCCCATGGTGCTAGGGTGAGAGGAGAAGTTAGTTTGAGAGGACAGCTGGGCAGAATCATCCTCCCCAAAACATTCTTTAGCAACAGAAAACAGGTAGAAGATCAACCAAACTTTTCCTTCTTAAATTTGATAAAGACGTATTTAAAATTACTGCATGCAATGAAGGGCTTTATTTTTCTTTTTTTTTTTACATCTTTAGGGTTTCACAAGTGTTTGGGCTCTATCATATCTGCATTCTTTGTTGTAATTGTTTTATATTTACACCAGACCTATCTTCCAGAGCATTCCAAGTTATTAAAATTCACCCTCTCTCTCTTTTTTAATCTCTCGCCTTGTTGTCAGCCTCAAGTGTGAGTTCCTCCCTGGAATGCTGTTCCTTTATTGCTTATTGTCAGAAATGTTTTCACTTGGAATTTTCCCGGCTGGTGACATAGTGGGCTATTGCTGTGGGTCAAAGTTTGCATATCAAGCCATCAGTTTTCATCATTCTGTTTGTCATGAGCTAAGGACATTTTTATTAGACAAAACAATACGAGGGTGAAATGTATTAAAATTCAGCCTGCCTGTTGCAAGCTGTAAATGAATCCAACTTTTGGTAAAACAAAATACTGTAAAGTATCCTAAAGGATAGAATATTGATATTTGCTACCACTGTTTTTTCTTTTTTTCTGCTGTTACATTGGCTTGCATAGAGCAGGAGAGGGTGTTTTTAGCATATTAAAGGCATCTATACTTTATTACTACTTGTTTGCTAGTTCCAGAGATCTGAAACATGACAGTCTGTAATTATTGCTAATTTCTTCTGAGTTTTTAATTATTAGATACTTTGGTAAATCTGTTTGCTTTCCTGAAGGATACACTGAGGTTTGTGTTTTGTTTTGTTTTAGAAAACTACATCCTTTATGCTCCAGATTTTCAGCTACCAGAGTGTCTGGGGCAAACTGTCCTTTTGAGTTGTTTTTCAGATTAAATGTTAAAGGATTCTTAAGTGATCAGTGCAAACAGCTGGGTTTTATTCAGCAAAAAATGGACTTTATTGTATAAGGAAACAGTAAATCCAACCTCCAAGCTACTTCACTGAGTTAACTGTTCACACAAAAGTTTCCTTTTTTGTTCCCACCTTCGGGGGTTTTAATTGTAAATTCAAAGCCACCAAGAGGTGAAGAATGCTCATGAAGAGGAGGTTAAATGTGAAAAATCCCATGACTGATGCAATTTTGCCACTTATTGCTGACTCGTTGGCCATAGAGACGTGCCGAGCTGGTTTCTGCAGGGTGTTCCAGTCTGGTGGAAGGCTGTGAGAGGTATCACACCATAGGTGGGAATTGCTTGGGAACATTATGTTGGGTTCCTGTGATGGTGCGAAGGGTTTGTCCATCTCCAGAGACAGCCCTTGTCTGCATGGACCCGCACGTTAACACCATGCAGTGGGTTGTCTCATCTTCTGTGGGGCAATTTAGCACCACTACAAGAAGACCCTGGCTGTGGTGAGCATCTTCTTGAGGGCCCTTCAGCAGGAGAGTTAAGAACATATTTAGCATTGAGTGACTAAATACCCATGGGCCTTCTGTTGCTCTGATTATTGAGGTGCTGTTGACTACATCCTTCAGATGTCTGGGGAATGAGACAGCAATTAGCCTTGAGAAAAGAAATGAAGTGCAGTGTTACGAACTGTTTCAGGTGGTGAAGTTATCCTTTAAAAGAGAGATAAACCATTCCAAACAGCACATTAAAAGCACAGGCAGAAAGACACGTCAGCAAGGTGTGGAGGAGACACAATCTCTAGCATCTCTAGCTCATCCCCATCACGGTCAATGTCTTTTTAATCTCTCTATATGCTGAACAGGGAGATAGCAAAGTTAAATCTCAGACCATGGAAGGCAGAAAGAGCCATTTGTTGAACCACCAGAGTGGTGCAGAGGTGCTGGACACTGTGTCAAAGGCACCAAGATGCTGAGAACGCCTTCTGTGTGGCTGTTTTGATGTGCTGGTTCCCTTCACAGTGAAAACAAAATGGGAACACATCTGAAAAGGTAGATAGTCTAATGAGTAAGACATTTGGTAAATAAGACCAATTAAAAATCAAAAGCAGTACACATCTGAAAAGGCAGATAATATGGTGGGTAAGACATTTGGTAAATAAGAGCAAATAATGATGTTCTAAACCTGAACCTAACGCACTCATGTCAACACTTGCGCTATAACCCACAGCAGGTTTATACTGTTTTTAAAACACAGCTGGGTTTTTGTTCTTTACAAAAAGTATTTTGTTGCTTTCTAATCAGGAACTTAACTTCACTTTCATGGATGCAGTAGGATCCAAACTGGGGAAAGTTAATTCTTCCCCAATTTTTTTTGCATTTAGAGCATGTGAAAGAGGGAGCTGTGATGGAAATGCTTTTATGCTCTTATCTGTTAGGAGTGTTACTAGGACAAACTTTGTGGCGAGGCAGAGGTCAGAACCCTGACTTCCAGAGCTTCAGTTTAAACAGACAAGTGGTTTTGGTTTTGGGGAGAGGGAAACGGAGTGAGGGAACCAGTGTGCTTGGAACCACACAACACATCTAAGGTGAATCAAGAAGGGAATCCAGGTATCCTGAATCCCATGGAGTTGGGTGGCAAAATATTTAAACAGATGTATTCATGGGGCTCTCAGGATTGATAAAAAATGCTGAAGCATGTCCTGCCTAACAAATCATCTCCTTTTCTGATGCAGAAAACTTCCCAATAGCTTCAAATTCAACCAAGAATGAGTCTCGTCCCTAAACAATCTTTGTGCTGGGCTTTAGAGCTTCAGGACTAACTAGTCCATCTCATGAGGAAATCACAGAGCCGTGTGCACTCATCTGCTTTCGTGGAGTCAGCATTTTAGGCCCTGGTGGTCCTTAGATCTGACATACTGCACATCCCAGACCAGATCCTTTTATTAATTGAAAATTGGTATAAAGTTCAACATCTTCTGATGTTAAAATGTTCTGTCGATTCTTGATTTGAAGATTGCAAGAGCTGGAGAATTCCTCATTTTGCTGGATGTTTGTCATTAGAATTAATCACTTTCAGTATTATAAATGTTTACCATATTTCTAGAATTTCTCTGGCTGAGATTCCAAGGCATTGCTTCTTTATACGTCTCTCTCTAGGAGTTAAAAGACATGTCTCTATCAGGTATTTTCCCTAGATTAAAGTACCACCTAAAATCCTCTGTCTGGACAAGTGCTGTAGACCACAATTAGACTGGTCAGAATTGCTGCCTGACATTTTTCACATCACAATTCAAACTAATCTGTGCAGAGTTCAGTGCACAATCCACGTGATACTTGATCCGAATTCTTCCCATGGAGGAATAGCTGGAAAAAAGTACGTTGCATTTTCTCAAATTCACTTCTGCTCCAAACTGCTTTTGGAGAAATCTTGGAAGGCTTTTTGTTTGTTTGTTTAATGCACGACTTGCTGCTAGGAACTGACTATTTCAGCTCAGCAGTGGCTGTGACAGATGTCACCCAGCAGTGCTTCTCGGCCAGCAGTGGCCAAGTGTGACTCCCAAAGCCAAGTTTCTACTTTCAGTTCTTTAAAAACAAGGAAATGTGAATTCACTCACTGCAGCATTTCAAGAGGCTGTATAGGAAAGTTGTGTTCAGCTGGTTCTTGTTTGAGGAAAATGCAAATTCAGGCTGCTGCTTGGCAGTGGAAATGACAGTGGAATAACTAAAAGAGTAATTAATTCAGAGGTAGGAAGAAAAAGCAAAATATAGCACTCCATAGCTTATATATATATATATTTTTTTTTATTTTATTTTTTTTTTAATTTGGCATGTGTTGCCATGATAGCAAACCTTAATATTGTCAGTGTTTAGTTCTAGTATCCTCCTGTTAATGAACACACTTTGGATGTGGTGGAAATGCTTTTATGCTCTTATCTGTTAGGAGTGTTACTAGGACAAACTTTGTCCTTTTTGGAGTTATTTTCATAAAGGAGCATGTTGCAGCTGGTATCAGTGGGGGGTGGTCATGTAAGACAGGGATATGCAGCTGGAAGAGTCTTGTGAGTCCAGGTCCCTGGTATTTTCAGGAATTATAACAACTGTTACATTTTGCTGTATAGGCAGACGTTTTCCTACACTTATTTAGTTGTTGGGTCACAGCTCTTCATCTTCCAGAAGATAGTTTCCCCCCTAGATGACCTCTTTCTCTGGCAATTAGGAAATTACCCATATCAGCGAATCCGGCTACAGGTCTTGATAAGAGAAATATCTACTGCAAACTCAGCACTTTGGTAATGATTAGGGACGGATTTATTCCGTTTTCAGGGTGCCGTACTTCGGTCTGCCATCCTGCGGTCCTTTTAGAAGGAGACCGTCTGTTTTGCTGCTCGTTGCACGGTGCATCATGGAAAGTACCTGCCTATTTAATTCACCCTATAGTCCCATGTGGATACATTTATATTTGTCTGTGGGCCTCGGACATTTTAAAACAGGCAAATGTTGGGTGAGTCCCATATGACCTATTGAATAGCACGAGACACAGCACTTGACCCTGGGATTCTTGCCTCAAAACCCTTTATTGGTGGACCTGAGTGTATCTTAAAAGAAAATACGCACAACTCATCAAATCTCTGTGATTCTCCATAGAGTAGAAAAAATCCTTCACAAGTGTAAGCTGAATGCATAAATGTAGAGGACCTGATGCCAGTGAGGCACTTTTGGGTATCACTCTGACTTCCTTGGTTACAAGAACTGAATTAGAAATCCTATAGGTGTCCTATAGGTATCTCAGGGGGCTTTGGAACATGTTAACAGTCAGAGAAAATGTGACAGTGTGGGAAATTCTATGGTTATAAATATGTTTGTATGTATGTGTGTTGGGAAATACAATTTTCTCTCCTATAAGGTTGACACCTTTATGACTCTCAGGTAGTTGCTTTTCTCAGGCTAATTATTGCATATCCTGGGACTTAGGTCCATGGTCTTCTGGGAGAAATCTGAGAAACACACTAACTGCCTTTGTGGGTTCAATAAATATCTAGCCCTTCTCCCCTTTGGAGAATTTGTTGGGAAGATGAATCAGCTGATGGAGATGGTGAAAGAAACTGGAAATGGTCTAGTCTGTGTAATTTTTTATGAAGTTCTGTATTTGGCAGGCAAGGTAGTGGTCATCTCATCTGACTGCAGACACCTACATCTGAACCTGTTATTCTGGACTTCTTTCAGAATCACAGAATCATAGAATTGTTTTGATTGCAAAACATTTTAAGATCATCAAGTCCAACTATTAACCTGGCACTGCCAAGTCCACTTCTAACCCATGTCCCTAAGAACCTCATCTCTGTGTCATTTCAACGTCTCCAGGGATGGTGACTCCATCACTTCCCTGGGCAGCCTGTTCCAATGCTTGACTCACTTCAATTTAGACCCACAGAAAATGAACAGATACTTTCAGGATATGATTCATCTGATGTTGTGGGACTGAGATAAATTATGGTTGTCTCACCTGAATGACTTAAAATGCATCAGGAAGATTAGTTCTGATGCAAGTAACTGTGTAGTATATAGAATCATAGAATTGTTTTGGTTGGAAAAGACCTTTAAGATCATTGAGTTTAACCATTATATGTGACCTGAAACAGATGAATTCCCCTCTAACCAAAGTGTTGCTTGCTGCCCGCTATTAGACAAGCTTGACGTAAACCTCAAACATATGAACAGGAGCTAGAGTAACCACAAGACCTTGAAATGCATTATCTGGGGTTGCAAGGACAGCATCCAAAAGTGTGCATAATTAGGAAAAAAATCCCAATCCTAACATGTAGATGAGCAGTGGGAAAAAACAAACACACAAACAAACAAAAAACCCCCAAAAAACCCATTAATTATATATTTTAACACTTACTGGTAAAATAATGGCTGTGGCTGTGAGCATGCACATGGAGAAAATGCTTACAAATGAATGAAAAGAGAACCTATTATTCATGTTCAAGCTAAGGACATACCCTGTATGCAAATATATGTACAGTCTCAAAAAATTCATTGTAAAAACAATTAAACCCATCGTCAGTAATGCAAGGAAGAAAGGAAGATCGTGTGATAATGAAAGATGTGACCCAATGTAGTTGTCTTTGCTCCTACCATAAGCAGTACCAAAAAAACCCAAGAATTTAAATCTCATCAATAAGAACACCGTTGCACACCTGGGGTCTAAACATCTGGGAAGTGCTGTATTAGTGAAACTATCTCTGGGCTTACAGAGTGGATGAAAACCGAAAGCGCCAGCCACCTGCAATTTTAAATCGCTAATTTGGAAAGATGTGTCTGTGTCATCCCATTTCAAAAGCACCGCACAAGCTGCACAGTCATTGTTATTACTGTGATCCTAACACATTCGCATCTCGGTGTACAGGGATTTAGATACACACGGCGACTCTGTGTCTTAAGACGAGACTCTGCGCCCCTCAGAATGCTTTTAATTCCTACCCACTAGGGGTTATATTCCCTTCTTGATGTGCTAGGATTTATATCCGTAACTCCTGGTAATACTCATGGGAATTGCATGCATGAATCACCATTCAAGGAGATGAATTCTCACAACATTTAGTTTCTGGAGTTTTCTCATGTTTCTTGTCCGTCATGTTTCTTGTACTTATTAGCAAGCCCACAGTCTGTTGATAACTGTTAAAACCAATATATTTCTGGGTGAAATGTTATTATTCTTAAGGTAGGAAATGCTTCCAAAGCAAGCTATATTTTGTGGATGCTGATAATGTCATGGAAAGGAGCATCTAACTAGCGTGTCACTTCCAAATAATCTGCAAAATTACATTCTGATCACCACCTGGACTTGCAGCTCTCGCCAAGACAAAAAGCAGGACTAAAGCCTGGTGAGGGGTGAATTGTCTGCCCCGAGAAAGTGTGGTCAGAATGTATGTACAAAATGGCTGTCAAAGCACTGAAGAAACCAGGCTCCATGCAGAATTGTTATAGTAACCTTAATTCAAATTACACTTCTTAAGCTGAGTGCTCTATGTATCTGCGATTTTCTGAAACAAAATGGTTTGCACGTACCAGTCAGCAGCTTGTCTTTGCTCCCAGGGAGCAGTGCAGTTGCACCTGGGAAGTTCTGGATGATGTAAAAAATACCCCCTTCCTCCCTGTCCCCCAAAGTCTCGTTAATCTAGTCCATGCCATTTCCATCCCGCAGATATGAAGCAAACCTCCTGCCTCGTAGCATATCAGTTCCAGCTTAGTGCCTTCCATTGGCTGAGCTCCTGCTCCTGAGCAAGCTCCGTGAGGTTGACCCAACACCATCTAACAACCTCATCAAATTGTTTAGATCCTGGAGACCACGTGGGTCTGCCTTTTCATGGCAAACAGGTGGCAGGACTGCAGGGTGAAATGCTTAAAATGGACTAAATAAAGCTGCGTCTCCAAGATCTTTGTTCGTGGAGTCTCACAAAGATCAGCTCCTCTCACAGCCTTTTTATTTTTCAACACCTCTGTGGAACCCAAAGATAAACTGATTAGGCAACATTGCTTTGAGTGCCAGCAGCTCACAGGTAACACGCAGCCTTTCCTATTTGCCACCACGCAGAGCTACGTCCTTCACATCAGGACAGCCTTATGAAGGAAGAAGAGCTCATTGAAGCTGAATCTTAGTGAGGCAGAGGTAATGCTGTTGCTCGGAGGAAAGGATTTCAAAGAGTATGTTGCAAAAGCACTGACTTTTTTGTTGTTGTTGAAGGTGTTCATTCAGCTCAGTTGTCCCTGATGGTAATCTCTTCCACAGCAGTGTGTGCAAGTAATATCTTCTGCTGTCTTCTTCCAGCTTAAAGACTCTGTCCTGTCTCCTCTGGGGGTGACCTCACCTTGTTCTTGCAGTATTTTGTCATTTTGGAGGGGAAGTGCAGCAGTGTGAGAGAAGTGTGCATAAGGCCAACAGCATTCGGAAAACTCTAGCTAGTAAGAAATGCCACCAGCTATGTCACTAATGATGCCAGCTGCTCAACTGTATCATACATGCAGTCCTTCAAGTTGCTTTTCAGAGAATTTCAAATCCAGTTGATACTCCATTCTTTGTTGACAAGGTCCAGCAACCCGTGGGAAAAAGCTACTGGAAAAAGACATTCAAAGACCCCTGAGGGCTATCCTTAAGAATTTTGCTCTCCTGAATTTTGCTCCTTAAGAATTTGCTCCTCCTCCCTGTATAATAGGGGGAAGAGTCCCTGGGTGGGAGATACAACTTCTCTGAAAGCCAGTGCAAAGTCGTCTCCCTGAAGAAGAAATGAGTACCACAAACCTCACTCCCTTCTCCTCCAATTGTGTTCTTCAATCTCACTTTGGTTTGTACCTCTATCACACAAGGTAAGAATTATTTTTCTGAAGAAAACCCAACCAATGCAGCAAACCCCACTGAAAAGGAGCAAAAAGCAAACAGCTGTGGCCAGTGATGTGCACAGTGTGAGAACCAGAATAAGATGGGAATAGTATGTGAATGAAAATGGTCATGCATGTGCTCAGTGTTTCAGTGCAAATATGGCATCTTAAGGTAGATACATACACACTACTCCATAGAGATACCATACAGACACACTTTGTGCATGTTGCATCTAAAGCAGCTGAGTTGTGCTAAAGATTGGCTTGGTAACTCCAGTCGTGCCAAAGGATTTTCCTATGAGCAGTTTTCCCTTTAAAATTATGCAGCAACCCCAAGCCTTCCCCTTGTTAGTGACAACGGTGGAGGTATTATTGTTATCCTTAAGCTTCTCTGCCTGACAGCAAAGTCATCCTGCATTTCTTTCTCTCTCCAAGTGAGGTTTTCTCAGAGTACCTGCAAGCAAGGATGAATCGGAAATTTCCTTGTACATTAGATGAGGCTGCAAACAAAGATGAAGTGCTGTGACAAATGCATCCAAAGTTGGTGTTTGCCTTTCTCGGTGGCTCATTCTTACTTACAAACCTCCAGATTAACTGACCTGTGTGTCAAGTCAGGAAAAAGAGAATCATATTTTATTTTGTCAAATGGAGAATCAGCACTAAGTAAGAGTTTAGAGAACTAACCAAAACATGTCTAATTATTTGGGCTTAGGATTTAACTTACTGGGGTTTTTTCTTTTTCTTTTCTTCTCCCAGCCCCTGCCTGATACTTCAAGCACAAAACACAGCAGGGAGATACGTAATGGAATTTAGAGGCAACCGATGTTCAAAGACCTCGCTTGGAATGGGTCTATGCTAATACCAAGGGTCTGTGCAAACTGGGTCAATATCCCACATACTCCGAAAGGGGCAACTTCATCAGGACGTAGTACAGGATTGTCTCATTAAGTGTTTCACAGGGATGCACCTTTGAGCCAAAACCTCAAAGAGTTTTTGGCTATAACTGACCCAGCCCTTGGCCAGAGCAGGATACATTCATCCCCCGAGAATCACCCAGCGCGTGTGTGTGGTCTCTGAGCTGGGCACAGGGAGGGCACATTCATCCCAATGTAACTGAGTTTAATTGCTGCTGCCTCCTGACTCTTTTATGAAAAGAAATCTGTGCTTAAAGGCTCAGAGCCTTTTCCTCGAGCTTTCTTGCTCCAGATTGAGCTGACGTGACTCCCTTGTCCTTGATGGAATTACATTGGTGAATTATTGGTCAGATGCAGATTTGAATTGGGCAATGGACCTCATTCATCATGTTCCCTTCTTTGTATCCTCTGTGTATCCTCATGAAATATTAAGAATAGTTTTGCACACTTGAGTCTCATACAAAATATTTGCACAAAATGGAAATTTAAAGGAGTCACTATAAATAAAAAAACCCCACAGTTTTGCACAAAATCAGAGCAATGCTCTTTTTTTTTTTCTGAGGCAGAGAAAAAGATTTTCAGAAACAGAACTTTAAAAAGACGTGGCACTGAGAGTGGGTAAAATAGGAGCTATAATCCAAGCCCACCAGTCTTTCTGTTGAAATGGTGGGTGCAGGCATCATATTGGCACATACTTCTGAAACAAAAAATAGACCTTGCTAAGTGAGCATAGACACAACTAAAAGTTTGCTGGCTTGCAGAAGAGGTTGTTGTAAATCCCTGGAGGGAACTGGTGCTTGGTTACCCTGGATAAGAAAGCTAGTACCAAACCATTACAGAAACCTGTAGGTGCAACGCTGAGCACCTACAGCTGCAGACCCTGTTTGAACAAATTGAGGCATTAAATGCATCATAATCACAGTAAGCAATAAATGCAGGTAATTGTGGAAATAAGAGGCAAGGACAATGGGAATGGGTGAAGTGCTTGTTCATATGCAGAGCAAGGCCCAAACAAAGCATGCAATTAGTTTACAGTCACCGTTTACTGGATGTATTTGCCTTTTGGTTGAAAGGGGAGTTGTAATTTTTCAGGGTGGTCCAGACAGTTTGTCCCATCCCCGAAAAAGTGGAAAAGCCAGACCTCAAAATCCCATCTTTGGATTAGAGAAACTATGACAAGTTTTGTTGTGAAAATGTAATAATTTCTGTGTCCTGCAGTTTGTCCTTTTCCTAGTTGTGTCAGCCGACCTCCTTCCCTCTGCCTGCGCACGTTGCTTCTTTCATATTCTTAGATGACTATAATTATCTCACTGTAGAAAAATAATTGGCTTTTTCACTTCTTGCAGTAACGAGGCTCCACCATTCTCTTCTTTCCACGTTAGTTCACTGAGATTAGTAGACAAGTTTGCCTCCAAAGAGCAGTTCACAGAGGTGTCCATGCACCCTGCTGTCCCACAACACTTTCTCTCCATGATGGGGTTGAATCACCATCACTGGAGGTGCTTAAAAGATGCATAGATGAGGTTCTTAGAGACGTGGTTTAGTGCCAGTGTTGGGGTAATGGTTTGACTCAATGATATTGAGCGTCTCTTCCAACCAAACTGATTCTCTGATTCTATGCAGAACAAGAAGAGGCCAGTGTTACTTCACGAGGGACAAATTTCAGATGAAATGGTCAAATAGCACCGACAGCCTTGGAAAAAGAGATACGCATGTCTAGTGGGAGACCCATTGCGTGTGTTGACAGTGTGTTGGGCATTCGCAGGTTGGTGAGCAGTTTCCGTGTGAAGTAGTTGGTCTGATTAATGCCTATGAACTCAGTGCAGATTCCACCTAAATACTGTAAATGAACTTCAGGGAAAACAGTGTTTTTCTTTTTGATCAACCACATCGCTGGCAATATAATGAGCACAATTACCCTTGCTTGACTATGCAACGTTATTCTGTTTTGCCAGTTAATTGCTGACGATGTTTTCAAGCCTATTAAAAGCAGACAATGTATTCACATATGTTTAATCAGAAGTTTCTGGGAAAATTTAGAATAATATCTTAGGTATTTTATATAATTGGTCTTTTTTCTTCATTTTTTTTTTCTTTTACAAACATCAAAACCCAAAAAGTCTACTCAGCATCCCAAAATGTTCCTGCTTTGGTACATGAATGAACATTTTATATTAGTTCTGTCAAATAACCATGTTTGCTATCTGAGGCCCAAATCTGCAAACTTCTGCATACCTGAGGATGCTTTTGCAGATTAATTCTTAATCAAGGTATCAAGAAAGAGTAAATTCTAATTACAGTAGTAGTTGTAGCAGTAGTAGGAGAAATATCGCAGAATTACTGCAGCCTGGCTGTGGATTATTGTGCTTTTAAATGCACAGAAAAGAAAACCAACATTTTTTTCATCCTCAAAGAATTTTCAATCCAAGTTGAAGTTTAGAGCCACCAAATGGATGAAAAGAAGAAAATACTGAAACAATGCAGATCAATATGAGAAGTAGTGTTCTGATCAAACCTACTGGCAAATTCTTTGCCTTGAATATATATAGGAGCTTCTATCATACAGTTCTGCTGTTCGTTAGTGTTGGGGACAAGATGACCTGAAAACATCCTGCCTACCAGGACTGCAGGAAATTCAATTTCCATTTGATCCACTGGGTGCTGAAATTGTGCATTCCCATTACCCGTACAACCACAGGGGGAGTGAATTGCAGGAAAAACTCTTGGAACCCAGAGTCAGGACTATGTTTGGATCACAAGATCAATAAGGCACAAGTAGGTCTTTGTTATATATTTGTGCAGTGCATGAGGACCCAGGGTGACTCAAGAAAACTTGGTGGATGTAGAGGGTATGAAGAAAAAGCCTGGACAGGTCTGTGTTTTTAGGACGGGTGTCTCTGGCTCTGCTCTGTGTGTTCATTCCCTCTTTCTACCTACTTGTCACCCTTCAGGGGAAGGAAGGAGCAGAGGCAGAGGGGTCTGTTGGCTGTAGCAAAGACTTCAAACTTTCACAAGGTCCATAATTTACCTTTAAATGGATGTCTAACTCCAGAAAATAACTGCCTTGATGACTAGAACATCGTTGTTCTAATCGACTAGAGACAAAACAGAATTCTGGACTGATGCTCAACAAAGTTTTAGCACATTTTTCTGTTTCGGTTCAAAAATCTTCCTGACTTCGCTTAGGCAAGCCGATAAAGGTTGTGTGACACAAATACTGGGGGAAAGGAGAATAATTTTCATTTTATCTATTTTCCTTTGCCTTATCTTTACCATGTGATTAATTTCCAAGAGATCTTGGTGGGTGCTTGGTTCTGAGAGTGAACTGATGACTCTGGTAACCCACAAGTTTTGGCCGTTCTTCCTAGCAAAGCTGAAAGACTATTGCTCCAGTTTTGCTGAATTGGGTAACATTTCCTACATGGTTTGAATCCTCCTGATGTGGAGAGATCTGTAGGATCCTGAGTACATCCAAATCCCATTGGATTTGGTGGGAGATAGAGTTGTTCATCTCTCAGCAGCATGGAACGTGTAAGCATGAACTTCATAGTGATAATCATGAAACTGAACGTAGTTTTGATCGCAAGTGTAAGGGGGAGCTAAACGTAGTTTCTTCTAATCTCTTGGGATCTGGGAATTTATCTCTCTGCTTAATTGAATGAATGGGAAATTAGATAAAACTTTGCAGAGTAAATCTTTTAGCAAATGTGATACCCAAGTAAAAAATTTTCAGCAGACTCTACATTTTCACAGCTGCTCCTTTGTTTTGTAGAAGTGTATTTTGAATGTAAGTCCTGCTTACATTGCATTCCTATTAATTCTATTGTACATATTAAATGTCCTCTTTGTAGTGTGTAAAACCAGAAGGGAGACTAAAAACAAATAGCATGTGTTTCAAATGTTTTATGGAAGATGGCACCAGTATTTTCTGAATGGCTCCATGAGACCAAGGTACTGCTCTCTGATAATTGTGCTACTGTTCAAGGCCAAAACTAGAACCTAAAATTAAGTAGGAAATAATGGAAGAGAAGAAAGGAAATATGCTACTTGGCCTTGCAAGAGACAAAAACCAAAACAAACCAAAACCAAAACAAAAAGGGAAAAATTCAACCAAACAGTCCCCACCTCCTGCCCTGCTAGAAAACCCCAAAATCAACCCACCAGCCAACCAACCAACCAAAAAAACCCCCAAACCAAACATATAGACAAGACTCAACAAAATTTTGCTTGCTTCTCTACCAGCCTGCTTTCATCTGTGACAATATAAGACCCATTTGCTCTCACTGGCTAAGAGGTAAAAGTGATTTTTCTTTTATTTCAGCAAATCCTGTAAGTCACCATGAGTGACATCAGTGTCACATGCCATCACCCACAGCACGGTGATGTCTCACGAACATGTGCTGTGTGAGGTACCAAGAGGTACCTCTGCTCCCCTTTTGTAATATGAGGCAGAGTTCTGAGAATTGGTCTGCAGGGAGTTTTTCTTCTTCTTTTAGATTTGTCTTTTAACTCAGTGGACTCTAAGAAATAGGTTTGCAGGAGTCTGTCCAAACCAGCTATCCTGAGGTCTTCCTTCTCAGGAGGCTTTCCACAGTCAATGCACACCTGGGGGGATTCATGAGCTGCTTTTGTGGTGGGACTGCTTGTGAGCATCTCCTCAGCTGACCCAAGGTTGTTTTCACATTCTCTCTCATGACAGGACATGAGTTTGCACTTCCAATCTTGTGACAGAGGAAGGACCATGGCATGTGAACTTCAGGTTACTCCATGAGTGACATGGACCAGTTGACTGGAAGATGCCAACACAGAGTTGCTTTAAGCAAGGATGATACATCCAGCTGTCCTAGAGTCAATGCCTAGGTAGCTGGGTGATACCCAAACCCTTCTGGAAAGCCCTGGCCAAGGGAAAGAAGACATGGCCATAGTGTCCCACACATTGTAGTCATCCCTGCCTGTCCTGAGGGGCCAAAAGCAACCGGCAAAATTTGTGGTATCTGTCAGGTAATTTAATTCTGTGTTAGAAAGGCTGATTAACAAACAACAGGTTGGAAAGAAAGTACCCTCTTCTGAGTTGCAGCATGTTTTCTTTTGTTGCAGCTGTGTCTCCAGGTCTTTGCTTACCAAAACAAATGGTTGAATCCACGCATCGTAGCTGCTACGGCAGGAGAATACCGAGCAACAGAACAAGACCCAGTGAGGAAGAGGATGGACTTGGCAAAGGCATAGGGAACAGGACTGAGGAAGAGAAGAGGCACTTTGCCAGACAGGGGAGACGCAGAACTTACCACCTGCTACCACAAATGTAATTAAATTGCACTCCAGAAATGGATAGTCCATACCCAAGTGAGGCAAAACCGATCTCGTACAGATCTGTTCCAACCTGGAGAGTTATTACATCTCTCTGTTTCTAATTACACTGTTACCCAGTATGATGCCAACTCCAAAGGCAGAACCTGTGTCACTAAAGAACATTTTCTTTGTGGAAAGAATGATTAGTGAAGGCAATTATTTCTCATGAGAAATTTTGGAAATAGTTAATTTTCCTATCTCACATTCTTATAATTTGGACAAAATAAAAAGAAGAGTGGAGAAACTTTGAAAACTAAAGCTGTGATTTTTTTTTATTTTTTTTTAGGATAAGTATTCAGCTTGAGGTAATAAAACTTCTACTAAAAAATGGCATTTTTAGAAGAAGGGAAATATTGTGGGGTTTTTCCATAAGTAACTGTAAAACATTAAAAGAAATGGAAGGCACCACCAAAAATTTCATATCTGTCCAAAAAGTAATTTTTTTTGACAGAGACATTTTGATTAAGAAGTTGAAACATCCATGGTGGTGAAACTAATGGCACTTGACTTAACTACTGCCCACCTCCTTCAGAAAAGCTGTATCTCCATGACCTGGGACAACAACATTAACTGTTCAGGTAAGATCATGCTGCTTTGTCAGTGACATCTGGACCATCTATGCAAGTGAAGACCACATAATCATCAGAATCAGCTGGTTATAAACCCTTTGAAAGGCATGGAGGATGTCGGTCTCTTCTCCCAAGTAGCAAGCGATAGGACAAGAGGAAATGGCCTCAGGTTGCACCAGGGAAGGTTCAGATGGGACATTCGGAACCATTTCTTCACAGAGATGGTTATCAGGCATTGGAACAGGCTGCCTGCGGAAGTGGTTGAGTCACCATGCCTGGGGCTATTTAGAAAATGCAGAGATGAGGCTCTTAGGGACATTGGTTAGTGCTAAAGTTAGGTTATGGTTGGACTCAGTGATCTTGAGGGTCTCTTCCAACCAAAATCCTGTCATTGGGCACCGCTGAAAAGAGTCTGGTCCATCCTCTTGACACCCACCCTTGACGTATTTATCAGCATAAATAAGATCCCTGTCAGCCTTCTCCAGGCTGGACAGAGCCATCTCTCTCAGCCTTTCCTTGTAACAAAGACACTCCAGACCCCTAATTTCCTGCCCTGATGTCCCTTGCACAGCACAACCATGCCATAGCCCCAGGTCCCACCCCCAGCCTGACAGCCAGCGAGAAGGTCCTGTCCACAGGGGAACTCAAAGGGAAAAGGGTGCCCCAGCTTCGCCTCCGATGACAATGGCAGCCCCTTTCCTTCTTCCTTCCTCTGTCCCCATCGGCAATATCGGTGCAGTATCAGGGTGGCAGGGCAAGGACGCGTTGGTGGCATCAGGCGGTGACGAGGTGTTTTTGCAGAGTGCTGAGCGCGGTGATTTCTCACTGCCTGCCTTGCCACCAAGGGCAGCCTTCTGCCTGGCATTGTTCTGCTCCTTAATCTCAGTCATGTGCTCTTTGGCATCCCGATTCACGGTCATAAGCATCTAGCGCTTTGATATTTATTCTGTGTCACTCGATCAGTTTGGGGGCGGGGGGGCATCTCTTTCCTCCCCACCCTATTTTCTGTTTGGTGGTGTGGTGGTAAATAGGCTGGATACAAGGAGCCAATCACAAAATTGCTACTGGGAGGAAAGGAGGACAAATAAATAAACCCAAACCCAGAGAGTAACTTATACAGCTATATTTTATTTAATGGATGTGGATAAGCCCCCACTCGGCGCAGGTACCCCTGTGCCCTGCAGATGCTCCACTCCCCGAGGGATGCTCGTGGGGTCCACCCCATCCCTCGGACAAAAACTTTCGCTGTCATATCACAGGACACGGTAATCTCCTGTATCCCGTCTCTGTAACCCAGAAGCCTCCTCCCCCTCATATTTTACATATTCCCTAAATTCGTTTGGAAAGGGGGCAGGAGAGGAGATAACGGCGGTGAGTTGAGCCGAGTGGGAACTGCTGACTGACAAAGTGTGTAGTGCAGTACGGGTGCTTTCTGGCTCTCTAATTATCCTTTTCCTTCTTGACTCCAGTATCACATGTAGCCATGTGTAGAATCATAAAATAATTATGCAGTGTACAAGCTTTCTGGGAGCATGTACCACTGTTTTCCTAATTCTTTATCGCTCCCATTGATCGTGGCGTGTGTGCATTGATCCAAGTCGGCCATCTGGTTGGGGAAGATAAGCGTGCGAGTGTCTTTGCATTGCACTGTCACTCAGGGAGGGGGGTACATTTTGGCTGTAGGGAATTACAGGGGCAGGATTAGCCCTCTTCCTAGGAGTAAACTGAATTTTAAATGTAGTGATGCAGCTGCATGGACCATGTTGCTAACTTCTGGTTTTGCCCATAGACTGGGTAGGTTTTTATTATTAGTATTATTATTATTGTTATTATTTCCTTCTCTTTCCTGCTCAAACTGTATTTGGAGATAGAGATATGGCTTGCACTAAATGGAGGGGAGAGAAGGGAAAAGGAGGAATGTCCTTCTCTGTACACACTAGACTTGTGAGTGGCTGCTGTGCTACAGGATTTCGAAATGGCAAAACCAGCTTTTAAAAGCAGGCGAGAACCTCCTCGAATGAATGCATTTCACAATGAGAATCATTGGTCCAAAACAGAAAAGAAAAAAAAAAGATGAAGTTATCAGCCTATAACACAAAATTAAAGAGTGGATATGAATCAGCTCTCTTAACTTTGGTTAATCAAGACAAACAACCCTAATCGCACGTTAGCGGGATGTGTGTGTTTAATAATCAGCAACGAAACAATGGAGATTTTTTTTTTATAAAATCATTTATTTTTTTTTGCCTGCCAGCTTTTCCCCTAACAATGAGTATACCCTGCAATTGCTTGAACTTAGCTGCAATATTTTGCCAAAATGGCCATTGTGCATGCGTGTGTGTGTGTGTGTGCTCACACCCCTGGTCGTCCTTTTGTCGAACGTGACGGTGGCCATTGTTGTCTCATATTCTGCGAACGTATGGAAGGTGCCTCAAAAGCCTTTCCTCTAAAATTGAACAATTCTGTCAAAAAAGATTAGTTCTATTTTGTCTGCTGCTTGCTGACTATTCATGAATGTAAAGAGAGAGGGCTTGGGTGTCATACTAAGTTGCTAAGGTGGCTGGCTTTCGGCTATTGACTTGAGGATACCAAACCAGAGCCTACAAAAGAGCAGCCAGAAGGAGAGGAGAGAACTGGTCTGCCATGTGTTTCAGCTATACCTTCTTTAGCTGCCCATTTATTTCTTTTGTTGCCACAACTTTTATTGTCATACAGTTGAAAAAAATGTTAGACACAGGCTTCAGGCTGCACCAAGCAGAAAAAAGGATTAGCATATCACTAGGATCATCTTACACTGAACCAAATTCTTTTCAGGATGTATAATTAGTGAATACAGTCTCCCCCCTCCCTCCTTTTTTTTTGAGTGGGTTTGGGGGAGAGGCTCTGGATAGGCAAAATTAGCTCAGATCTCTGGGTAGGAAAGAAGAAAGGAAAAGAAAAACTTCCCTAGTTTCAGTGAGGATTTTTTACAGCCTATTTCCTCATCTTCGCTTCCTGCATCACATTGAAAAAGCGTTTTGCACATTCACAAAGTGTGGGAGTTGCTTGTTAAGAAAAACTTCTGTTATTGTTCTTGTTTTCTGGGTTTTTTTTTTGTACAAGAGTATGCACAGTCACCTTCCTTCTCCCTCTGAAAAGGACTCAGCATCAGATCTGAGCCTGGAGGACGTTTTACTTTCTTTCGCCCCATATGTGCCATCTGGGAACTGCACAATTCTCTGTGCACTGCAATAACACAATACTGTTTCTCCTAATGCTTGGATCTGCACGATTCAGTTGTAAAACTGAGGCTACTACTTAACTGTAACTACTTAACTGTAACTTGCAATGGTATTTGCATTTCTAAAGCAGAAGGAGAAGGCTGGATGGAAGAATTAATGGTCTATTTTTTAAAGGGTTATAGGACACTTTCAGTGATGACAGAAATACACATGAACCAAGCAGCCAGACTGGGTGTTCAACATGTTCCTTATCTGTACAGAAAGCAGAAGAGCTCCCAAACTTGGCTGATATTGATGGAAAACATATAGCCTTTGCCATTTACCCAGATAATTCAACTCCCAGGTACTTGGCCCTAAAAATCTTTGATCCAAATTACATTTGCATCACGGTGTGCTTGCAAAATGTGCCACTGTGTTGCTCTACCTGGGGTAAGCGCCTCGTTCTGCATGAGCAGCAGGGTGAAGTGACTTGCAGCACCCATATCAAAGCTCCCATCCATGTCCTCGAACACGCCGCCTCCAAAACTCAGCTGCACCTTCGCCCTGAAAGAGTCGGGTGTGTGGGAAGGGGCCATCTGAGCACCGTGTTTCCTGCAAAATTCAAAAGCAGAATTACCCTGGGAAGGAAACAAGAGCTTCTTTTTCAGCTCAATGGCTGGTAATTTTGCTGCGTTTAATCACACCGCACATTTGACATCATTGCCTTTTCAAACTGTTCAAACCAATTGTTCCACCAAAGTAGCAATTGGACGTGAATATTCAGAAGCTGCTCTGGGGTGCTCAGTGGTAATTGGTCACATCACTCACATGGTCTCGTTCCCATTCTGATGAGAAGAGGGTAGAAATTTGCTTCACGCGGATACTTAAACACCCACACATAAAAATCTCATTTAGCACAACTATATTTTTTTTCCTGGGGGTTACTACAGCCGCTTGAACGCTTATAGTTGGAGGGCACAGAAGGGGAACAAATGAAAGAAGTCAATTAATATGTTGAATGCAGACATGTAAAAATGTTTCTTTCTCCACCCAGTTCGGCCCCCGCTGTTGCCTCTGCTGATACGCCTGATTTTTGTTGGTTGGGTGTGATGCAGTATAGCATGGCCAGGTGAAAGGGAGCAAGTTTAGGTGAAGATCCCAACTGCAGCTGTACCGATGTTTCCAGGGACCCAGAGCTCATACTGGGAGGTGGTTGTGGCAACCCATATGCAGAGTTTAAGACAGAGAGCATGAATAACGAGCATCCCTCAGTGTCTGTGTAACTCATACACCACGGGGCTAAGAAAAAAACGCGGAAGAGCCAAGAAATATTTGGGGAGAAATTATCTGAATCATTTAGGGAAATCACACCAGCTATTTTACGACTGGTGGGTCACTTGTAGAGCGGGCGTCTATTGTCCAAGTGGATCTCCTCTTGACTTCAAAGAGGGGATTTTTGGTAAGGGATGTCTGCGGAGCGGATCGTCGTGTAAAGCAGCCATGTCAGGCGCTGGGGCTTGTGATCTTCTTTATTATGCTCTGATACACTGAAGAGCGTGTGAAATTATGAACGGGGGGGTGACTTAAAAGCTCCTGTTTATTTAGAGTGCAAAATAGAAAGCCCGGTGTTCCTTATTCATGAGGAATGACTCCTAATGGACATACTTTATTAGGAAGTACGAGATAACCCCAGATGGCCAGAGGAATCCATGGGTGTTGTTTTTAGAGAATGATAAAGGTTTGTGGGTAACACGAACACGTAAGAAGCAGTTCATCTCACTCAACTCAAATGTCCTCCTCCCTTCTCCTTCCAGTAAAACTTAACTAAAGAAGAAGAAAAAGTAAATTAATATCAGACAAAGTTAAGGACAGAACAGCAAATGTCAAGATGATTATAATGTACCTTCTGTAATTTTGCAATCACACTAAAAACACAGTTAACTTGCAAATGACCTGATTTACCAATACCTGGGCTTGGCTCCTTGGTAGCGCATGGTAAAAGCACATTACCCCAGTCACCTTGGGGTGGTTTGGTTGGAGCTGGAGCTGTGTGTGTGTCAGTACTAGACCAGCCTGTGGGTGTACCTCTCTGAAGCTTGCAGGATATATTTTCTGTAAATAAATGCTGTTTAATAAGTATTCCATGTGCATTTGCTGTTAGCCTGATGCTATAGAGCTGTGCAGACCCAGCCTTGATTTATAAAGCTGTTAAAATGTTTGACCTTGTTTAAATAAAAGCCTCAAGGTTAATTACAACAAGCATTCTATATACACACCCTCTGCTTTGGTCGTCCTGATTTGTGGGAGGAAAGGGTAATAAATTCTCATCTTTTAAAAGTGACTGCAATGCAAAAGTTTGAGAGTTTCCTTTTCTGCCATTTTCGTGTTTTAACACACTTTGATATGCGATATATTGAGCGAAGATGAGCTGCCTCTTCCTAGGGAGCACTAGAAACTTGATATTTTTACTTAAAGTATAATAAGCAGCATGTGAGAATGGGGTGAAACAAAAAAAAAGGTTGTTTGGAATAAAGAATCGAAGCTTTGCTTCTGGATAGGATGTATCCATAATGAAATAAACAAAGGGACTGTTTGTTGGTTTGGGGTTTTTTTTTTTTCCTTATTGCACTGAAAACAAATTTTACAAAATAAAAACCAATTTAAGTTTCTTTAAAAGAACTGGGAAATATTGAGGAAAGTTAATTGAAGCACATTCAAATTACAATAAACACATACAGGCACAATTATCTTCTTTTGACTAGTATGTGGCTTAGAGATGTTTTTATCTTTTGTTTATTGCACTATTAAAAATATGGAGAGGCGTCAAGGAAGGGTAGATAGCCACCATATGGAATGACATATTTTCCCTATTTATATTTAAATAACTATCTATGAGAAATTATGCACAAATCATGCCATAATTCTCAACTGAAATGACTGTTTAGAAAATAAAAATTCTGAGGCACAATATTCTTTTCATATTAAATTGCCCATTTTCTGTACATCATATATGTTTGTACAATACAAAAAAACCGCTGCATTACAGCCCAATACAATTTGTTCACAATGCTAATGAAGATGGATAGAGGACATTGTAATATACTGTAGTCATTCATAAACAGTGTGGGAAAACAAGACAAACAGGCTCAGAAAGCTGGAGCATAATTTTTTGTTCCCATTTTCAGAGTGAATAGCGGTAATTTTAATAACCTGCTGGTTCGACAGATTTAATGATGCTGATTAACTTTTATTGCTTGATTCATGCCATGCTCACGTTTGGGGTGAATATTTGCGCTTGCAAAGTTTGAGTGGCTGGTTTTAGGCAGCTAAAAAGAAGCTCCTAATACCCCGCAGAGAGCTTGGCATGGCTGAAATCCTTGTGTTTGGGATGTGACCCTCTGAAGAGGCACATTTTGAGCCTGTGTCTCACTTTGCAATAGAATCATAGAATAGTTTGGGTTGGGATGGACCTTCAAAGGTCCTCTAGTCCAACACCCCAGCAATGAACAGGGACAAAAGAGCCACCCCCCTTTGTTTGCTGATGGAGGGTCTGTCTGCCCACCTAAAAGCTCCTGGACCCAGGAGGAATATTGACTCTGGCTTCACTTGCAGGCAGAAATACGACATGATGTCTCTCATTGCAAGTTCTGATTAATTTGGACTAAGCTGAGAAAGCCAAGATCATTTTCACTTGTGACAAAGCCCAAAGGAGGATATATTTTATCAGCAAAATATCCATCTTCAATTTCTACCTTCCTTGAAAACCAAAACTATGAAATCTTTTGACTTTCTAAAATAGGAGTGAAAACTTCCACATTAGCTGGTGTGTCAGGTTTCTTGCATGCTCAATACACATCGAATTTTGTTTGTCTGTTTCCCTGATAATTCTAATAATTTTAAGTTTTATAATTCATTCAACACCTTTTACCCAAGTCCTTAACCTAGCAGGTTTTAATCAGCTGTCTCTTTTCACCTCTAAGAGGTGGAAAGGTAGAAATCACCACTCACCAAAGTGAGCCCTTCCTCCTGTTAAGATGCAGAACTGTGAGTAGGCAGGTCACGCTGAGACGCACCGTTTCAGGAGAAGGCTGAAAACTGCTGTACACACTGAAAATGGGAACGTTAAATATCTGCAGCATCTGCTTCTCCCTAGATAGCCACTGTGCGTGTCTAATGATGACCCTGTCCTTAAAATCACATGCCTGATCCGACAGGCAGCAGCACACAAACTAAAAAGTTTCTTCCAATTTTAGTGGACTTTAGTTTTTCTGGCATAATTTTAAATTGACATTCAGGCCCCAAGCACACACGTTTAACTCAGTATGTAAAAGGGGTCGATAAGAAAGATGGGGACAGACTTTTGAGCAGGGCCTGTTGTGATAGGACAAGGGGTGATGGTTTTAAACTAAAGGAGGGAGATTCAGGCTGGACATGAGGAAGGAATTTTTGGCCCTGAGGGTGGTGAGAGCCTGGCCCAGGTTGGCCAGAGAGGTGGCGGCTGAACCATCCCTGGAGACATCCCAGGCCAGGCTGGACGGGGCTCTGAGCAACCTGAGCTGGTGAAGATGTCCCTGCTCATGGCAGGGGTGGCACTGGATGGGCTTGGAAGGTCCCTTCAACCCAAACTGTTCTGTGATTCTGTGATCATTTGCAACATACCAACCTACTTGGCCCATCCTGCTAATTCAGTTGTGCCTCCTTGTTTTGTCCAGATAGGCTTTGGGGACTCCCCTCCCACCACAGATCTGCAGGTAACCTGGGGCCCCCTCCCCATCAGGGTGTCCTGCTCAGCATCGTGCAGGATCGTGCCTTGCAAACTGATTTACTCAAGGCATTTTATCTGTCCGTATAAGTGTGTGTATATATACATATATATATATATATCTGTATATATGGGGGAGTTGGTAGGCCTGCTGTGCGATTAATATGGTGAGTTATTTATTTATTTTAGAGAACACTCTTCCGGGAAACATTCAGGTGTATCACAGATGGAGTAAATCAAAAACCAGAGAGTTTGATCTGAGTTTTATGCCTTGTTTCTTTCTAAAAATTGATTAAATCCCCTCTTTGATGCTGTCCTAGACTGAAAGCCTTAGTTGCTGCGTAAACTCCACTTTTTTTCTAAGGGGTGTTTCTGGTCAGTACTTTGGGAATTATAAGGACTCCTTAGTATGTCAGAACTAGGGAAAAGAGCTTTCAGTCTAGTAAATAGTGGCCTTCATGGAGCGCTGCTGTCTGTCACATTCTTCTGGAAAAATACATCACTGTGGAATCAGTACTGCAGATAAAGGTGTCTGTTCCATACTAAACTCTTAGTTTTCATCCTTTCATTGTGCTTCCAACTCTTATTTATCTAATTCATGCCCTGCCTCTTCATCTTTTCACATCAACTTGACTGTGAAGTCAGAGAAAGGCTAGAATCATAGTAAACGGTCGTATGAAGAGCTGCAAGGAGGTCTTGTCTAGGGCACAAGGGTATGTTTGGATTGTGGCAGCACACCAGAAGATGGGACGTATGTTCTTGTGTGCAACCAGCCAACACCGCACCCAACAGCCATCTCTTCACATGGTGTGGGTATATGGCACCATATTACTGAGCATTATACAGAAATATCTACGGAAAAATTAATTTCTGCTACCAATAGCTTGTTACTGGCATCACCACAGTTGTTCCCAATTTCCACCTGTAAAAGTACCTCACAACCTTCTTTCCCCCCACATTTAATTAGCAGTTAGCAACAGTGTCAGTGTAACCATGGTGGTCTAAATCCATACATGAAACAAGGCTGGCATGGAGGAACAGCACCATTTAATGGAGCTACTGGCACCAGTTTCCATTTCAAAAAGCTGCTGTGAAACACCGTAGCACTTGTTTAAGTAAAGAGCAAAAAAGTTCAGCCACAAGCCTTCTTATCTTATTTTTTATTTTGTATTTAATTTATATTATTTTATTTAATTAATTTATTTATTAATGTAATTTCTGTTTCAACAGAACCCTGAATCTTGTCTGAATAACTAATTTACTGGGGAAAACAAGATTTGGTTGAAAACTATGACACAAACCTGTACCAAAGTTGGGCAAAAGAACTGCCAAACATTTGCCCAGAGGTCAACATACCGCAATAACCCTCTGTTTTCACTTGCCCTTAATGGCACTGAATATCAGAGCTGGAGAAGTGAAATGTGGACAGTCCAGAGCTGTGGCATGATGAGGCTCGTGCCATGCAGGCGGCTGCAGGCTGGTACCTGATGCTGTGTTTCTGGCACACCCAAGTGTCTCCCACTCCATATCTCTTTTCCTTCCTTCTCCCACATTCCCTGATAATGTTCATTGGGATCCTTCCCAGCACTAGTGGGTGCATAGTTTGGGTGCAGCCTGAACAAGTCGAAGGATGGGATCAACTCATTGTCTTTTCTGCTCCTCATCCCTCTCTTCTCCTCCCTGTTCTTCGGTTTCTCCTGGGGACAAGCAGTAGAGAAAAAGACACTTTACATCACAGCAGAAGCCCAGTTTAGCACTCATGGTTTATCTAACAATGGACCTTCAGTACTAGCTCTCATTTGCTTGGTCTGTTGTCTTTGATGGTCTTTGGGCCAGGTGTGAAGGGACATTGTTTTGAGCCTCAGTCTTTGCCTTTTGCTTCTGGTTTCTCCTCTGCTTTCTGACAAGGGAGCTGGTGAGGACAATTTGGGTGGGAGATGCTGATGTAACAGCTTCTGCTCTCCACCATAGGAAGGATACAACAGGAGGATCTGTAGCATGTTGCTCTTCAGTTCTTTGCTAGATGCACACTCTAGCTGAGATTGGGAAAAGCACATGGGAGCCAAATGGTGTTGGCATGGCACTGCCATTATGAGTTTTCAAAGTCATATTTTCTAAACAACTCCAGGTAAAGAGTTATCCACATCCTCTTTTGGGTTGCAGCCATCTGCCATCTCTTTGACTACACTTCTTCCAGAGGGAGGAGATAAGTTTGGGTGCCATTCAGGCAGTGGGGTGCAAAGGGGCTTCCTTGGCCACTGCCTCTGAGTTTAGAAACACTGTGGGAGATCAGCCCCGCAATCTACACACCCGATCTCCATCCCAACCCTGCCAGTGAGAGACAAGCTTTATGGGGTTTACTTAGCAATTTATTTTTTTTAGCAATTACCATTTACTTCTCTGCCCCGGGGTAAATTTTCTCTTTTTGTCCGTGGCACTGTTAGGGAAGGACCTGGGTGCACTATTCCCTGAACAAAATTAAATCCAAGAATCTTCCCTATGGGGCACAGAGCATCGTGTTGTCCTGTATTTGGGCAGTGCTGAGCAGGGGGGAGCCCTGACCTCCGAGACAGTCAATACAAATAAATAATATGAAGCCCTGGAATGACTCATTTGAGGGGAACACACCTGCATAACCCATCCCACAGCTGTAGGGCTGGAAAGGCAAATAAAACAGCTGTAACCCAAGCCTGGGGGGTGCTGGAGACTCAGGGGAGGGAGGTTGGTCTTTCAAATCGGTGTAACCCAAGGAAGAAAATAATCAGCCTATATGCCTTTCACAGCATTTGATGACAAAATGGTTTGTGGCTTAGCCATTGTTTAAAGGCCATTCCTCAAATTCCTTGTTTACTGTCAGCAGGGTGAGTTGTGGACTCTGTGACTTTAGCTGTTAATGGGCCTAAACTCTTCTGCCAACAGATTAAGCCTTGCTGCAATGTTAAGAAAATTGGCCCAAACAGAGATAGGGAGGATTCTTGTTTGGCTGCTGTTTCATTTGCATGAGAATCATTGTCTGCAGACAATAGCATTTCCATATCACCCAAAGAGTGGGCAATTGGGTGAAACTCATTCAATTTCTGTTAAATGACAGAAATTGTTTGTTTGTTTGTTTGTTTCTAGGGAGAAGGAAAAATGCTCATTTTCAGCTTCAAGGATGACTATATCAGAAGTGAAATCCAACCCTCAAATATCTCCAGCTGGTGATGGACTGGCAGCTAATACGTTGGGATGACACTGAAAGAAAACAAGACTATTAAGCTGTAAGTGTGTTTAGAACAATTACTGTCTGTGGGAGAAGAGGAATAAGAAAATTAGTCTGTTTGGGGAAGGTGAGGAACAAGTTAGTTTTTTAAAAAAGTGAAATGTATTTTTTTGCTGTGACTTGTGCTACTGAATTTTCCAAGTGATCTATATCTTTGTCTTGTTTCCATATAAATGCTGCCCTAACAGGTGCTGAACTTCTCTGGGTTTTAGCGTCCAGGAGAGAGTCAATTTGATGCTCAGATGACATATAATCCTTCTGTTTCCCTCTCTATTGTTAAAAAGAATGGCCTGGATCCTACAATTATTATTTGAATTATAGCAGCACCTGGAGTCATCAACCAAGACTGCAGTCCCCTTGCAGGAGGCATCAGCCAGGAAAATGGCAAGGTGGTTCCCCAATGAGCTCCTCCTTCCTGTGGGCATGGTCAGCAGAGATGGGGACAGAGAGTGGTGTCTTGGGGCCACCATCAAGTCTGGGGCACAGGGAGGAAAGGTTGTGTGCTGCCCTAATCCCAGGCACATCTGTGACCCAGGTGAGTGAGTTTGGCCAGGCATGACTCCGTGCTCAAAGCCAACATCTACTGCAAATTGGTGCAAGGCAGGATGGACCAGCTCAGTACCTTAGAGGCTATTTTCTGTCTTTATTGCTGATTAGTGCCATGAGATTTAATTCAAGCACTGTTTGACATTTTCTTGCTTCAGGAGATCCTGCTGTTTTCTTTTTTTTCTTTTTATTTTCTTTGTTTTTAATTCTAGACCTAATACCTTTGGCCATCACTGCTGTTATTGGCAGTTACCTGTGGCTGCTTTAAATGCCACCGGAGGCAAGAGGATGTTTACATTTCCCCAATTACATTGTCTTTGAACGGTTCTAAACTTGACTTTGATTAAACACGCTAATAACAAGAGAGGTTCTTTTTTTTTTATGAATGTCACTTGCTTGAGTTGAAAAGACATGCTCTTAATACTTGCTTTTCATCTAAATCAAGAAAGCAACACTAAGCAAAAAAGTATTTAACTGTAGCATATAGGATTGTAAAGATGGTAATCAGGGACACTGGTAATTGAAGCTTTTGGGGGAGAACCTTTCTTCTGAATCCTTCAGTCTGTTTAATAGGATAAAATTAGCTTGAGTGGCTTGGTGTTTGAAGAGGTTATGATATAATTGGAGCTGCCTCCTGGGTTTGCTGCTGGACAAGGCGATCAGGTGGAGACATGGGAGGGCATGGGAACCTCTGAAGTACAAGACTCAGCTTCTGCCATACTAATTAGCCTAAATTAGCTATGCCAGTTTTCTGCTTGCTTTTGAATTTCCCTGATAATGCTTTTATCAGGAGTGTAAGAAAAGGAATATGAAAACGCGCACAAAGTTCACTGCAGAATGGCAGAAGCGGTGGCAACTGCCGACGTAAGTCTCAGGCTTATTGCTGCAAGCTTCAAAACAGGGGGAAAATAAAAAAAGATTGAATAGCATTAGGAAATAACAAATGGATATCAAGTACAACCCCTAAGGACTTAGAAAGTACTATGGCTTGCGCTCTTGAACACAAAAGTTTACAAAGCATCTATAAGAAATTGATTATCTTGAGGATTATATACATATTATTTTGAGGCAAACCCCCTTCCCCACAAAAACCAGCTCTGCTCTTAAGTGTTTAACCCGAGGTGGAGGATATGATCAGGCCCAAGGCACAACCAGCTCAGGCATCTTGGTTTGTGCTCCATCATCCACAGGGCCCAGGAGAGGCTATTTGTATTTTGTTAGCTGCTGCTATTTTTTAATTTTCACTTCCAACCCAAATTAATCAACTTTAACCATGCAAAGAGATTTGTGGCACATTCAGTATAGCTTGCACAAATCTGTTTTAATTTAAAATGTGCAAGGGGGAAAGAAAATAAGGAGGGGGTTTTGTTTTCCTCTCTTTCCTGGAAGGGATGGCTTCTGTTGCCAGTGGAGGAAGCAAGTCAGGAGAGGACTTCAACTTTCAAAGGCATGTTCGGATGCACTTTCACAGATAATGCAGCTCCATCCCTTGGGGAGATGTGGGACTATAGAGAGACACAGATTTTTTTCCTTCCCAAGTAGCACCAGCTTTAGTTTTGAGACAGCTATTTGCGGCCAGAATTGTCCGTGCCTCTAATTGCACATACAGACATTAGACACTGCAGGAACAAGCCTCACATCATCAATCTGCTCGGCTAATCACCAGCGGGGTCTGCTAGCTCCAAGATGCCTCCAGCCTCTGGATGAGAGTGTGGAATGTGGTACCCGGGAGATTTGCTGGTCAAGCTCAGTGGGTGTCATGGTTCAGGAGCTCTCAGACAGGAGTTCTTTTATGTTTCCCACCAGCCCTTCTTCCATGCCTTTGTTTTCTCCCTATGAGGCTGTCCCGGGAATGTTTTGCAGAGACTGGCGTGGAATTAGGTGAGGATCTCAAGCTCATGCAGAGAGTAGAGTTTGCAAGACTCACCCAACCCTTGGCTTGGTCATGGTTTTCCACCATGTCTCCTGGACCATATCACAGATTGCTAAACAGACTTGCATCAACTCCATACTTAGAGCCATGATGGAGATGGACATTGCACGGTTACTAGTCACCACTGTCTGCTTTCCATGGAAAATCAATAGTCATATCAGGGTTTAAAAATTCTGCTAAGCCAGGGTCTAAAAACTCTGCTAAGACATTTTGTTGTATTTTATCATATTCTTTCTGGAGCAGTAACTGGTTGAGCTTGCATTTCACAGAATCACAGGATCCCAGAATGTCAGGTTTTGGAAGGGACCTGGAAAGCTCATCCAGTGCAATCCCCCCATGGAGCAGGAACACCCAGATGAGGTTACACAGGAAGGTGTCCAGGCGGGTTTTGAATGTAGGAGACTCCACAACCCCCTTGGGCAGCCTGTTCCAGTGTTCTGATACCCTTACTGAGAAGTTTCTTCTCAAATTTAAGTGGAACCTCTTGTGTTCCAGTTTGAACCCATTACCCCTTGTCCTACCATCGGTTGTCACCGAGAAGAGCCTGACTCCATCCTCCTGACACTCACCCTTTCTATATATTTATTATATATTTCTGGCAACTGCTTCAGAGCAATTTGGAAAGACCTGAGAAAACAAGTTTGCTTCACTATCTCCTTCCTTCCCACATACAAGGTACCTGCAACTGCTCTTCGGGTACTCTCTTAGCCACAGGGACGTGGTCCTCAGTGGAAAATACAGTTCAGATTCTGTTTTCTTTAGGGCGATGAATCATTCAGGGAAAGAGATCGAGTCTTGACTTCTCCTCTTCAGACTCCCACACTTCTACAACACTTGTCCTGGCTTTTTATCAGGTGCAAACACCTGAGTCCTGTAAGCCCTTCAGCTCTGGAGTGCACACTTTATATATTCACTCGAGTGCCTGCACACAGACAAGTGTTCGAACAGCTCCATCTCCCATCCTTGCGGGCCCCAAGGCACAACGCTGGATATTACCTGTTCAGCTGCTCCACGTGCTGTACTGAGGGCTGGAGCCTGCAAATGCTTCTTCACAGGAACAGCATTTCTCCTGTGACCAAATCCTCTCAACACACATCTTGCAGAGTTACATTTGTCTGAGTCCCCTCAGTCTCCTTATGTTCACAGGGTTTTCTTTTTGCATGGCTTATCGGCTCCTCCAATTACAGAATAAATACAGTGAAATTGTTTTTAGAATCACCTCAGTCTAAAATCTGGATTTTTAAACTGGCTGCTTTAAATTCTGCAAGGGAAATATTCTGTTCTTGAAAAGTATTATTGCCCAGATTAGAGCTTTGAGAGCTGGGAGGAGTTGTCTTTAATTAGAGAAATGAGAACGGAGAACTTTTCTGTTTTAATACTGCCAGACTCTCCTCTTTAGAACACCATCCTCTTTTGATGGAAATATTTAACTGGTAGGAACCATGAGGCAAACTCTTGAATGACAGCTGAAGAAGGGACATCAAGCTGTTGTCCTTGAAACCAGTGACAAGTTTTCCCTTGACTTCACAGGACATAGTACCAAACATAGCCCAAATCCAGACGTTTTTATTCTTCAGCCAGCTGTGGTTCCTGTTCAGAAAAGACAAGGGTGTTCCCCAGAGATGATGTGCAACATGGAAGAAAGCTTGTACAGATTAAAGGCTGGACTAAAACTCCATCAGAACCAGAGTGAAGCCTTTCAGTGGTCCCAGCAGAGCGGGAGTCAATTGTCAGTGCCCAAACTGACCACACTACTGTCTGCTGCAAATCTAGGAAAATGTTATTGAGCACAATCCAGACCTGACTCAACCTTGCACCTGTTTGAGCACAGGGGTATTTTGCTTAGTCCATGGCACAAAAGTGTTTATCCGTTCAGCCCTTCTTTGATCTTGTACCCAGGAGAGAGAAGAGCTGAAGAGCACGAACCAGCTTTTCAGCAGAGCTCCTGTCTTGGCAGTGCCTCCAGCTCCTGTGACAACAGAGAACTTCTCTTGTGCTTCTTGCTTGTCCCTGCAATGACTTCTGCAAGCCAGCTCTGTCTCTGTTCAGACAACATGACACACAATAAAGCAATAATCATTTCAACAGTTTCTTTCTACCCTTGACCTGAACCCAAATCAGTCCTGGCAAACGGGTCACCTGCCTCATGTTTGATCTGAAATCACTGTGCCTTTGCCCCAGGAGCATAATGATGTGAAGTCAGGACTTCCCCAGCGAAAATAAGAAAGAAAAAAAGTCTAGACACTTCTGGCTAAAGATGCAAGCACTCATTGGTAAGGAGTGTTTGAACCTGTCCTCAGGGCTAGAACAGAAGGGCAGGAGGAGATGGAGATCTACCTGGCAGCCACAGCAGCTTCTCCTCCTCCTGGTAAGACGTCTGGAGGAGATGCCCCAGGTGCCACCCTCCTCCTTGTCTCAACAACCCACAAGACAAAGCCATAGGAAGCTGGTTCCCATCTTACACAAGGTGTTTCCTGGCTCGTTTCCCCCATCACTCAATGTCGTTTCACACAAGACCTTTAAGAGACAGAGGTGATGCACGACCCTGCTGCAAATCTTCCTGCTCCCTTCCAGGAGCAAGAGGTTTCAAGCACAGTGCACAGAACCTTTTGGGTGGGGGGAAATACAAAAAAAAATCCCCTTTGCTTAAACCAATTCCCCCAGATCTCTGAGGAGAAGTAAACCACAACAATCCCAAAGTGTCTGCAGCATCCAAGAAGCATTCAGCTCAGAGTTGCACGAGGGAAGGCTGCCTCAGAGTCTCTCTTTGGCTCCATCAGGCAATCCTGCAAACAAGTCATGTCTCTTAGAAGAGGAAAAAATCTATTTTAAAGCTCTCTCTTTTTCTGTGTGGGTGCTTATCTCTGGTCACTGCTGTTCGCCATGTAGAGAAGTCTCTGTGGCATGCATTTCTAAGAGGGCAAACTGTCTAAAATTAGCTGTTAGTTTAAAATAAGAGACTGTGCAGTTCTCCAGGGAGGGGCATTCATCCTCCAAAGGAAACTGTCAAGGATTGTTCAGGATTACTCTCCAGCTGTTCAGAACTGCTGCATCCTTTTAAATTATAATGTCAACATGTCGCAAATAATATGGAATGACAATGTCTAATTTCTGTCCTGTGAGGAATGAAAAGGAAGGAAAATTGCTAGCATACTAGATACATACCAGATTTAAGAGACCAGGTAACCTTTCGATATGGCTGTAGGAGAGTAATTAGTCAAAATATTAATGACAATGTAATTTTCTAGCTAGCCTCAAAAATCTAGAGGCTTTACATTATGAATTCCAGGCTAATGCTCTCTAGAAGAGATTGTGTTATCTCCAGGGCCAAGGGATGTACGAAGTTCTCCACTAATTGGATTCTTCATGTCGTATAGCTGGGACTTTTTCCTCAACAATACTTGTTACCAGCATCGCTGGCCTTGAGGAATGAATTTCAACGCTAAATACTATGAGTATGTAAGGTGTCAGACCAACATCATAGTTATTGATGACACTCATGAGCAGCCCACAGTGGGATCGTTCCAAAAAGAAGTGATTGAAATAGCCAACCTCACTACACAGACCTAAAAGTGGATGCCATGAGGTTACAGCAGTTCACAGGCAACTTGCACCATGTACATGAGCAGGGAGGTTTTTAACAGATGTGGTTTTTACCTGCTACTTGAGGTAGTTGTAGCTCTGAGAATCTACTTTGGCTTGAGAGGTAGCAATGAGTTTCTGGGACTCAGCTGATAAACGACAACTCATGAAGTCGTGGTAATGTGATTTCTTCGATCAGATGCCCACATCCAGAGATTAAATATTCTCATAAGCTTTCAGGGTGGCTGCCTATAAAATATAAACAATGCAATATAAACAAGAAGTGTCCCAAGGTGTACATTTTAATGCTCTGATTCCATGCAGCACTGTATATTTTTCATGTTACGTTAAAGAAGCAAATGAAACAGAAAGAATCTGACATGTTTTACATTTCCTTGCATCAGGAAGCTATTTTGACAAAACCTACAAATGATGCATGCTGATATTAAGTTTTGGTTGTATTTTATTTTTTTGTAAACTTAATTTGAATTTAGAAAGTCTCTAAATGATAATTGAATCACAAGTCTGGATTAGGATTCTAGCAGCAACACTTGACTTGGTCAAAATCACTGTTATGAAGAGATGCAATTTTTACACAGTACTTCACATTGATTAAGTAATGTGCGAAAATGGAAAAAAAGTATTTGAATCTTAATCATAGTAATTTGCATGAAATAAAAGTCTCTGTCAAGGGAATGCACATTATAATAACTCCTGGGTGTTTTGGTTGCATCAGTGAGCAAAGAAGTTGTGTGCATTTTTTTGGTCCTGATATACAAAAATGTCTTCCATTTGTAGTATATCTTTGATAGTATGAGAATTAAGAAATATGGCAATGTAGTTAGTGAAAGACCATGAAACAAACAGGTATTTTAAGGGAAGCCAGAGTACACAGATATTCGACAATGTACATACCTAAATGAAGTATAGAAACATAAACCAATATGTTGTAAACAAGGGAACTCAGTTTGAAGCTAATTAAGGCTCATTTGGTTTTGACCTGCATCAAACAATAGCACTAAATCAGAAAAGCAGATGCATTTTGGAAGCTACTGAAGTGAAGAACCTTATCTGGAGCCCAGCGGAGTCAGCAGAGACCTTCTCACTGACTTCAGTCAATCAAGCCTTAGAAATGTTTGTGTTTATTTACACAAATTGGCCTGAAGTAGAAAGGGGGTTTCGATGCAGTCCCCGCTCCATTGCATGCACACGTCAATGCTGCTAAACGCCGTGTGTCACTGTTATCTGTTCCTGAAGCAGACACGGGAGCTCAGGCCCGTTCCTCTGGGCCAGTGTGACCATTGCGCAACCTGTTTCGTTTTAAAGAGTTGCTGTTTCAAAAATCAATGGGCATCAGCTGGTAATTACAGAAAATCTATGTCTTGTCCCTTCAGCATGTTTTGCATTTTTCCCACTTGCCATACAACCTTTGCTATGGGCAGAGAGCATGGCTCCATGGCAATAAGTCGTGGCCACCCCAGAGCCCCCTTTTCGTTCATTCCAGCTTCCTCCAGGGTAGAGTTTGCCACGTGAAGTTTCTGGTGAACTGTCTTTACTGTACTATATCTGGATTCTCCCACTGATCATGAGATTAATTTGATGCTGTATTTTCTGAGATTGTAAGAAAATAGAGGGAAGCTTTCTTTAGTTATTTAACCTATCTCAAATGATCTGAAGGCATGTCTGAGATCTGTGATCGTACATCCCTTGGCCCTTCTCCACCAACCAACGATCACAAAGACTCCTAGACTAACTGTTTTACCTTCTTTAGAGCTTAGCAATTGGTCCAAATGCTCCTGGGCAAAGAACTGAGCTTTCTAGGCACAAGTTTTTGCCATTCCCTCTCTCCTCCGTTTCTGCAAGATCTGCTTACAATGCAGGACAGATCCAAAGACCCCTATTGAGGAGAGTCCTTTTTTTGAGGCACGCTGTGTGAAATCTGTTGAGAACTGCAGAAGTTGCCGTGATATCACTGTGTTGTATCAGGAGGGATATCCAGTTATCCCCAGCCACAATATCATTTGGATAATTGCTTCTTGCAGGGGATCGAAGCAGGTGTGGGGGAAAAAAATTGTTGAACAACTAAGCTTGGAAAGGAAACATAGGTTGAAGTTTATCTCTTGTTGCTGAAGCTGCCAGTAAAGCTGGACGCAGGAGGGGGGTTTGTTTGGGATTTATTCGGGGGGAGAAAGGCCCTGCTGTCTTCAGAGTGAGATGAGATCAAGTTCTGCTTGCAATTCCTCTTACATGTTGTAGATACAGGCCAGGAGATTTTTTTTTTACATCAAAATAAAGGAATAGATGGGCCTGCACTTTTAAGAGAGTTGGCATTCCTACAACAAGCGTGTAGGTTGATAAGGATTTTCTTTATTCTTTTCAAAAATAACCTTTCCTGTGAAATGCAAGCTCCGGAACATTATCGGTTACATAGAGAAATCACATGAAAGGCTGTATTACAATAACGAAGAAAAGAGATTCTGAGACAAGAACGGCAGCAAAGGTACTCAGTGCCTCCTTGGCTGGAGCTGCTCCTTCTCCACACAACTGATGTTTTCAAACTTGGTTTTCAGCAAAATCCTGCCTGAGGGGTAAAGTTAGTGCATACAAACCCCCCTCTGGGTATGATGCTGGGATCTCATCTTATTTTCCCCAGGGAACATCCAGTGCGTGAGGACATTCTCAGTGTGTGGGAGATGTGTTGTAGTAATGGAACTATCTCCATGTATGAGCTGAAGGAAACAGTAATATGCCTTCCTGTGTTTCTCCTAATTTAAGAATGTTTCTTATATTGGGTGGTATTAACGGGGCCATGATAGCTGTTATCACATCCCTAGACCTGCAAACACAGCCATGCTGTGTTACCAAAGGGAAGTTGAACCTGCCACTCTCATCAAACATCCTGCAGAAAAGGGAAGGAGGAATTCACAAGAAATAATCCTATTAATTAAGGACAAAATCCCGGTCCCTGTGCACAGCCTGTGGAACGCTGTGTGTGCGAGGGAGCGGAGGCAGCAGAAGGGAAGGGAGCACAACTTCTTTCCTTGGCTGGAGCAGCATTCCCACTTCCCAGGCCACCAGCTCCATTCTGCCCGGTGTATTCCCACCACCTTCCATCAAGTGCCACCCAGCGTGGAACTTCATGGCCAGCCTCAGGTTGTCCCTGCAGGAATGTGGCCAGGAGCACAAAAGAAATCGTGGTAAGAAAATAGTGCTTTATCTACCCCGAGGCAATGATGAACACATTTTGAGTGTCCTTACAGAGAGGGGCAGCTACAGTCCATACCTTCTCACTCTCATATTCTCATTTAAAAACTAAAACAGTACTGAATTAATAGGAACACTGAGCAGAGTGTTGGAGGAACTTATGAGTGGCTTTTAAGAGCAGGTTAGACAAATATCTGTCAGGAGTAGTTAACCAGCCCTAATCCTGCCTTAAGGCAGTGGATGGATGAGGTGGTCTCATGAAATACTCCTGGCCCTACATCCTGGTGTACTCTGGCTTCATTCCACTAGAAACACAGGGAGGTACTGTGGTTATTGTTTTGATGACCCTTGGGATTGCTGCCATCTTGGTGTTATGTCTTTCCTGAGTATTTCAATGAATGATCCATATACATTAAGTAAGGAACTGCAACAAGATGTCTGTAGATGTGAGATGCTCTTTGAACATTGGGTGTGCCTAGGGTAGGAATAGTTCTGGCTTTGCAGCACCTGATTAGACCCCTAGGGGTGATATGTCCAGGGGAAATGTCTTAAACTGGCTATGACTCATTCTACAGCTGCTCCCCAAAGCCTGAAGAGTGGACAAGGCTTCATAAGTGTCCTCTGCTCTGGAAATTATATTTCCTGGTGGATCATCAAAACTCATCTCTAACCCCAGATGCAAGATGCCTCAGTTCCCAAAACAATGCTGACCTGTGCCTTCTCCCTCCAAGACCTTCTGTTTTAAAATCTGCAGTCTAAATTAATCCACAAGATACTCAGTTGTTATAAATGTTGTGGAATTTGCCAGTTGGGAATGTCTGTGCTGAACACGTGGGGAACACAAAAGGGAGCTCAGCACAGAAGGTACACGGAGAAGGGACTGGGGACTTGGACACCAATCTGTTGGAATCTCAGGCTGGGGGAAGCACCTCTTTTAATGATTTTCCTTTAATTGCAGAGGATTTCCATAAGTCCTAATTTGTCGGCAGCTGGATTTAGCACAAAGCATGATCTTTAACTGCTGTGAACCATGCAAGGAAAACTGAGCTCCTTAGATCCCCAGCTCTGCAATGCTGCCCTGTTAAGGGGGCAATGTGTAAGTGTAGCAATGAGCAATGCTGGCAATAAATAAATAAATTACCCAGAGAATTTAAAGTCAGGGTGACTATTAAAAAGGAGAAATTCAGCTTCCCCATGCATAAATGTCAACCTGCTGTGAGTGTGGCCACCCTTGCACAGGTGTACATATGTGTAACAACACTTGCCCATGGCATATAAAACAGCAAACACAGGGAGCGCCAGGTGGTTATTTGGCTTCTTATCATACATTTAGGAGGGCTGCACCTCACATTCACAGGAGCCAGCTTTCTTTTTATACTCCATTTTCTGTTCTTCTTAATCCACAGATTTTTTCCCCTTGCTAAACCAGGAATCCAAGGCAGATCCCCAGAGAACCGCTGGAGTCTTGGATCCTCAAGCAGATCCAAGCTATAGTATGGCACAAGGGCAATATTATCCCTATAGAGTTTTTAGCAGTGTGCCTTCTAACCCTTTTTAAGCAGCTCTGGTTTTAAGTGAGGCAGCTACTGGTACTAAGCTATTCTGAACCATCATTAGCTCTGTTTACTGAGCCTTTAGATGTGTGAATCACTGCAAACATCTGGAATGAACAGGTGGAATTCAACCGCATTTACTGTACATTTCTGTTTTAATGGTGTTTGGCTTCTCTTTTAATTGAACACCGATTCTTCCTGGAGACCCAAATGTTACTACAGGCATATATGAATTTAATTTAATTGGCAAGGAGTTAAAAATTATTATTTCAGAGGAATTTTTGATGTTAACTAATGAGGCATCATATTCTATACGTATCCCCACTATTTCAGCCTGCTTCTCTGAGGAAACACAGGCTACGCAGTTGCTATTACCTAAACTGTGAGTTTATTTATTTTTGTGACGGCAGATTTTTAGAACTAATTTTGTCCTTCCAACATGGCATTTCTTTTTCTACCCTTGCATACATAGTTCAATTACTGTTTCTTGTGTCAAGGTAACAACAGCTTCAATTTGCAGTTCAAGTTTGCTCCTCACTTCACTGAAAGGATTGAACTGTTACGGCTCACATCATGGTACCGAAATAACACATGGGTGGTCTTCAGAGATGGGTCCTGCTCAGTTTCTCCTTGATCTCTACAGCCTCAGACATCTCTCATATCTAGTGGATATTAAATTATGTATACAAAATAAATGGCACTTCTAGGCTGGGTTAAGAAAGCTCTACTTCCAAAGCAGTATTTTTATATTCAGAATGCTCAGCTGCTCGGGGAGACCCAGATTTCTTTCTTTATGCTGCCTGAATCAGGCTGCGTAGTAGGCTGGCCCTTTCTTAGTTGTAACCATGAGGAACACTCATCTCATGAGCAACTTCTGGATGTCTTGGTTTTTCTCTGGAGCAAAACAGGAAAACAATTGTATTTACCAAAACATTGAAAAAAAAACCATTTCAAATGTGAAATAAAGGTCTGGAGCTGAATGCTGTAGAAACACAGAGTGAGAATAGAGTCCCAGTGTCAAATAGTTTGAAGCCTAAATGATGCTTTGGCTGCCAGGCTGATCCAAATGGGCTGCGGGTCCCTCCTTTCCCGCATTCCCAGCGGGGCCCCCCCAGCATCCGCACCTGCTCCCACACACATCGGAGCTCCCCAAGCAACCTGGCCGGGGCGCTGCTTTTGTGTTTGCACAAAAAAAGAGGTGAGCAATTACCAGGCCACACCTCCGCACACAACTTCTCATGCCTCTAAAGTTTCTAAAACTCTGAGTATCAGGTTCCCGAAATCACTGCTGCCCGGGAGGGGAGCGTTGTACAGGCTGCCGGGGCTTTGCTCCCAAGTCAGCAGAATCGGGCTGTTTTATTCTATACCCTCTTTTTGGACTATCATGTTATTCATACTTTTTTCACCTTCTAGCCTAGCTTTTGGAGAATATTTCTGTTTTAAAGAATATCTTTGCTTTTAGGGACACTATGATGCTTTTTGCCTGCCTTTCAATGCCATGCCATGTCAGGGATTGCTTGCTTGCTTTCATTTATTTTTACCCATGTTTTAATGCAAAGAGGCCCTTTCCTAGTAATAGCAATTGGCATCTGGCTTTCCATCTCTCTGAACTCAGCAGTGTTGCTGCTCCAACACTCAGCTGGTTGGAAACGTATAGGCAGCAAACATTTACATTCAGCACGTTTAACATCATCTGGGACTTAAACCCACAACATTGGCGATGCACAGAGATAGATATTTAGTCACATCAAAGCTATTTGCTAATTGCAGACACTTCATTCTTGTTTAATGTTTCATGTGCAAGATTAGTTGGTTGATTTAATTGGTTCAGCAAAACTTATGTTTTAAGGCAAAACATTAGTTAACACATAATGTATTCCCTTATGGAAAATTCCCATAAAACTAAACACATCAGAAATCAGTTTGTGCTTTGTACTTCTGTATTCAATTCTGTAGTCACTCTACCTATAGAAACTACACTTTCCCATTGCAAAGTCTACAATTTAATAGCAATCCAGCAAGGTATTAAATCTTGTAGGATTGTTATTGACACAAAATCGTGGGGTAGGTTTATAATTGTCATTTAGTCTGTTTTAGTTGGGTTTATAATAGAAATAGATACAGAAGAGGAACAAAAGGAATAAAAAAGGATGTCAGGGTGAAATGTATATAGTTTTTATCTGTATATGTCCAGGCCTCCATATCTTCATGCATATATTGAATTTTGGGGCAAATGTATCTGTTCATACATGCGTCTGCCTGACACAAGTATAACATAAATATGTACACTATCTGCGTACATGTGTATTCCTATATTAATGTTTACACGCAACCTAAAACCAGCTAGCGCAATACAGACTGAGCAAGAGCTTAATTCAGATAACTCTCAGTGACTCATTATTTCACCAGAAAACACCCCAAATCTCTCCCAAACTTTCCAGCAGCTCTGCCCAATTTACATTGGGCAGGAAGGAGCCAAATTTCGGTTCCTTGTTCCCCATGAGAGGGAACAAGCAATTTGACCCCAACATAGGAGTTGACCATGAACACCAAAACCCACAGCTTAACTACCCTAAAATATTTGGGGCTGTCCATCATTATTTTTTTTCCTGAAAAGCTTCAAGAGGTTTTGAACTCAGTTTGCTGCTAAAGGAAAATGTTTAGAGCCCAAACCCTCTGTGTGTTTGCATGTCTATATATGAATATTAAAATATTGAGTACATGGACCACCAAAAGTTTGTTTAGCTTGAAGTTAGAGATTTGTTTTGCTTAGAATTGAGTCTCTTGATATTTGGCTGATCTCTTTGTACTGGCTTTTATCTTAATTGCTTTTTAAACTATAATTATGGTGCCACATGCACATGTCTATAACACCACTGTAGTTTAAGTTGAGTGAGTTTCTATTATAGCTTCTATTTTTAAGTGTTATGGGGTTTTTGTTTGTTTAGTTTTTAATTCAGATGTAAAATTTACATACTGCAGCCATGAAACTTAGCATACAAAATCTATGTCAGGGAGAAAATATTTTTTACAATATTTGAGAAAATACACTAGTTTACTGAATATTAAATTAGAGGTTAAAATAATTAAATCACTTCTCTCCAATACTGCAACTTATAAAAGAGGAAAAATGCTACATTTAAATATCCAGCTGAAATTGTGCATGCCACAACCCCATAAATAGAGACTCGCGCATACATAAATTTTAACATGTGTATACCAAAGCCATAGTGATAGTGCAGACTATCATTACGCCTTAAGGAAATGTCATGGGCTTTCCTTTCTTATTTGAGTGAGATGTGTACTTATAATTCTTTCAGCCAGTTGGTTTTAATAAGGTATCGTATTGTTATTTTTCGTATTGTTATTTGCATTTAAACAGTTCTCTAAATACCTATTTGAAGACTAAACACACCAGTGCATTAGGCCAGTAACACAGCCCAGCTTCTAGAAAGTCCACGTAGGGCTGTTAGCACAGTGTCCTACCAGCCCTAATCCTCCTCTCTGCAGTAACGCTTCTTTTTCTTTCATTCAAGACTGGCATTTTTGGGGAAAGAAAAATGCAAGCCAGTGTTTTGTAGCATCCCTTTTTCCACGCAAACATAGGCAAACAACATTAGGACTGTGACCGGTGGGGATGAAAAAGGGAGGCAGCGCATATCACCAGCCCACTTCATCCTTCATTATTAATCCCGCTGGTGCATGTGCCATATGATTTCTGCAGAAGTCTGGGGGTAAAATGAGGTTTATCCATCTATAGGGCTTGTAGGGGGGTTCTTGCCACCTTAGCATGGCCCAAAGTGCTGAGAATAATGTTATATAATGCAAAATATTGTGCGGCATCAGACCTGAAGTTGAGAAGATCCTCTACATACAAGCGCACTTAATATTGCATTTCCATGGGTGAGCACGTTCTTGCCACAATTCTATTGAAAAAGGGAGATGTGCTGGGCTCATGTCATCTTAGGGGCTGGATTGGTTTTGAGTGAACGGAAGTTATTCTTATTTTTAGTCTTCTCGCTGCACTAATTTCAAGTCATTCTAGGAGGTCCAAAGGTTACAGACAAGCTCTCTGGTAGAGCATTTCTTTGCTTAAACCATGTAAAAAAGGAATGACAGTAAATACCGCAGAATGCAGCAGTGAATGGGGAAACTCCTGTTGCACACAATGTGTTCAGAGTGAGATGAGAACAAGTATGTCACTTCTCCGTTTTCCTTCCATCGGAAAATTACTCTGAGCTGCTGTTTACTCCCCCAGCCATTATTTTCCGTTCCTTTTTTGTGCGTGTAAATAACGTGACTTTCTGGAAAGGGAAAAGGTGCCTCTCCTGGAAATGCAGCTCTGGATGGAGTGAAAACCTCCCGTCCAGACCCCCCCATGGCTGGAGACACTTTCCCCAACTCCTCCCGCTGCCAAAACAGCAGACGACGAAGACCTGAAACCTTCACAACGACGTATTTCTCGAGCCCGCTGTCGCTCCAGAACTCTCCCAGCCCCGTGATATTTCCCCCCACCACCTCCTTTGTGCTCCATTCAAGGTTGTTTTTTTTTTCCTGAACTGAGACAATCTTTCCTTCTTTTTTTTCTTGCTTTTTTGTCTTGTGTCTGCATCAAAGTTAGGACTTTGTTAGGGATTCTTGCTATCGGCATCTGTTACCTCTTTTTCTTTCTCAGGGGCTAAGGAGGAGGCTGCTGTACGGCTGAAAAAGGCTCTCATTCAGCCCGCAATTGCTTCTCTTTGCTTCCCTGTCACACTGTCAACCTCAATCAGAAGGCAATGAAAGTGATACAGAAGCAAAGCTTTGCTGCCTCCTCCTAGAACAAAGAGCGTCCCATAGCCTCGTACAGATTTCACATCCAATTTAACTCTTTGGAAAAGGATTTCAGGAAATACATAGTCAAGAGTTGAAAAAATGGAGTTGGGTCTACTATAAAGGCTAAAAGTATTATCCTGGCTTAGATAAGCTACAAAGATAGGTTGATACTATTTTCTAGCATAAACCACATTAGCTGGCATTACACATTGAGCTTTCTTTACTCGTTAAGTTGCAAGGAGATTTGAGAGGAATTTAGCAGCTACATAAAATGACTCTTTCATGATTCTAGCTTTAACAGTCATTTTAGTTGTACAAGGTGCATGAATAGCAAGGACCTAAATCATGTTGTTTAACAAATCTGGTATTAGAGGGTTAGTCTCAGTTTACTTATTAAGAATTTAGTTGAGTAAAGGATTTTAGGACTCAGTTCTTTGTGTGGATGACAATGAAACAGGCCAGTACTTGTATTTTTGGGAGCCTAAATCAGCTACACATGTTTGAACTATGCTTTTGGGCCTATAATTGCTCTTTTGCATGGAGAATATTTTTCTGTTTGGGTTCACACTGAAAATAAGGCTCACTGGGCAGGTTGTAGAGTAATGGGGTATTTCACTGGGTTATCTCAAGGCGATATTTCTCTGATTTACAATAGACTTAAGGTCCATCTATGCCCCTTTGCCTGAAAACACAGAGCCTCATACACAATGATAAACTTTGATTTTTTGTATTTTTGTTTACATTGGTCCTACTGGAGAAAATAAAAGTTATTTCAATGCATTTTTTATCAATATAAAGCAGCCTTTCTTTAAAGAGGCAAGGTCCACTCTAAACACTGATATTACCACTTTCTTCAAGGCAATTCTTTCTAACAGACAACCTTGATCGACGTGTCTCAGCATAATAACACAGCTGCTAATAATAAACTCCAGAGCAACTTTTAATGAACTCAGACTAAAAAAAAACCCACCACACACACAAAAAAAAAAAACAGCTTTCCTAGCTAATGAAATATTTTTGCTCCAAAAAAGCAGAAAGGGGAAGCTGCCTTTTTATATTTCTATATAAAAATGGCTCAGCGTGTTCTCTGCTTCTGCAGCTCTGCAATAAGTAAAATGTTTAAGGAATGCTGACATCTCCTCACTGAATAACTGAGAGAGGTTTCTTACGTTATGATATTGATGGAAATGCCTCTTAAACAGCTTCTAAAA